>NC_047093.1:118519737-118873744 GCF_902459505.1 Geotrypetes seraphini | reverse complement strand
TCTTCATGCCAGCGATCCTAGGTTGGGCATTGGGGGTCCAGCAAGAGTGGTTGGGTACCTTCTTGCCGATGATCGACGAGGCACTCATCAATACACTCAGTAAACTTATTTTTTGTTTAGAACTCTGCTCAGAGACATGAAGGCTGATTACTCGGCCTCACCTACCAATCATTGCAGTGTTCAGAAAATTTTTTTTTGAAATTCTTATTAATAATGCGCTAGCCAGAAGGCTATGCTGAAAGTATAATGTTCTCATGAATCCTATAAATTATACAAAATGACTTAACTTTGAATAATGACTGGTTCCGACGTGCACGTTTCGTTGCTGCGTCAGGGAACCGACAATACAGCTAAGTTTAAAGCTGGTAGTGAAGTCACTGAAAGCAAGAAATAAATACTGTAAATAACAATTCTTTAAAGTAAATGCAAGTTATAAAATACTATAGCTCTATCTTATGGCTATTAACTGGAAGAGCACACTCACCAGTGCTCTTCCACTGGTGCTCACTCACTGGAGCTCACTCACTGGTGCTCTTCCAGTTAATAGCCATAAGATAGAGCTATAGTATTTTATAACTTGCATTTACTTTAAAGAATTGTTATTTACAGTATTTATTTCTTGCTTTCAGTGACTTCACTACCAGCTTTAAACTTAGCTGTATTGTCGGTTCCCTGACGCAGCAACGAAACGTGCACGTCGGAACCAGTCACTATTCAAAGTTAAGTCATTTTGTATAATTTATAGGATTCATGAGAACATTTATACTTTCAGCATAGCCTTCTGGCTAGCGCATTATTAATAAGAATTTCAAAAAAAAAATTTATGAACACTGCAATGATTGGTAGGTGAGGCCGAGTAATCAGCCTTCATGTCTCTGAGCAGAGTTCTAAACAAAAAATAAGTTTACTGAGTGTATTGATGAGTGCGGTGACTTTATTTTGTTCTATTGATCTCTTTAGTCACTCGACAGTAACCTTGACTTGAAAGAGTTACCCCTGTATATCTTTTTCGATGATCGACGAAGGGCAGATTCTGTCGGCAGATAGGACTGAGCACCTTCCTGCCGGCAATCTTAGGTGCGGCATTGGGTGGTTCGGCAGGAATTGTGCACCCTCCTGCCGGCGATCTTCGAGGGTACAATTGGGGTAGGGTTGGCAGTAAGGGTTGGGTACCTTCCTGCTGGCGATCATCGGGGGGAGGGTTCTGTTGGTAGGAAAGGCTGAGCACCTTCATTCCAGCGATCTTAGGGGGGTCGTTGAGAGGTCTGGCTGGATGAGTTGGGTACCCTCCTGCTTGTGATCTTCGGGATGTTATTGGGGGGGGTAAGAAGTCTAGAGGCGGATTCTGTCGGCAGAAAAGGTTGAGCACCTTCCTGCCAGCAATGTTCGAGGAGGCCATTGGGCGGTTGGCAGGAGGAGTTGGGTACCTTCCTGCCTGCAGTCAACGGTGGGGAAGGTACTGTTGGCAGGAAGGGCTGAGCATCTTCCTGCCGGTGATTTTTGGCCGGGCGTAGGGGGGTCAGGCAGTAGGGGAAGGGGTTCTTACTGCTGGTGATTTTAGGGGGAGGCGTTGGGGGGTCCGGCAGGAGGAGTTTAGCACCTTCCTGCTTGCGATCTTCGGGGGGGCCGTGGGGGTCTTCAAGAGGGGTTGGTTGCCTTCCTGCTGGTGACCGTCGGGGGGCGGGTTCTGACAGCAGGAAGGCAGGGCTGAGCACCTTCCTGCCAGCAGTCTTAGGGGGGGCATTGGCGGGTCTGGCTGACGGGTTGGTTACCTTCCTACTGGCGATCGTAAGGGGGCGTGTTCTGTCGTCAGGAAGGGCTAAGCAACTTCCTGCTGGCAATCTTAGGGGGGCATTGGGGGATCCAGCAGGAGGGGTTGGGTACCTTCTTGCCGGCAATCAAAGGGGGGCTTTGGGTGGTCTGGCAGGAGGAGTTAAGCACTCTACTGCCGGTGAGCTTCGAGGGGCCGTTGGGGGTCAGCAGGAGGGTTGGGGTACTCTCCTGCCGTGATTATTTGGGGGGCGGGTAATGTCGGTAGGATGTGCTGATCACCTTCCTGCCAGCGATATTAGGGGGGCATTGGGGGGTCCGGCAGAAGGGGTTGTATTCCTTCCTGGTGGTGTTCTTAGGGAGGCATTGGGGGGTACAGGAGGAGTTGGGCACCCTCCTGCTAGAAATCTTCAGGGGGGCCATTGGGGGGTTAGCAGGAGGGGATGGGTAGCTTCCTGCCAGCAATCATCGGGGGTGGGTGGGTTCTGTCATCAGGAAGGGATGAACACCTTCCTGCCGGAGATCTTAGGTTGCTGTTGGAGGGTCCGGCAAGAGGGGTTGGGTACCTTTAGGGAGGTCATCAGGAGGGATTGGGTACTCTACTGCTGTTGATCTTAGGGGGGCATGTTCTGTCGGCAGGAAGGGCTGAGCACCCTCCTGCCGGTGATCGTCAGGCGGGCCTTAGGAGGGGTCGGCAGGAGGGGTTGGGTACCTTCCTGCCGGCAATCTTAGATGGGGTGTAGGCGGGCCCGGCAGGAGGAGTTGGACACCCTCCAGTTGGCGATCTTCAGGGAGCCATCTACCAAAACAATAGACTCACTCCGTGTAATCAGCAAGTCAAACAATCACTCAGTGCAAAGTAATTCTTCTTTCAGTGGGAATTCTGACTCCACTTGCTCAAAACGAGTCCGTGGTCATGGAATTCTTCATTATTCCCTTACTGATAGAATTATTTTTTAGATATTTTTTAAATTTATATACTGTTATATATCATTTTTCAACTTTTTATAACTTTTTAAATGATATAAAAGTGTAATCACTTATCTTCAATCTTTATCAATTCCCCTTTCCGACGCGTTTCGAAGTCCTTTATCAAGGTCGGGGGAACTACAAAGGAACATAAGGATATTATACCTTCTGCTAATTTTAAAAGGCTAAAAAGTTTTGTAAATAACAGTCACTCACCGATAAGATAAGGTAATCTTACTCCAATATTCTGCCACCGGTTATCCGAAAAGATGGCCGCGGCGTTCATACTGAGTGTTCAAATAACCCCTCCCCTTACATCATACTCTCACCTAGCAACCAGCCCGACACAAATCGCGTCACTCAAACCACATCTGAACCACGGAGACTCACACTGTCATCAAGAATCCACCTGAGCCATCCAATCCGAGGCTTCATTCAGCCCGGAGGGGGCCATAGTTTGAAGTTGGAACATCCAGCGTAATTCCCTAAGATTTAAAGTACGCTCTATATTTCCTCCCTCCCACCCTACAGTAATCATGTCCATTACCCTCCATTTTAAATCTTTCAGACCATGTTTACATAACCTCCAGTGTCTAACTAAAGGGGAAGCTTCATAGCTCATATTCACCCTAGACTTATGCTCTGTTAATCGGATCTTCACAGCTCTAGTAGTGCGACCTACATAAAGTTTTGGGCAAGGGCATTGGATCAAATATATAACGTGATCAGAACTGCAATTCCTGTTATGTCTAGCAGTATATTGAGTGCCTAAAATCGGATGGATCCACTTATCCCCTGGCATCACAAACGGACATCTTTGGCAACTACCACAGGGTTCATGACTCCCCCTAATTTTTGTCATATCCTCCCTCGGGATATAATGGCCCAAACTTTCCCCTAGATTTTTCCCCCGACGATAGGAGCATATAGGGTACTCTATCAGGGATGAGATAGCAAGTTGGACAATGTGCCAATGGTTCCGTATCATACGAGCTATTTCAGAAGCTTGGGAGGAGAAATTTTTGCACAAATGCTCCAGACTCCAGTTCTTCAGTATCATCAGTGGTATTAGTTACATTCGGTTTTAGCAACAATTCTCTTTGGGCATATTTAGCTCGTTTATATGCCTTCTGGACCACTTCAATCGGATATCCTCTTTCATAAAACCTTTTTTTCATTATCTTTGCTTGAAGTCTAAACTCACTTCTCAAACGAAGGAACTGGCTAATAGGGAGATTTTGTATTAATCCCTTAGGGTGGAAGCTATGGACTCTCAGTAGACTGTTGCGATCAGTTTCTTTACGGTAAATCGTTGTAGTTAATTTACCACCTGATTTCATAATTTTTAAATCTAAAAAATTAATCTGATTTTGATGAACAGTCATAGTAAATTGGATATTACTATCCACCTGATTCAGCCACTCCACAAAACTGTTTAGTTCTTCCATGGATGCAGACCACACACAGAGGATATCCTTGCTGGGGTTGAAAACCCACTCGCCGAGATTTCTGTCTTCCTCGCTGTCCCCGTGCATGCTGAAAACCCGCCTGGCCTCGTTGGCCTCTTATGGTAGAGCGTCCTCTACTCTGTCCACTACTTGAATTTGAGTCTGTGGATAGTTGATCATCATCGAAAGCCTGTTTATTACTTTGTGTGGGATTCCCTCTAAATAACCATAGATATACCTGGTTATGCATGTAATCACGTTCATCTCGCTTATATTTTTTGATCTTACTCTGTTTTATAGTATCACGATATTCCTCCATTTTTTGGTTATGGTCACTTTCCAGAACAGCATATACTTCAAAAATGTAAAGATCTGGAAAAGATTTCTGGACGATATCCTCTGTGTGTGGTCTGCATCCATGGAAGAACTAAACAGTTTTGTGGAGTGGCTGAATCAGGTGGATAGTAATATCCAATTTACTATGATTGTTCATCAAAATCAGATTAATTTTTTAGATTTAAAAATTATGAAATCAGGTGGTAAATTAATTACAATGATTTACCGTAAAGAAACTGATCGCAACAGTCTACTGAGATTCCATAGCTTCCACCCTAAGGGATTAATACAAAATCTCCCTATTAGGCAGTTCCTTCGTTTGAGAAGGATCTGTTACTCCTTGGATGAGTTTAGACTTCAAGCAAAGATAATGAAAAAAAGGTTTTATGAAAGAGGATATCCGATTGAAGTGGTCCAGAAGGCATATAAACGAGCTAAATATGCCCAAAGAGAATTGTTGCTAAAACCGAATGTAACTAATACCACTGATGATACTGAAGAACTGGAGTCTGTAGCATTCGTGCAAAATTTCTCCACCCAAGCTCCTGAAATAGCTCATATGATACGGAACCATTGGCACATTGTCCAACTTGCTATCTCATCCCTGATAGAGTACCCTATATGCTCCTATCGTCGGGGGAAAAATCTAGGGGAAAGTTTGGGCCATTATATCCCGAGGGAGGATATGACTAAAATTAGGGGGGGGTCATGAACCCTGTGGTAGTTGCAAATGGTGTCCGTTTGTGATGCCAGGGGATAAGTGGATCCATCCGATTTTAGGCACTCAATATACTGCTAGACATAACACGAATTGCAATTCTGATCACGTTATATATTTGATCCAATGCCCTTGCCCAAAACTTTATGTAGGTCGCACTACTAGAGCTGTGAAGATCCGATTAACAAAGCATAAGTCTAGGGTGAATATGAACTATGAAGCTTCCCCTTTAGTTAGACACTGGAGGTTATGTAAACATGGTCTGAAAGATTTAAAATGGAGGGTAATGGACATGATTACTGTAGGATGGGAGGGAGGAAATATAGAGCGTACTTTAAATCTTAGGGAATTACGCTGGATGTTCCAACTTCAAACTATGGCCCCCTCCGGGCTGAATGAAGCCTCGGATTGGATGGCTCAGGTGGATTCTTGATGACAGTGTGAGTCTCCGTGGTTCAGATGTGGTTTGAGTGACGCGATTTGCGTCGGGCTGGTTGCTAGGTGAGAGTATGATGTAAGGGGAGGGGTTATTTAAACACTCAGTATGAACGCCGCGGCCATCTTTTCGGATAGCCGGTGGCAGAATATTGGAGTAAGATTACCTTATCTTATCGATGAGTGACTGTTATTTACAAAACTTTTTAGCCTTTTAAAATTAGCAGAAGGTATAATATCCTTATGTTCCTTTGTAGTTCCCCCGAACTTGATAAAGACTTCAAAACGCATCGGGAAGGGGAATTGATAAAGATTGAAGATAAGTGATTACACTTTTATATCCATTTAAAAGTTATAAAAAGTTGAAAAATGATATATAACAGTATATAAATTTAAAAAATATCTAAAAAATAATTCTATCAGTAAGGGAATAATGAAGAATTCCATGACCACAGACTCGTTTTGAGCAAGTGGAGTCAGAATTCCCACTGAAAGAAGAATTACTTCACTGAGTGATTGTTTGACTGGATCTTCAGGGAGGTCAGCAGGAGGGATTGGGTACCCTCCAGCCGCGATTGTCAGGGGGCTGGTTCTGTCGGAAGGAAGGGCTGAGCACCTTCCTGCTGGCGATCTTAGGGGGGCCGTTGGGGAGGTGAGCTGGAGGGGTTGGGTACCTTCATGTTGCGATTGTCAAGAGATGGTTTCTGTCAGCGATTTTAGGGGATGTTGGGGGTCCGGCAGTAGGGGTTGTGTACCTTCCTGGCACTGTTCTTACGGGGGGCCATGGAGGGGTCCGGCAGGAGGACTTGGGCACCCTCCTGCCGGCGTTCTTTGGGGCATCAGCAGGAGGGGTTGGGTACCTCCCTGCTGCGATCATTGGGGAGAGGGGGTTCTGTCGGCAGGAAATGTTGAGCACCTTCCTGTCGGTGATTTTAGGGGGGGCGTTTGGGAGTCCAGCAGGAGGGTTAAGTACCTTCCTGCCAGAGATCTTAGGTGGGGCTTTATGGGGACCAGCAGGAGGAGTTGGGCAACCTCCTGCTTGTGATCTTCGGAGGTCGTTGGGAGGGGGGGTAAGAAAGAAGGATTGGGTACCTTCCTGCCGGCGATCGTCGAGGGGTGGATTCTGTCGGCATTAAGGGCTGAACACTTTCCTGCAGACATCTTAGGGGCAGCCTTGGGTTGTCTGGCAGGAGTTGTGCACCCTCCTGCCGGCGATCTTCGAGGGGGCCATTGGGTGGTCCGCAGGAGTGGTTAAGCATCTTTCTGCTGGCAATCATAGGGGGGCTTTGGAGGGTCCGGCAGGAGTTGGGCACTCTCCTGCCAGCGATCTTCGTGGGTCCATTGGGGGGGGGTGTCAGCAGGAGGGGTTGGGTACCCTCCTTCCGTGATTGTTGGGAGGGCCGTTGGGGGGCCAGCAAGAGGAGTTGGGAACCCTCCTTCCAGCAATCTTAGGGGGAGCATTGGAGGGGTAGGTAGGAGGGGTTGAGTACCTTCCTGCCCATGATCTTAGGGGGGGCGTTGGGGGGGGTCAGGCAGGAGGGGTTGGGTAACCTTCCTGGTGGTGTTCTTAGGGAGGCTTTGGGAGGGTCCAGGAGGAGTTGGGCACCCTACTGCTGGCAGTCTTCAGGGGGGGCATTGGGGAAGTCAGCAGGAGGGATTGGGTACCATCCTGTCATGATTGTCAGGGGGCAGATTCTGTCGGCAGGAAGGGCTGAGTACCTTTCTGCCGGTGATCTTAGGGGGGGTGTTGGGGAGTCTGGCAGGAGGGGTTGGGTACATTTATGCCTGTGATCTTAGGGGGGCATTGGGGGTCCGGCAGGAGATGGGCACCATCTTGCCGGCGATCTTCGGGCAGGGCCATTGGGGGGGGGTCGGCAGAAGGGGTTGGGTACCTTCCTGCCAGATTTCATCAGCGAAGTGGGTTCTGTTGGCAGGAAGTGATGAGCACCTTCCTGAGAGCGATCTTAGGGGGACATTGGAAGTCCGGCAGGAAGGGTTGGGTACCCTCCTGGCGGTGTTCTTAGGGGGGCTTTGGGGATGTCCAGCAGGTAGAGTTGGGCACCCTCTTGCCGGCAATCTTGCCGGCAATGCCAGGGGGGCATTGGGGTGGTCAGCTGGAGAGGTTGGGTACCCTCTTGCTGTGATTGTCAGGGGGCGGGTTCTATCAGCAGGAGGAGCTAAGCACATTCCTGCTGACGATTTTAGGAGGAGTTGGGCACCCAACTGCCGGTTATCTTCTGGGGGCCATTAGGGGTTCAGCAGCAGGTATTTCGGTAACCTCTTGCCGCGATTGTGGGGGGCAGGTTTGTCAGCAGTAAAGGCTGAGCACATTGCTGCCGGCAATCTTAGGGGGGGCATTGGGGGGTCCAGCAGGAAGAGTTGGGCACCCTCCTGCTGGTGATCATCAAGGGGGCTATTGGAGGGGTCGGCAGGAGGGGTTGAGTACCTTCCTGCTGTTGATCATAGGGGCGGATGCTGTTGGCAGGAACAGATAAGCACCTTCTTAGGGTGATCTTAGGGGTGTGCTGGGGGGTCAGGCAGGAGGGGTTGGGTACCTTCCTGGTGGTGTTCTTAGGGGGGCATTGGGGTGTCAGGCAGAAGGGGTTGGGTAACCTTCCTGGCGGTGTTCTTAGGGGGGCGTTGGGGAGTCCATCAGGAGGAGTTGGGCACCCTCCTGCCGGCGATTGTCAGGGGGCCATTGGAGAGGACCAGCAGAAGGGGTTGGGTACCTTCCTGGTGGTGTTCTTAGGGGTGTTTGGGGGGACCTGGCCAGAGGGGTTGGGTACCTTCCTGCCCGTGATCTTAGGGGGGGAGTTGGGGGGTCTGGTAGGAGGAGATGGGCACCCTCCTTCCGGCTATCTTTAGACGGGGCCATTGGTGGGGTCGGCAGAAGGGGTTGGGTACCTTCCTGCCAGCAATCATCGGGGGTGGGTTCTGTCAGCAGGAAGGGATGAGCACCTTCCTGCCAGCAATCTTAGGGGGGGGGGGCGTTGGGGGGTCCAGCAGGAAGGGTTGGGTACCCTCCTGCCACGATTGTCGGGGGGGAAGGTTCTGTCGGCAGGAAGGGCTGAGTATCTTTTTGCTGGCAATCTTAGGGGTGATGGGGGGTCTGGCAGGAGGAGTTGGGCACCCTCCTGCCTGATATCATCAGGGGGGCCATTGGAGGGGTCTGGCAGGATGGGTTGGGTACCTTCCTGGTGGTGTTCTTAGGGGGGCCATTCGGGGGGTCATCAGGAGTAGTTAGATACCATCATGCCGCAATTGTCGGTGGGGCCGTTGGGGAGGTTGACAAGAGGGGTTGAGCACCTTCCTGCTGGCGATCTTCGGTGGGCCATTGAGGGGGGTTGGCAGGAGGGGTTAGGTACCTTCCTGCCGGCAATCTTGGAGGGGGCGTTTGGGGGTCCAGCAGGAGGAGTTGGGCACCCTCCTGCTTGCGATCTATGGGGGGCCAAGGGGCAGCAGGAGGGTTTGGATACCCTCTTGCTGCAATTGTTGGGGGGTCAGACAGAGGGATTGAGAACCCTCTTGCTGCAATTGTTGGGGGGCCACTGGGGGGGTCGGCAGGAAGGTTTTAGCACCTTCCTGCCAGCAATCTAAGGGGGAATGGGGGGTCCAGCCGGAGGAGTTGGGTACCTTCCTGCTGGCAATCAGCGGATGGGCGGGTTCTGTCGGCAGGAAGGGCTGAGTACTTTCCTGCCGACAATCTTAGGGGGGTCTTTGGGGGGTCCGGCAGGAGATGTTGGGCACCCTCCTGCCGGCGATCGTCGGGGGGGGCCATTGGAGGGGTTGGGTATCTTTCTGCTCGTGATCTTAGGAGGGCGTTGGCGGGTCAGATAGATGGGCACCCTCCTGCTGGCGATCTTCAGGGGTGCCATTGTGGGGGTCGGCAGAAGGGGTTGGGTACCTTCCTTCCAGTGATCATCAGGGGTGGGTTCTGTCGGCAGGAAGGGATGAGCACCTTCCTGCCGGCGAACTTAGGGGGGGTGTTGGGGGGCCGGCAGGAGGGGTTGGGTACCCTCATGCTGCGATTGTCGGGGGCAGGTTCTGTCAGCAGGAAGGGCTGAGCACCTTCCTGCCAACAATCTTAGGGGGGCGTTGGGGGGTCGGCATCCTCCTACCGGCGATCGTCAGGGAGGCCATTGGAGGGGTCCAGCAGAAGGGGTTGGGTACCTACCTGGTGGTGTTCTTATGTGGGGCCATTGGGAGGGTCAGCATGAGAGATTGGGTACTCTCCTGCCGGTGATCTTAGGGGCAAAATAAAGACTGACTCACTCAGTATAGCCAGCATATGAGAAGGACAAGCACTACTGTCTCAAAGCTCAGAGACTTGTAACTCTGAAGAGGGGAAGATAATCCTCTCTTAGGAAAAGAGTTTTACATCCAATCATGGCTAGAAATGCAGTAAGGGCAAGTCCAACTCAAGAAGGCAACTGTTGATAATGCTTGCAATACTAATATTAAGTTGATTCGTTTTTTTGAAAAAAATAGGAGATTGCATTCAGGTTGTACAGAGAGTGTACTTATCTTGTAAGCATAGAGCTATATTCAGGGTCCCGACGCGGCCCCGTTTCGGCGTCTGCTTCAGGAGACCCCGCCACACACACAAAATGCTTGCAAAAGAATCACACTAATAAAGGTGTTCAAACTGCGGTCTGAAATACAAAAACCAAAAGACAAATTGAAATGCTACAGATACAGCCACTGACGCTCAAAAAGCTGCTGGACCTGTGCAAATTTCATAAAAAATTAACAGCTGAAGCGCATGAAAGGCACATAAAGCATACATACCGGTCAAACAATAGAAAACTTCTGTGCAACAAGGAACGCCGCCTCCCGCTCCGATATTTAAAAGCAGGAGGGGGAGGGGTGCCCCGTGCGCACGGGACGTGATGACGTCATCAATTCACAGCTGATGCATGAAAAAAACTGTCAAACGTACTGCACGAACAGGTGTTGTCAAAGAAAAGCAGCCCATTCAATTTCGCCATTGAGGCCATTTGGATGCAGAGTGTTTAGATTGAAGATCCATTTCTGTTCTCTCCTCCACAAAAGTCGAGCGATGTCACCACCCCTAGGGCACTCTATGCTGTCCAAAACTGTAAAAGTCAGATCTTCCAATGCATGGTGTGCTTGTTGCCAGTGTTGAACCAGGGGGGCCTCCTGCACCCCTGTTCGAATGCGACTCATGTGCTCCCCAATCCGTAATTTTAGTTGACGTGTAGTACATCCCACATACACCAGTTGACACGGACATGAAATTGCATACACTACATGATGTGAGTTACAGTTAGTGCTGAAACGAGTATACTTCAATTGGGGAGGAAGTTGCATTTGGTGTATTGGTACACTGAACAAACATACCTTGCAATGTCCACACGGAGAATGATGTCCCAGAGGAGATAGCTGAGAGGGTTGACTCAAAAATTGAGAGTGGGTCAATCTCTGTTTAAGATTCGTGGCTTTAGAGAACGCAAACATAGGAATCTCGTGAAAGGCATCATGAAACTGCAAAATGGGCCAGTGATTTTTGATGATCTTCTTAATGTGGAACGCATGTATGGAATATGGTAAGACACACACCAAAGGACGTGATGAAGGAGCAGGATGTGACTGTAGCAGTAAAGAGCGATTGGCGTACAAACCTCGCTTGTAGGCCTTCTTAAGAACTGATGATGGATAACCCTTCTGTAAAAATCTGTTCCTGACTTCTTCAGCCCTGTACACGTATTCTTCCACTGACGAACATAATCTCCTGAGACGCAAGAACTGTCCAGTGGGAATGTTGTCTCTTAAGTGCTTAGGATGGAAACTGTCATAACAGTAATATCCAAAAAAGCAACCTGAAAACAGTCCCTGGTCATGGTGAACTGAAGATTCGAGTCACATTTGTTGAGCCATTCAACAAAAGATAATAGTTCAAGCTCTGTACCAATCCAGACCGCAAAAACATCATCGATGTATCTTTTCCAAAATAGAAAATGTTGCCAATGCTCTGAAGGGTACAAAAAACGGTGTTCAAATTGTGACACATACAAACATGCTATGGAAGGAGCCATTTTTGACCCCATAGCTGTACCTTTAACCTGTTTGTAAAAATGCTGGTCGAATTGAAAATAATTAAAGCTCAGTGCCACATGTGCCACATCAAGCAGAAATGAAATCCTGGATGTTGAAAAATCCATCTGCTGTAGCTCTACGTGAATTACTTCAATGGCTTCACGTTGTGGGATATTGGTGTAAAGAGCTGCTATATCAAAGGTAAGTAAAACAGCATCATGGGGTACATCCTGAAAAGCTGTCAAAAACTGAATCATGCTGGTGGAATCCAAAACATAAGAGGGAGCCAACGGCACCCTTTCTTTGAGGTGAAAATCTATAAATGCAGATAAAGGTTCAAGGAGAGACCCAATGCCAGAAACAATGGGTCTACCTGGAGGATGAGACAGGGATTTGTGAATTTTCGGAACGAAATAGATTACTGGTATCCTGGGGTGGGGACAGCTCAAAAATCTGAATTCCCTCTCCGTGATGACCCCAGTCTCCAATGCTTGCAACAATAGCTGAGAAATGATATCCTGTATGGATTGTGTTGGATCCTGCTGCAGAAGTTCATAATATGTGGGGTCACTAAGTTGGCGCTGTGCTTCAGCAATATAATCCTGAGTGTCTTGAATGACCACCCCCCCTCCCTTGTCAGCTGAATGTATGACTATGCTTGCATCCGTAGCTAGTGCAGAGACTGCCATATGTTGTTGCTTAGATAAATTAAACCGGGTAGATGGGGGTATCTGCTCTAAAGTACTAATATCCCGCAAAATCAAATCTTCAAATGTTTGGATATGTGGGTCAACAGTGCCTGGAGGGCACCAAGAGGATTTAATTTGTAAGGTGTGTGAACTGTCATAAGGTTGTGAAGATGTGACTTCATCTGTGTAAAAATATTTTTTAAGTTTACAAGAGCGAATGAATTTGAACAGAGCCACTCTGGTATCAAACGGAACATATTGACTTGTAGGCACAAAAGATAAACCTTTATTTAATACTGAAGTCTCAACAGGAGACAACGATCGATGGGATAAATTGAAAATGTTGGAAATTAAGGTGGTGCTTTTGTGGGTCGAGACCTTACCGGTCTTTTGCTGGTGATTTTGGTGCCCCCTTGAAAATGGACATTATGAGCTGGGTTTAAACTGGGACCCTGCTGTGTTTTTTGATTATCCTCCAAAGAATCAGACGATGTATGGGTATATGTGGGGCGTTTCTGACGTTTGATACTGCGGGCTTTGTCCATCCAAATGTAAACAAAACCTTTTGTGTAATCTGTCTCATCCCTACGTAATTTCTTGATTTTGGTCTTCCTCAAGTCTGCCTTAAATGCATCTATTTTGAGATTTAACTCCTGTAATGATTTAGTGTATTCATCATGATTAACACCTTGCTGTAAAGTAGTCTTTGCTGATTGATATTCCTCCTGATAGGAATCTAGCTCTGTTTTAGTTGTTTCTATAATAAGGAGCATCAGGTCCAAGGAACATTTGTTAAGTATCGCGTTCCATTTATCTAGGAACGCTGAGTTATCCAAAAAAAGTCTAGGTTCTGTTCTCATGCGGAGCCCCCGGGGGATCCTTTTTAGTCTACAATATTCAGCCAATGTGGCAGCATGCAGTTCAGCCCGCACGATGCGTTTGTGTAAATTTTCTACATGCTCCCAATCTGTGGGTAAAGACATGTGTTCATCTGCTGTGAATAAATGAAAAGTTGATAATAAGTCGGATGCCTGTTCTTCATTATATGAATGTGCCTCCCAGCCTATAGCAGCCATAATCTCACCCTGTAATGTAGGTGCAACTATGTTTCCACAACAACAGGGACAATGTATCAGGGACAATGTATCAGGGACAATGTACTGATACATTGTCCCTGTTGTTGTGGAAACATAGGTGATCTTAGGGGGGCAGGTTCTGTCGGCAGGAAGGGCTGAGCATCTTCCTGCCGGTGATCTTAGGGGGGCCATTGGGGGGCAGCATGAGGGGTTGTGTACTCTCTTGCTGCGATTGTCCGGAGGGCCTTTGGGGGGTCAGCAGGAGGGGTTGTGTACCCTCCTGCTGCAATTGTCATTGGGGCCGTTGGCGGGGTCGGCAGGAAGGGTTGGGTACCTTCCTGCTGACGATCTTCGGGGGTCCGTTGGGGGGTTCAGCTGGAGGGATGGCGTACCCTCCTGCCGCGATCATTGGGGGAGCGGGTTCTGTCAGTAGGAACGGTTGAGCACCTTCCTGCCGGCAATCTTAGTGAGGGCGTTGGAGGGTCAGCAGGAGGAGTTGGGCACCCTCCTGCTTGCTATCTTCGGGGGGCCTTGGGGGGTGTCGGCAGGAGGGGTTGAGCACCTTCCTGCCGGCGATCTTAGGGGGTGCGTTGGGTGATCCGGCATGAGGGGTTGAGCACCTTCCTGCCGGCGATGTTAGGGGGGGCGTTGGTGGGTTCGGCAGGAGGAGTTGGTCACCCTCCTGCTGGCGATCTTCAGGGTAGTCCTTGGGGGGTTCCGGGGAGGGGGTTGCGCATTGTTAAACCCGAATCTGTAACCGGCGTCTGCAACATGGATGTCGGTTACAGAATCGGGTTAAGTTTGGGCGGGTGTAGGCCCGATTCTGTATAGGATGCTCGGACCGGCGTCCTTTACAGAATCTGGGCCTAAATCTCCGTTGTTTTTGTGGTGATTTTTTGCAAAGATCAGACAAGTGTAGGATCACCAGAGCATGATCAGAAATGGCGATTGGCTATTTAAAAAAAGTCAATCGTTGAGTAGAAAGAATGAGGAGCAGAGAAGAACGTAAAATCATGCTCCTGAAGATTGTGCCAAGATTTGGATTTTCTATTAGTGATGGAAGATTTCCTGTCCATCTCCAATAATGTCTTTTTCATTATTAATAATTTCATCTAAAAAGACAGGATTGTCTATATTGGGACCATAGATATTTGTAAC
The DNA here is from genome assembly GCF_902459505.1 of Geotrypetes seraphini. Classification (NCBI taxonomy): domain Eukaryota; kingdom Metazoa; phylum Chordata; class Amphibia; order Gymnophiona; family Dermophiidae; genus Geotrypetes; species Geotrypetes seraphini. The sequence continues at coordinate 118,859,088 of NC_047093.1, read as the reverse complement.
AGCAATTAAGGACCCCTAAATCTTTATAACAGCTTTGAAATCAATTTAAGGTCAGGTGTATTTCTTATTAGCATGACAACTCAACTGCAGGAGAGAACAAAGGCGGGCGTACCCAACGTTCTGGTATTTTTTTCGCTTCATAGTCTGGCAGGTGCATCTCTTAAAATAGGACAATGTCTGGCTGAAATTTAGAAAGATAGTCCGAGATTTTTTTCCCATTTGATAGGATTATTAAAACCCTTCAGTGTCATAATATCAAAGGAAAGATAACATCCATTCCATCAAAACTAAATAGTAAATGTTGCTATACCATGCTCTCTAACTTTGCTGAATTGGCATATAACAATAACATCAGTACAATACAAAATATAATTATTAATTAAGGACACAGAAACCCCAACTGGGCAGTAGTTGTCGGTCATAAAGTATAAGTAATAGTAAGTCACTGTTAAAGAACAAATCACAAACTGTGACTGAATACTGGCACATGTAAACATCATATTTTTCAATGGAAGTTGGAGAAACGTTACTTCTTGGCAGCTCTTTTTCTGTATTCTGGGTGTTGTCTTGCTGGTGAGTGACGCGCAAGATCCAGCTGGGTTTATTTGACTGACGTTCTCGGACGTCACAGTGTTGTCACCTGCAGCAGAAAGTGAAATAAAATCAAGATGGAAAAGCCAAAGGATAGAAACATAGAAACATAGAAAAAGATGGCAGATAAGGGCCGCGGCCCATCTAGTCTGCCCACCCTAATGACCCTCCCCTATTTAGCTCTTTTCCCATTTCTTCTTAAAATCAGGCACGCTGCTTGCCTCGATCACCTGAAGTGGAAGTCTATTCCAGCGATCAACCACTCTTTCGGTGAAAAAGTATTTCCTGGTGTCGCTGTGCAATTTCCCGCCCCTGATTTTCCATGGATGTCCTCTTGTCGCCGTCGGACCTTTGAAAAAGAAGATATCTTCTTCTACCTCGATACGGCCCGTGAGGTATTTGAACGTCTCGATCATGTCTCCCCTCTCTCTGCGTTCCTCGAGTGAGTATAGCCATAATTTATCCAGCCGTTCCTCGTATGGGAGATCCTTGAGTCCCGAGACCATCCGGGTGGCCATTCGCTGGACTGACTCAAGCCTCAGTACATCCTTGCGGTAATGAGGCCTCCAGAATTGTACGCAGTATTCCAGATGGGGCCTCACCATGGATCTATACAACGGCATAATGACTTCAGGCTTGCGGCTGACGAAACTCCTACGTATACATCCTATGATCTGCCTAGCCTTAGATGAAGTCCGCTCCACTTGATTGGCAGTCTTCATGTCTTCACTGATGATTACCCCTAAGTCCCGTTCTGCAACAGTTCTTGCTAGGATCTCGTCATTTAGGGTGTAAGTCTCGCGTGGATTTTGACTGCCAAGGTACATGACTTTGCATTTCTTGGCATTGAAACTCAGTTGCCAGGTCCTAGACCATTGCTCCAATAGGAGTAGGTCATGTTTCATATTGTCCGTTGTGCTCTTGCTTGTTATGTTACACAGTTTGGCGTCATCGGCGAATAACGTTATTTTACCGCGAAGCCCCTCAGCCAAGTCCCTTATAAAGATATTGAAAAGGATCGGGCCCAAGACCGAGCCCTGCGGCACTCCGCTGATCACTGCCGTCGTTACGGAGGGGGTGCCGTTCACCACCACCCTATGAAGCCTACCACCAAGCCAGTCCCCAACCCATTTTGTCAAAGTGTCACCTAATCCTATAGAACTCATTTTGCACAACAACCTGCGGTGAGGGACACTATCAAATGCTTTGCTGAAGTCCAAGTATACAATGTCCAAGGACTTTCCAACATCGAGCTTCCCTGTCACCCAGTCAAAGAAGCTGATCAAGTTGGATTGGCAGGATTTCCCCTGGGTAAATCCATGTTGACGGGGATCCCGTAGATTCTCCACATCCAGGATCTTATCTAATTGGTGTTTGATTAGAGTTTCCATTAGTTTGCTCACTATTGGTGTGAGACTCACTGGTCTGTAGTTCTCAGCTTCTGTCCTGCAACCTTTTTTGTGGAGTGGAATGACGTTAGCCGTTTTCCAGTCCAACGGGACTCTTCCTGTACTAAGGGAGAGATTGAAGAGCGCGGATAGTGGTTCCGCCAGGATGTCCCTTAACTCCCTGAGCACCCTGGGGTATAGGTTGTCTGGGCCCATTGCTTTGTTAACCTTGAGTTTTGACAACTCACAGTAGACACTGCTTGTTGTAAACTTGAAATTACTAAACGGGTCTACTGAGCCATCCTTTTTTTGTAGCTGAGGGCCGGAACCTGGCGCCTCGCAGGTGAAGACCGAACAGAAGTATTCGTTTAACAGTTCAGCTTTTTCCGAGTCTGCTTCTACATAGGTCCCGTCTGGTTTCCTAAGGCGTACTATCCCGCATGTGCTGCGGTTTCTGTCGCTAATGTACCTGAAGAAGGATTTATCGCCCTTCTTGATGTTCTTTGCTAAAGTTTCCTCCATTCAGAATTTGGCCTCTCTAACTGCTGTTTTGACGGCTCTTGCCCTAGTCAAATAGACTTCTCTAGAGTCCTGAGATACTGTATGTTTGTAGGAGATGAACGCTTTTTTCTTCTCTTTTATGAGGTCCGAGATCTTCGCAGAGAACCATTGTGGCTTATTGTTCCTGCGCCGTTTGCTCACTGATTTTATATAGCGATTGGTTGCCTCCTGAATGGTAGCTTTCAGAGTCAACCACAGTTCCTCTACGTTATCTGTTCCTGCTTGGTTTTGTAGTGCTTGATGGATGAAATCCCCCATACCCTCAAAGTTGGCGTTCTTGAAGCTAAGGACCCTGGTCAATGTGTTAGTTTTGGCTAAACCCTTCCTGAGTTTGAACCATATCATATTGTGGTCGCTGGAGGCCAACTTGTCGCCCACTGAGACCTCAGTGACACTTTCACCATTGGTAAGCAATAGGTCCAGTATTGCCTGTTCCCTCGTTGGCTCCAATACCAGTTGCCTCAGTTTAGCTCCCTTCATAGAGTTCAATAGTCTCCTGCTGCTGCTGGATGCAGAGGAAAGTGTGTTCCAGTCCACATCAGGCATGTTGAAGTCTCCTAACAACACTGTATCCCCACGCAAGGTGATATTCTCTATGTCACCGATTAATTCTATATCTATGTCATCCTGTTGCCTTGGGGGTCTGTATACTAAGCCAAGATACAGGCATTTGTCATTCCCCCTGGTCAAATTTACCCAAAGGGATTCCCCTGTGTACCTGATATCTGTGATTCTGGTGACTTTAATATCATCCCTAGTGTATATTGCTACACCACCTCCCATTCTGCCCTCCCTGTCTTGGCGAAGAAGGTATCACCATGTCCCACCCGTGGGAGTCGGTGAGCCAGGTCTCAGATATCGCCACCACATCCAGGTCAGCGTTTCTCATTTCAGTCTCAAGTTCCAGGATCTTGTTGCCCAAACTATGGGCGTTGACGTACATAGCCCTCCATGTAGCATGTTTGCTATGCCTCCCTGGGGCTGTTCCTGCTTGAGCTGCGTGGACCTTTTCAGTACTACTTGTAGTTTGTGTACCTTCCCTAGACCCAGTATTGCAAAGTGTACCTACCCTAGGTTCGAAAGTGTTTGTACTCTGTGGGGGAATAACTGTTTGAGCTACTTTAATTCTTTTAGTACAGCTTGCAATGTGTGTACCCTCCCTAGACCTGGAACTACAGTATGAACCTACCTTAGACTTAGAAATGTGTGTACTCGCCCCATACTTAGAATGTGTTTACTCATCACAGTCCCAGACCCAGAATTGCGGTGTTTGCTTACCCCAGACTCAGAAAAGTATTGATGGCATAGCTCGTCAGATAGGTTGTTTGTGCTTGTACCCTCCCCCAACATACCTAGTTTAAGGCCTTGTACATCTTAAGGCCAGTCGGTGTCCAAGGACGTTCTTCCCTCTTCTAGTCAAGTGTAGCCCATCTGGTCCCTGTAGTCCTAGTAGTGTCTCTCCATGTTTCAGGAACCCGAAGTTCATCTCCTTGCACCAATCTCGCAGCCAGTCGTTAGTCCTCTGGATGCGATCCTCCCTGGCTCTGCCCTTGCCCCTTACAGGGAGGATTGAGGAGAAGACCACCTGTCCATACATTCTCCTCAGCTTCTCACCCAGGGCTCTGAAGTCTGCCGGTATGCTATCCTGGGTGCTCCTGGCGGTGTCATTTGTTCCGACGTGGATGAGGATCATGGGGAAGTGGTCCTGAGGCTTGATGAGTCTATCCAGGCAAGCGGTTACATCCCGGATCCTGGCCCCTGGCAAACAGCAAACCTCTCTTGATTGCAAGTCTGGTCTGCAGATTGGTCCCTCGGTGCTCCTCAGTAGCGAATCTCCAATGACAACCACTCTGCGCTTCTTATGGGTGGTTCGTCCTGGTGTCTCTGGAACTGGAATCTCCTGTTGATCATCTCTCTGTACCTCATTGTCAGGTTCGTCCTGTAGCAGTTGGAATCTGTTCTTCAGGGTGATCTGCGGGGTCGATGTAGAACAGCCCTGTGTGTGAGAGAAAGAGACAGAAGATGAGGAAGGTCTTCTGCGTTTTCCTGTGGAGGAAGTTACCAGTTGCCAAGAGTCAGCGTCCCCAGCCTCCTCCTGTATTCCGATGGTTGGTCTGGAGGTTTCAGGATTGGTAGTTTGTTTGGGTGTCGCGGGTATGGTCACATTAGGTTCCTGTTTGGTGATCTGGGACAGTTCCTGGATGACATCGTCGATGAAGGTCTCGTCATCTCGAATGCTTCTTAAGCGCTGGACCTCTTCTCTCAGGTTCCTCAGCTCCAGTAAAAGGTTTCCATCTGGCTGATCCGTTACATCTGTCTGTGTAGCAACTGTAGACATTTTCAAGGGGATGGCCTCGGTCTGTACAGAGACCTCTGTACTCCGTCCTGGTTTCCCCTCCATCTGCACATGTGCCGTAGCCACCCCCTGGATATCCTCGGTGACTGTACTGCCTGTCTTGATTGAAGTCTTGCTACTTCTGGTTCTACCTGCCATTTTAGAAGGTGAAAATTATTTAGAAATCCCTTTTTTTAGATAGTTATAGTTTTTTGTTATAGGTTAGATAGTGTTGAGGTTATAGTTTTTTGTTATAGGTTAGATAGTGTTGAGGATATAGGTTAGCTAGTGTTGAGGTTTAAGAGATAGAGATAGTCAGTAGTAAGATGATTGTTAGTTAAGACTGTCTGTTTCTTAGTGGGCTAGGGAGGTCTAAATGGTTTGAGGAAAGTGACTGGTGAGGTCTGCCTGCTTAGAGTGAAGGTTGTAGGTGCTTGGTGGTTTGGTAGAGAGTGGAAGGATTTGGTAGGAAGTTGGTAGTTTAGATTGTAGTTAATTTGGTAATTAGTAGTTGTAGAAGCTCAAGTACAGATTAAAGTTGAAGGTTATTCCTTTGAGGCCCTTCTTGAGGCCCTTCGCAAAGGCGCTCTCGCTAAGGCGAGCGCCTTTGCCGCTCGCCTTCGCCGCACGCCGAACGGCTGCGCGCCGTTGGCTCGACCCCTTTTATGGGGGAGTCAGCTGGTGACGTCGGGGGGTGGGCGGATATATCTCTCGCCTCTTTCCCCTCGATTCTGCTAGGTCTGCTCCTGTTCTTCTGCTTTCTCCTCTGCCTGCTCGGCTGCTTTCACTCGCTCTCCTCTCCTTACTTTTGACCCCCTCTGCACAGTCTGCCTCTCTCTCCGCTTTCACTTGTTGACCTATTGCTGTCCCCAACAATTTAATATTATTGCTAAATAACCTCTATTACTTAATTAAATTAAGTGAAATAGGTCTCACTGATACTGCACTTAGTTGGTTTAATTATTTTTTAAAAACTGTAGTAATCATAGTAAATGAGTGTGTAATGAAGGTATACGTGTATCATTGAGCAGGGTACCACAAGGTTCTCCCTTATCACCAATCCTGTTCAACATTTTTATGAGCTCCTTGGGAGCTGTTTCTTTAGATCAAAATGAATGTCTTTACTTATTTGCGGATGAAATTTTTGTTTAGGTTCCTGTTCTTAAAGACCTAGTTAGCACCTATCCAAATATATGACTGTTTAACAAAGATTGGGCTTCTTCCTACTTATTGAAATGGAACATAAATAAACCTAAAGTTTATTTATTTAAATGCTTATTAATCACACCAACCATAGTTCTGAGTGATTGCCTATAAAATGTATACAATAAAATTGAACATAAACCCAAAACAGGTAAGAAGCAAGTGCCGTTGCTGCTCTGGTCTAGCCAGGGCTCCCTTTGGAACACTCTTGCTGCACCTCATGAAGGTCATGTGACTACAGACTTCCAGCTTGCTTCTTACCTGGATCTTGCACTGACCAGTGGGCGCCATAATGTACTGCTTTTCTTGCAAGACAAGTACTTTCCACGTATCTTTCACCCTAGGACTAGCAGGGACCCCTGAGGAAGATTTGTTTGTCGAAACACGGACCGTGTTTGGTCCAGTGTTCCCAGAAGACTAGGTCCTTAAGGTGTTAATGTGGATTGCTACATATTTATGCATTTTTAATAAAGTCCATCTCAGGAACATCGTCTCTCCACAGTGTTTCTTTGCTTTGCTTTAAAAGAGCATAGAGCAGTTTTTCTCTTTTCAGGTGGTTTTTATTTGGAATGCTTTTCTTCTGCACATTAAGGGCCTAATTCTTTTTTTTTCCAATTCTTTATTCATTTACATCTTACATCAAGAACACAATATTACATCAATTGAATCATATACATCACTTGAAATTCTTTCTATATATCATCTTAAATACATAAATTAACTCCCTCCCCCACCCACCCTTTTCACAAATATTGTAATCAAAAATATCATACATGTATTATATTAATAATATTGATTGAACCTATAATATAACAATACACCACCCCCTTCCCTAAAATTATAATATATACTTACAGTGTAAAAAGGCGTCTAATCATTACAATAAGTTATCAATGGCCCCCAAATCTTTTTAAAATTATTATAATTCCCTGATTCTAAATAAGAAGCCCGGTCTCAGCAGCCGCCTAAGGGTGTCCTATATAGAATCACTTCTGTCCTGATGGACAGACACCTAATTCCACCTAACCACCCCGATTCTCTAATTGGCATCTATGTCACAGGCGCCAGTTAGAGAATCTCGTTGCTGCTGAGCTGAGTACAGCAAGAGAATCTCCTTGTCGTGATCAGCTCAGCAGCCGTGGCAGGAAAACCCCTAGCAATAAAGTTGGCTAGCCGGAGGGATCCCACTCCCTCCTGCTGGAACCTCCCGCCCAAAGATCACCAGCAGGGAGATGCCCAGTAACTTCTGCTGGTACCTCCTCCTCCCCACCCCCTCAATATCCACAGCAGGAGGGATACCAACTCTTTCCTGCTAGCACCCCCCCCCCCTAGAAAATCACCGGCAGGAGGGATGCCCAGTTCCTCCTGTTCGAAACTCCCAAACTCCCGAACATCACTGGTAGGAGGGATGCCCAAGCCCTTCTCCACAACTCCTTCCTACCAGTGATCTTTGGGGGTGGTGGGGGGGTTCCTGAAGGAGAGAGTGGGAATTACTCCTGCCGGTGATCTTTAGTGGGGTGCCAACAGGAGGAAGTAAGAATCCCTCCTGCTGGGGACATTCAGGGGGTGCTGGCAAGAGGGACTGGATATTTCTCCTGCTGGCTGACTTCACAGCTGGGAGGATCCTGCTGTGGCCACTCAACTGATCGCAGCAGGGAGATTCCCTTACTGCGATCAGTTTAGCGGCCATGTATAATTGAAATGTCTACATTTTAGGTGTCTTTCGTGGCCCTAGGGAGGTATCTAAGACTGCTTAAGCTCACCCAAGGCCACTTCCAGGTAAAACCATGCCCATGTCCAGCCTTGGGCGAGCTTAAGCTTCCCTACATGTCTCTCTGACCAGCGACAGATGTCTATAATGTAGGTAGCCTGCCTCAGGGTATTTAAAAAAAAAAATTAGATCCCGATTGGCTGTTTAGATAGCCGTAGAATGCCTACCACTGCGTACAATTGGGATGCCGTTTCTAGAATCTGCCCCTACATCTGTCTGCTTATGCTTAATTTTGAAAACATCTAAAAGCTTTTCTTTTCCAGAATTACTTGATAAAAGATGATTACTGACTCTTTTATTGTTCATATTCTTTCACTTGCAATTCCCAATTACCCCTAATTCTATAAGAAGTGCCAAAAATTACACACACAATTTTGGTCATGTACTCAAACTGAACACAAAATTTAATTGAATAATAGCTCTAATTGGTATTTTAACAAGTAGTTATTGACATTAATTAGAATTAAGGGTTATATGCCTAAATTTTACGCGCAAACAGGAACGGTGCAGCAATGGGTGGATTGGGGTGTTTTTTAAATTACTTGTGTAATCTGGTGAAGCTTGATGAATGGTCAAACAATTGGCAACTAAGATTTAATGCTATAAAATGTAGGATCATGCACTTAGGCTGCAAAAAAGCAGGAGAATCGTATAGTATAGGAGGTGAGGAACTTCTGTGCATGGAAGAATTGCGGGACTTGGGAATGATTGTGTCTGATGATCTCAAGGTGGCAAAACAGGTAGAAAAGGCAAGGTCAAAGCTAAGAAGATGCTTGGGAGCATAATAAGAGGAATGGCCAGTAGGAAAAGGGAGGTGATAATGCCATTGTATAAATCCTTGGCGAGGCCGCATTTTTTTTTTTTTTTATAATTCTTTATTCATTTTTAAACTTTCAGCAAGTGCACAATATAAGTAATACATAGATTTACTAACATCACTTGATAAATCTATCAAGATCATAACAAAGGTATATATATCTAAACTCTTCTTCCCCCCTCCCTTTCCATACAATTATTTAATTGAATCAATCTTTGTCATATTTCTTTTTTACTTTTTTTTTTTTTTTCATTTATATAAACCCTCCCCTTTCCCTTCCAATCATAAATAATGTTAAGAAAATGGTGTTTATTCATTACAAAACAATGTCAATGGCCCCCATATTTCATTAAACATTTTATAATTTCCATTTTGTATTGCTATTGATTGTTCCATTCTATATATGTGACATAGTGAATTCCACCAGAAATTAAAATTAAGTCTTGTGTGATCTTTCCAATTTGTAGTAATATGTTGCATGGCAACTCCTGTCATAATCAATAAAAGTTTGTTATTACTTGCCGATATCTGACTCTTTTTCCTCATAGATATGCCAAATATCACAGTATCATAAGTTAATGCTACAGGATTATCTAATAAAGAATTTATTTGATCCCAGATCGAATTCCAAAAGGCTAATATATAGGGACAGAAAAATAAAAGATGATCCAAAGTCCCTTTTTATTTATAATTTTTCATTCTTACAATAATTTAATTTTACATAAACTTCAATTAATACATGAAAAATTGTGATTACAAGTAATTCATCTTATCACATAAAATATAACCCTCCCCTTTCTTCATTTCTTAAATCCATATAATATACATTCCCACCCTTCCCCAACCTAATATATCCATTACTAATGTGCTATGAAACCTGATCATTGGAATATCGAGTCAATGGTTCCCAAATTTTCTTAAAATTATGAATATTTCCCTGTTGTAATGCTATTGTTTTTTCCATTTTGTATATATGACAGACTGAATTCCACCAATTAATTAATTAATTAGACTGACTTCTCACGACATGACCACCCGATATCCACCATCTTGAGAACTAATATCGGGTGGTACGTCGTGAGAAGTCAGTCTAATTAAGGGATTGTAGCTCCGAGGAAACCCCCTTTAAGGGTGAAACATGTTGGCGTACTCATCCCTTGTCAACCACAACCACCTCGGTTAAGTTAAGTATTGATTCAAATACTATTTAAATACTATTTATTATATTATATTCAAGTTGCATATTCCTCAAAACTCATTAAGTTAAACATAAGTATCGACCCGGTGACGATTGGGTGCTTAAAGCCAAGGGTTATGATCTTTTATTGAACTCTTGGTTGCATCTCTGAGGGCCGTGAGATAAAGCAAGTTAAAAGTAAATAGAAGGTATTCAAGGGAGGTCTACAGCACCACCCCCATTTATGGTCTAGATTAGATAATAACATATACATTGGATCTGTGGCTCCTAAGCAGCAGCCTTGCCGATTGTGCTTTGCACATAATAAGGGCCATATGAGCCTTTTCAGAAACGTCACCTCTTCTTAAATTGATCCATTTATAGTCCAATCCTTTGTCCTAGGTCTAGTGGACTACTGCAATATCCTCTACCTACCATGCCCCACAAACTTGATAAAACAACTACAGACTGTACAAAATACAGCCCTCAGACTGATCTATTCACTTGGAAAATTTGACCATATCACCATTGCCTACCTAGACTCACACGGGCTACATATACGAGCTCGAATTCAATTCAAATTATACTGTCTATTATTCAAAGCAATAAACGGTATTTCATCCACCTACCTAAACAATCGCCTAAATCAGAACCTTACAACCAGACAAAGGAGAACTCAGACCCCATTCTCCTACCCCCAACTCAAAGGTACTCAGCGCAAGAAGATGTATGACAACCTCCTAGCGACGCAGGCAGCGAAACTAGACTCCTCTATCTCTAACCTGCTGACAGCAACAAGCGACTATAAATCATTTTGAAAAGAAATCAAAATCTTGCTGTTTAATAAATTTATCCAGATATCCTAACTCTCCCCCTCGTCCTTCCCCTCCCTAGAAAATTTCCCCCTTAAATTCCTACTCCTCTTGTAATTTCTCCTAAACTGTAATTTCCCTGAAAAAGTCCAGTTTTCTTCTGATGTAATCTTCAAACGTCTTCCTTTCTTACAATTTCTCCTCAAAGACTCAATTACATAACAAGCCCCCTAAATTGTAACTCTCCTGGAAATGTCCAGCTATCCTCTGATGTAATCTGCCTAGAACTGCAAGGTACAGGCGGAATAGAAGTCACTAATGTAATGTAATTGGTAAGTTGGACTATGCAAACTCATTTTTTAATAGTTTATCAAAGTGTGCCTTGCAGCATTTTCAGACTATCCAAAATCCTACCTTTAGGCTCAGTTCTGATGCCCGTTCTTTAGAACATATTAGTTACCTATAGACTACCACACAAAGTGTAAAGTACTAATCTTGGCCTATAGGGCATTCTATACAGGCTTACCTCATTAACTTCCCGATTGATTGATTCCATATATTCAAGGCAGTCCTCACAGTCACAGGACCAGAATTGTTGAGTAGTTCCATCATTAGCCTGAGCTAGGCTGGATTCAACGAAACTACCGTTTTGTTTTGTTTTTCTTTTTAGCACCTACTCTTTAAACTTGCTTCCTTTATACATTACTACTAAGTTTAAGAAGGTTCTTAAAACCTATTTTTTTTCCATTGGCATATCAAAGAGCTAGGTATTTGGCACCTGATCTACAGTAGATGTACTGTGATGATATTTTATGCACGTGTAGCTTTTTATTCATTCCATTATATGTACTGTTTATTTGAATTTATGTCAATATTTGTGAACTGCTTTGATTAAATTTTATTTTTTTTATAAATCTTTATTCATTTTCAAAAATTACAACAAGTGTACAACATTCATTCAGAAATACCTTAATTCATCACTTGACATTCTTATTTGTATTACTTCAAATAAATAATTATATAAGAAACCCATCCCTCCCTCCCAGATACCAATTTGAATTACTCCAAATAAATAATTATATAAGAAGCCCACCCCTCCCGCCCATATACCAATAAATAACAATTATCAAATTTTAAATTTTAAAATAGGAACTATATCCAATGTCACAAATAGGTAAATACAATAAATTTTAGTCAATATCCTGACATATCTACCTCCCCTCTCCCAATCCTCTGGAGTAATGTGAAACATAAATTTGAAAGGATGACAAAGAATCATAGGCCAAAAGACAATTTTAGGCTAGACTGATAAGAAAATTTCTGATGTGCTATTCTAAGTCTAACAAGAATTTTTTTTTTTTTTTAGTTTTAAATTCTTTATTCATTTTTGTATGTTACAACAAGTGCATCAATTAACCTCATATGAACTTAAAGATACACACTTGATTAACTCTCATATAAGCATAAAGTTTAACATTTCATTACAAATTAATATTTTATAAAATTTTAAATATTATGTAAGAAATCTAAAATTGATATCATTCTTATTGAATATAATAATCCCCCACCCCTCCCTCCCTATTCAATAATACATAAAATTTTTGGAATTCAATCTGGGATCAAATAAATTCTTTATTAGATAATCCTGTAGCATTAACTTATGATACTGTGATATTTGGCATATCTATGAGGAAAAAGAGTCAGATATCGGCAAGTAATAACAAACTTTTATTGATTATGACAGGAGTTGCCATGCAACATATTACTACAAATTGGAAAGATCACACAAGACTTAATTTTAATTTCTGGTGGAATTCACTATGTCACATATATAGAATGGAACGTTCAATAGCAATACAAAATGGAAATTATAAAAGGTTTAATGAAATATGGGGGCCATTGACATTGTTTTGTAATGAATAAACACCATTTTCTTAACATTATTTATGATTGGAAGGGAAAGGGGAGGGTTTATATAAATGAAAAAAAAAAAATAAAAATGTAAAAAAAGAAATATGACAAAGATTGATTCAATTAAATAATTGTATGGAAAGGGAGGGGGGAAGAAGGGTTTAGATATATATACCTTTGTTATGATCTTGATAGATTTATCAAGTGATGTTAGTAAATCTATGTATTACTTATATTGTGCACTTGTTGAAAGTTTAAAAATGAATAAAGAATTATAAAAAAAAAAAAATAATAATACATAAAATCATCCTTACTGTGAAAACTATTCAAATACTCATGTATTATATAATAACAAAAAGTAAAACCCACCCCTTTTCCCCCTAATCAAATATCTTATCATGGGAAAAGTTAATCATTCATTACAAAAATCTGTTAATGGTCCGAGAATTTTTTGATGTGCTCTCCTAATCCTACATTCATATCCTTGTTGACTGTCAGTGCTGGCCTGCAAAGAGGCTCATGGCCATGGCACTACAGAAAGTAACAAAGTGTGCAACAACCTTTGTAGAGTTTTTAAAAATGTAACTGGATCAGGAAATAGCCTTCCATGGTACTTGTCTATAACCCAATGTAGAGCAGTAATCTCATTTGTTGGAAATATCACACCCTGTGTAGCACTACCTTCGCACTGAGTCCTCAGAGTTGATACTTGGAGCATAGTGTTCTGGGTACCTTCGGACTGTTTCTTGTCAATAGCCTCCTCTGCCACACCAATGTACTTCTGGAAAGAAGCTGTGCCTGTGGAAATAAAAAAGTTGTTGACATACCTCTGTGTTAGAGAAGTATGTGACCTGAACTGAGAATATTTCATGAGACAAGGAAGTACAATTTCTCTCACTCTTCAGAATAAAAAAGTATTTTGAAATACAGATGTTTGCCTAGCCTGGTTGCTCAAGTGGTATGTATTTTGCATTCCCATGCAGAAGGGTCACATTAGTAAGTATAAAGCAGAAACCTCAAAGGAGAGCTTTAAGGAAGATTCCAGTTTCCCAGCCTAAACATCCTTCAAGGCTATTTTGCCCTCCACAAAAAGGGTGGTCTTTTTGGTCACCGTTGCTACCAAAGTGTAATTTCAGTTTTCAAGCTCTTCTTGAGAAATGTGACATGGCCTGGCAACCCTGCAAGGTTGTTAAGCTCGTTGCCAGATAATCTGTTCCAATGGCTTACTAATTTGATAAACTCTGTACTATAGCATACATTTGAAAGATATGGGAATAATTTTGTTAAATCCCTTATTAAAAGGAGAAGACCTGGATCCCATAATTTGTAGCTAATCTTCCAACCTTAACTAAAGTCATAAAAGCAATTGTTACATTACAGGTTCAGGAATATGTAGAACGTTTTGATTTGATGGATCCTTTTCAGTCAGTTCTTCTGGTGCTTATGTCTACAGTAAAAAATGACTTTGATAAAAATCTGGGATTGTTGCTGATGCAATTAGATTTATCTGCAGCATTTGATTTAGTCAATCATGACTTGCTTTGGGCTTTAATGAATAGGATGGGTATAGGAGGGAATATTTGGGAATGGTTGGAAGGTTTCCTTAAGAATAGAGGTCTTCGGGTTAGTTGGCAAGAAAATCTTTCACAACAAAGGGAGATGGCCTAAGGAATTTTCCAGAGCTCTCCCCTTTCTCAAATTCTTTTTAACTTATACATCAGAGACTTAGGTTTATTCCGCCAGGAAAAACATATTGACTATTTTTTCTATACTGATGATATTGTATTAATCTTTCCTGTATTATTTGACATGTCTTCAGTTAAGGTTTTGATGAATGATGTGTTTATGGTGGTTTATGTCCCAATTGAAGTTAAATTCAGATATGACAAATGTAGCTCCAAAATGCGGTTTGGTTGGATGTAGGCTTAACTAAGGATCAATAATATGATCATAAAATTATAGTGTAAATTTAAATTGTTGTGTAGAATGAAGTTTTATAGAGAGAAGTTTTCTGCAGGTTATAGTAAAGTCCTTAATACCTCATTGGATTATTGTAATGCTAGGCCTTCCTGCCAAACAATTATAGATTTTACAAAATGTTGCTGCTAAACTTATACTGTGGGGGAAATAGATTTGATCATGTTACTCCATTGCTACGAGAAATGCATTGGTTGCCAATTGAGGCAAGAATTGAATTTAACGGCTTGCTTTTTATTTTGATGGCTTTGATAACAGTATATCACTCAACTAGCACTTCCTGAAAATTGTGATTGGTACTACAATACCATCTTGTAAAGATTGTAGATTGCTCTCCTCTAGGACGAAAACACTGTTGGGACCTGGCGCCATCAGATGTTCTCCTAAAGTAGGTATCAATTAACCTAGACACCCTAAAGCTCAACCGAACTGGGAGACCCAGAACAAAAGTTAAATCAAAGATGAGACAAAGAGCTTGGGAGACACCATCTACTGTCTGCTGGAGATAGAGATATTCTGGCTGACCAAGGAGCATAAGAATAGCCTTACTGAGTCAGACCAAGCCCAGTAGTCAAGCCCAGTAGTCCGTTCTCACGGTGGCCAATCCAGGTCTCTAGTACCTAGCCAAAACCCAAGGAGTAGCAACATTCTATGCTACCGATTCAGTGCATGCAGTGGTTTCCCACATGTCTTTCTTAATAACAGATTATGGACTTTTCCTCCAGGAAATTGTCCAAAGATTTCTTAAAACCAGCTATGCTATCTGCTCTTACCACAACCTCTGGCAATGTGTTCCAGAGCTTAACTATTCTCTGAATGAAAAAATATTTCCTTCTTTTGGTTTTAAAAGTATTTTCCTGTAACTTTAACGCGTGACCCCTAGTCTTGTAATTTTTGACAGAGTGATAAATCGATCCACTTGTACCCGTTCTACTCCACTCAGGAGATGAGGTGTTTTATTTTGGAGGGTTGGTACAATGGGCCAACTCTGTTTGATAAAGTACAGTTACTAATGCTGATGTTCTCAACATTTTTCAGATAAATACTCATTATTGCTATTATTATGATCTCTTTTGGATTTGAAATTTGGTCATTATAGACCTCACAAGAAATTTTGTGAATGAAGCTATGCTATTGCTTGCTTTGAGGGCAGAACTTACGAAGACTGTAAGCCGGTTCACACTGCAGTGACATAAACTGCAATTTCTTCTCATCCATCTCTATGTACAGGTTGGAGAGGTACTGCTTCACCTGCCGGGCCATCTGTGTATCCTTATACAATTTCTTGGCATTGACCAATAAGCTTTTCCGGGTTTGTTTTATGCGGGCAGATCCCTGTGCAGTCAGCAGTTCTGGATAAGTGCTACTTTGGCTCAGTAATCTACAAAGAACCAGAAAAAGAAAACCAAACAACGGTCAACTTTTGTCCAGACCTTAGACTTAGTGGGGATGGGCGGACCCGCTATGCCTAAGGCCTGATTGGTCCAGGCATCTAGAGCCTGGGCCAATCAGGCCTTAGGCTTCGGCGGGATGGGCCGGGAAGGGGCGGGCCCGCTTCATTTCGACGAGGCGTGCCTGCCGGCTCAAGACGTGCAAGACCCATCTAAGAACAGGTTTGGTGGAGTGGAGGTTTGGGGGTTGTTAGCGCCGGGGGGGGTGCATCTTCGGGCAGGAGGGATTGGACACCCTCCTGCCAGCGAAAGATATTGTCGGGGGGGGCAGTCGGTAGTGTCGGGGGGCGGTCGGTAGTGTCGGGGGGGTGCGTCTTCTGGCAGAGGGTTTGGGCACCCTCCTGGTCAGGGGGCCACGGCCCGCTATACTTATAGCGGCAGAGAGAACCCTTGCCGCGATAAGTGTAGCGGGCCGTGTCTAATCTAACCTGATTCTCTAACCCGCGTCTGTAACATGGACAGAATTTAGTTTAGGCCGATTCTGAATAGGACGCCTCTCCTGGGCGTCCTATACAGAATCAGGGCCTAGGTGTCTTGCGGGCCTCGCCTTCAATATAGGCGGCCTGCCTGGGGAGCATTTTTTTATTTTTATTTTTTTTATAATTTTTTATTCATTTTAAAACTTTCATCAAGTGTACAAAAATTGCAACACAATAATATAGATTTAACCACTTGTACATCTTATCATTATAACTTATAGTTGTAAATATAACCCTCCCTCTCCCATCCTGAAATCCTTTTAGTAATTTTTATTTTTCATGTAATAGAAACCCTCCCCCACCCCACCCTTATCTTACATATTAAATATAGAAATATTAGGAAAATGGCATCAATCATGACAAAAGGACGTTAATGGTTCCCAAATTTTAATGAAGTTTTTATAATTTCCATTTTGCACCACTATTGATCTTTCCATTCTGTATATGTGGCAAACTGAATTCCACCAAAATTTAAAATTGAGCCTACTATGGTCTTTCCAGTTATTAGTAATATGTTGGATGGACTAGAGGGAGGGTGGGAAGGGGGTTACATTTATACTTATAGATTATAATGATAAGATGTTCAAGTGTTCATGCTAATTGTGTTTATTATGAATATTATGAATGGCTACTCTGGTCAAAATCAATAAATTAAAAAAACGTGCATCCCGATTGGCTGATTAGACAGCTGTAGGATGCCTACAGCTGCCTAAAATCGGGACGCACTTTTAGAGAATCAGACCCCAAGTGAACAATATTACATCAGTTAAATCCTATACATCACTTGAAAATTATTCCTTATTATTATTTCAATACATATTTTAAATCCCTCCCACAAATAATCCTTTCCACAAATAATGTAAATCAAACATATCATACATGTCTTTCCAATTTCTAGTAATATGCTGAATGGCAACTCCTGTCATTATTAATAAAAGTTTATTATTATTAGATGAAATTTGACTTTTTTTGCTCATGGACGTTCCAAAATGATAGAGCTACATGATTTTCTAATAAGCCATTAATTTGGGACCAAATTGATTTCCAAAAGGCCATAATACAGGGACAAAAATAATGTAGATGATCTAGAGTCCCTGCTTCCAGATTACAATGCCAGCATCTATTAGACTTAGAGCAATCCAACTTTTGTAATCTAACTGGGGTCCAAAATGCTCTATGTAACAAAAAGAACCAAGTTTGTCTCATAGATGCAGATACTGTACATCTTATTCTCCAAGACCAAATTCGTGGCCATTGAGATGCAGAAATTTGATGCTTAATCTCAATGCTCCAAATGTCTCTAAGACCAGTCTTTGTTTTTTTATTCATAAATCCAGATAGCAATTTATACCACTGTGCGGCCTGGTGTCCGAGAAAATTGGCTTGAAAGCATAAAAATTCCAGACTATACTGATTGTTAAGATTTTTCCATTCAGGGAACCCCTCCTGAACAGCCTGCTTCAGTTGCAACCATTTAAAACTTTGTGACTTATTTAGGCCATATTTATGTTGTAACTGCGAAAAATCAAGCAGTTTTCCATTTGAAATAACATCATTTAAAGTTCGTATGCCTGCAATAATCCAATACTTCCAAACAATTTTAAAACCGCCAATTTTTTTATAAAATCATATATTTAAAACCCTCCCCCCACCCAATACTACATGATGTATAAATAATAGAAAAATGGCATTTAATCATGACAAAAAGATGTTAATGGCTCCCATATTTTAATAAAATTTTTATAATTTCCATTCTGTACCGCTATTGATCTTTCCATTCTGTATATGTGACATACTGAATTCCACCAAAAATTAAAATTAAGCCTACTATGATCTTTCCAGTTATTAGTAGTATGTTGGATGGACTAGAGGGAGGGTGGGAAGGGGGTTATATTTATACTTATAGATTATAATGATAAGATGTTCAAGTGTTCATGCTAATTGTGTTTATTATGAATATTTGTACACTTGATGAAAGTTTTAAAATGAATAAAAAAAATTTTTTTAAACCGCCAATTTTAATCTTGAAGTTTAGCCAAATGGATTGATTTGTTGATTTATGTATTGGGTCAGGTGTTAAATTATTGACACAACGTAAGGTCTTTCATGTATCTATCAATATTCTATTCTCTTTATATTTCCTAGGCATTGTTACACTAATAAAATGAGAGAGATGTAAAGGAAACATGAGTCTCCATTCCAAATATAACCAGTCTGGGATGTTTTCCATGAGTTCTGGGAGGACCCAATACATACCCTGACGTAAAATATAGGTAAAACCCGACTAAACCACAATTAAGGGCATTATCTCAACAAATACATCTTTGATGTGTTTACTGCACCCAAATTACAACTGTGGTACCTACAATACATATTCATTTCCACTCACCTTTGTTTGAATATGAGGGCGGGAGCCATATTTGCAAAGGCCATTTGTGACACAGTGCGGATGTTATTTGCAATAAGTCTCCGCTTCTCAAAGTTGACCAGACCTTCCACCATCGAATCATTCCCTGTGGGATTGGCACAACACTGAATCAATTACACCAGCACTGGCTAGGCAAGCAACTCATCTTCGTTTAGGATTAGTCCCACACAGTAGATGTCGAAAATGCCTGGGATTGTGTAAAATGCACAAAAGCAAGATTTTCGGACGACCAAGCAGCCAGCATGCTTAGCAAACTGTTCACAGAGAGCTGAGCAGAGCAGAAGGGCACTCTAAGAGTTACTGAAGTCAATGTCAGATCAGATGTCCAAGGGAAACACATTGCATGGTGAGCCCTCCAAAACCCACCCAAAACTCTACACCACAACAATAGCTCTTATGCCTGCAGGTGTCATCTTAATGTCGGTACAGTAGGTTTTGGAGGGCTCACATACAATATATGCAAGTTATAGTGACATCTGACCTGGGACTTTTAATGTGACATTCACTGCAGTAACCTTTAGAGCAGTGGTTCCCAAACCTGTCCTGGGGGACCCCCAGCCAGTCAGGTTTTCAAGATATGCCTAATGAATATGCATGAGAGAGTTTTGCATACCTGTCACTTCCATTATATGCAAATCTCTCTCATGCATATTCATTAGGGATAGCTAGAAAACCAGACTGGCTGGGGGTCCCCCAGGACAGGTTTGGGAACCACTGCTTTAGAGTGTCCCTCTGCTATGCTGTGGAGATGTATTATGAGCCATGTGAATCTGTAAGACAGACTGAAAAGTACTCTTTTTTCCACATATGAGTGGTGGGAGGGGGGGTCGGTGACCACTGGAGGAATAAGGGGGCCATGAATTAATCTTTCCAGTGGTCATCTGATGAGTTTGGGCAGCTATGTTTTAATCCTTATTCATTTTTAAAACTGGACATTTTGTTAAAAGTCTGATTATCTCTGCAGAATGTCCAAGTCCTAAACCCGACCAAAACGCGCCTCTAACATACTCCCTTAAGGTTTAGATGCACTGGAGAGAACGTGACCAGAAAGATGTCTAGAAACTCTGCTTTGAGAATGCCAACATGGACGGTTGGACTAGTTAGATATCCAAATGCTGGTTTAAGCTGCCTTATGGAAGTTTATCTTTTTTGAAAATGAGTCCCAAAATCTATAGCACATACCTGGAAATTGCCAGTACACCCACTAAACTGGCAGATTGTATAGGCAAAGATTAAGAGAATAATTTCCAAAACATTTCTGCCAATAAAACAATATATTCAATAGAGAAATGGGCTTTTCTAAAATTGTATTCCACATGTACATAAAGTTAGTTTTGTATAACCTGTACATGTGTAACTTTAATCAGACTTAGAGGAGATATTCTTGGAGGCAAGGCTGAGGAGATGTTTGCGTTTATCTGCAGACTTCTAAAAATACAGTGATACCTTGGAATCTGAACGCCCCAGTACTCGAACAACTTGGAATCCAAACTAAAAATTCAAGCAAATTTTGCCCCAGAATCCGAATGTCCTGCACAATGTATGTTTGTGCCCTCTCGTTCTTGTAGTTGTCGAAAGTTTGAAGAATCTGTCCCTCTCCACTTTCTCTATGCCCTTCGTGATCTTGTAAGTCTCTATCATATCCCCTCTAAGTCTCCGCTTCTCCAGCGAGAAAAGCCCCAGTCTCTCTAATCTTTCAGCGTAATGATATGGTTATTGTTTAATTTAAGCAATGATTTACTATACAATGTTTAAATTTAGTGCTGGCAGATCATATTTGGTTAATAGATATTTTCGTGTATAACAATCCCGAGATAGTCAAAATATTTATGTGTTATAGTTATATAATTGGGATTTAGATTTTCAATATTTTTTGTTTTATGCACTGATGTTATTTTGCATTGGGGTTATTCTTTTACACTTGGCCTTTTTTAATGTTTTTGTTTTTGAAGTGCCTTCACCTAGTTATTTCTGGTCTGCAGAAACTACAAAGGATTTCAATGTCATCCTGAGTCTACGTGCGTATTTGTGGCTGTGTGAGATCCTGTACCTTCATGAAGAAAGAAGAGATCCTTCTTCACAAGTGGGAAGAGAGGAATCACTGGAGGCTGCATGCTCTGGGTTCTGAGGCTATTGCGGTAATTTCTCATGTTTCCTGATGGACTGAAGAAATCCTGGAGGTCTTCAAGATATATCTTATATTTGTTTGGCAATATTGCCCAAGTGCCTCTGAGCCGTGTGACCGAAGAATGAGTTAATCCGCTGTAAACAGTTACAATGAAAAGAAGACAAAATGTTAATGCTGCAGCAATCTTAACCTAGCTAATCACTTTATTTTCCACATATCTACATGCAACAGTAGGAGAAAGTATGAATTATAGTGCTGTATACTGGTACCTGGCTACTCAAGCAAAGGTATTTTGTTTTGAACGATATAATCTGTATGAACAGCACTGACATTTGATATGAACAGTGCTAATTTACCATCTGAATTTCCATCAACCTACCCTATATACTGTAGAGCAGGGGTTTCCAAAGTCCCTCCTTGAGGGCCGAATCCAGTCGGGTTTTCAGGATTTCCCCAATGAATATGCATTGAAAGCAATGCATGCACATAGATCTCATGCATATTCATTGGGAAAATCCTGAAAACCCGACTGGATTCGGCCCTCAAGGGCCCCTGCTGTAGAGGGTAACATATTTTTGTGAATGGAGAAGGATATCCTGTGTAAATAAGTTGGAACAGTTTTTCTATTGAACCACATCTTTCATCGACTGAGAAAGTAAATTCAAGTTTGGAGTTTAACATCTGGTGTGTTCTACATTATTGTGTGAGTGGAGGGTCTGATGCTAGCTTGCTCAGCCCCCAGCTCTAATGTTGGTCCTGGCCCTGGTCTGGACAAATATAATGCTTTTGTGCCCCTCTTGCTATCATCTGGGCAAGATCTAGGCAACTGCCTAGCATCCCTTATAAGAAGGGGGCTTACATACATAGAGACAAAACTAAGCCAATCCAAATGGTATTGTAAATACTTTTCTGAATGGCATATGGATAGGTCAAAATGATATGCAATCTTTGCAGTTTGCTCTTCAGATTCTATACGCATCTTCCCCAACTCCTAATAACAAGAATGAGATGTTATTCACAGATCTTTCTGAGGCACAAAGGTTATCTTTTTGGCAATGCTGAGGGAGATGTACTTAGCAATTTCCTCCTACAGCCTTCATTCCCAGTTGCCTGAAGATTTATCCTCTATTCATAACCCTTTCCCATTCTCAACACTAGTTTAGTCATTGCAGTGATGGGCCTTGGCCACAGAAAATGCATCAGGGCTTTCTTTGGACCCCGGCATTGAATATTTAGCTTTATCACCACCGGCGGGCAGTCATAGTGCCGCCCATTGCCGGCAGAATATCAGGCCCTATGAGTTTTATTAAAATCTTCTTTATATTCAGTGTAATCTGTTCAAGAGTATAAAATCTTAAACTGGGTGCCCAAAATATACAGAATGTGCTGAATGATGATGCTCCCTCTAATTTTATGAATCGTTTGCCCTCCAAAATCTCTTCAATCTTTGAACAAATCACTTTTAGAAGAGTCTTCTTATCAACAGATCAGGTTAGAGCAGGGGTAGGCCATTCCGGTCCTTGAGAGCTGGAGCCAGGTCAGGTTTTTAGGATATCCTCAATGAATATGTATGAGTTGGATTTGCATGCACAGCCTCCTTGTGATGCAAATCTATCTCATGCATATTTAGTGTGGATATCCTGAAAACCTGACCTGGCTCCGGCTCTCGAGGACTGGAATTGCCTACCCCTGGGTTATATTTAATGTTCTCAGACCTGTTTTATGGAATACTTGCCCCTTCAAATTAAGGAGGGTCTTGAGTCACATCTCCTTTTGGATGTTGTTATAAGCTCACCTATTTAGGACGGTATTTTGTCAAGTTAGACTAGTTACAAAGAGCAAATGCTAGAGCAGTGGTTCCCAACCCTGTCCTGGAGGACCACCGGGCCAATTGGGTTTTCAGGCTAGCCCTAATGAATATGCATGAGAGAGATTTGCATATATAATGGAAGTGACAGGCATGCAAATCTGCCCCATGCTAGCCTGAAAACCCAATTGGCCTGGTGGTCCTGCCAGGACTGGGTTGGGAACCACTGTGCTAGAGGATGCAGTTATGCCAGTGGCTGATACTATGATTCATCTTATTGATTATGACTTTAGTTGCCTTTTTTATTGTTGTTGAAATGTTTAAGTAGGTTTCAATTTTGCTTTGTCCAAGTTTAATTAATTTATTTGTTTTTCTGTCACCTGCTTGTGGGCTATAAATTTTTTAAATAAAGATGCTAGTTCTGACTGATCCAGTAGCTCAAAACTGAAAAAGAAATACAATTGCATTACAGTATCAAAGAGGTGACAGGCTACGGGCTCCTTTTATCAAGCCACACTAGCGGGGTTAGCGTGTCGGACATATAATCACGCGCTAACCCCTGCGGCAAGCCAAGAAACTAACGCCTGCTCAATGGAGGTGTTAGCGACTAGCGCGGCAGGTGGTTTAACACACGGTATTCTGCGCGCTAACCCCTACCGCGCCTTGATAAAAGGACCCCCGAGTCTTCATTTCAAAACTCCAATACTATATTAAGCTGGCGGGTAAACAAAATATGTGCGTACAATCCAAAAGTAACCAAATGAAATTATGCCATTTTGGATAGTTGGAGCTTGAAGACAAAGCTCCATCAAGATTAGGAGCAGGATTTTTGCCCTATCTCTCTCCTCCCCTTCTTATCCAAACTACTTGAACATACTGTTCACTGCCATTGCCTGGACTTCCTTTCATCTCAAGCTATTTTTGACTCACTTCAGTTAAGCCATTCCACAGAAACTGCCCTAGCTAAAGTCTCCAATAACCTGTTCCTGTCCAGATCCAAAGGCCTCTAATTTATCCTTATCCTTCTGGATTTATCTGCCGCTTTCGACACTGTTGATCACCACCTACTCCTTAATATGCTGTCCTCATTGGGATTCCAGGGTTCTGTTCTCTCCAGGTTTTCTTCCCATCTCTCCCATCATACTTTCAGTATATGCAATGGTGGATCCTCCTGTGCTGCTATCCCACTATCAATTGGTGTACCCTAAGGCTCTGTCCTGGGACTTCTTATTTCCCCCATCTATACTCATTCCCTTGGTGCTCTGATTTCCTCCCATGGTTTTATGCTGATGACTCCCCGATCTACCTCTCTACACGAGAAATCTCTACAGGAATCCAGGCTCAGGTCTTGGCCTGCCTGTTCAACACTGCTGCCTGGATGTCTCACCACCATCTAAAACTGAATATGATTGAGACAGAGCTCCTTATCTTTCTCCCTAAACCCATCTCCCCACACCCCCCCTTTCTCTATTTCTGTGGAAATCATTCACCTCCTCCCTGTCTTGTCAGCTCACAACCTTGGGGTCATCTTCAACTCCTCTCTCTCCTTCTCCACTCAGATTCAACAAACTGCTAATGCTTGTTTTGTTTCCATTTATAATATTACCAAAATCTGACCTCTCCTTTCCGAGTACACTACCAAACCCATATCTACACTATCATGAACTCTCGCTTAGATTACTGCAACTTGTTTCTCTCATGTCTTCTACTCAACCATCTCTCTCCCTTTCAATACTCATATTCCATGAGAGCCGCCATGCTCACATTACCCCTCTCCTAAAGTCACTTCATTGGCTCGCCATCCATTTCCGAATATAGTTCAAACACCTCTTACTGACCCACAAGTGCATTCATTCTATAGCTTTTCAATATTTCTCCTTATCTACCTCTATTCTCCCCCTCCATGAACTCCGTTCATCTGGTAAGTCCCTCCTATCCATACCTTTCTCCTCTAACATTACCAGATTCCATCCCTTTTAGCTTGCTATGCTATATGCTTGGAACGGACAACCCAATTCATTATGTTAGAGCAGTCTGTAGCAATCCTCAAATCCAAGTTAAAAGCCTACTTTTGTAAGGCTGCTTTCAACTCCTAACTACCACTCACTGTAAGATACCTATGTCCATTGCTAGAAATTCCCCAACCCTTATAGGACCTGTATGTCTGTCCAAATTAAATTGTAAGCTCCTCTGAGCAGGGACCGTCTATTACATGAAAAATAATAGTAGTAGATATTCACCCAAGTTCTTGAAGCAGTCATTTATGACAAAACATGCAGAGTCGGGCCAAGTAGGGGAATTGCAAATGGACTTCGAATTGAAGATAAGTGATTTCTTGATTTTGGCACCTATAAAGTGGAGCCTGATGAAAATAAAGGGCCCTCCTAAAAATCATTGAATTTGTCACTTTTTTACATAATTTCATTTGGTTATTTTTTTTTTTTTAAAGTTCTTTATTCATTTTAAATTTCTTACATCAAGTGATAAATATATAATACATATAATTTTCAATATACACTTGAATATCCATCAATATATATTTTAATACAAACATATATAAAGACCCCTTTTGCAATAAATTATAAATCATCTGTTATTATAATATTGTACCCACCCTAACCCCTATTATATGATCTATCCTTGTGCTAAGATATCTGATCTTTAGAAAAAAGAGCCAATGGTCCCCAGATTTTATTAAATTTTTTAATATGACCATGTTGTAACGCTATTGCTTTTTCCATCTTATATATATGGCAAATAGAATTCCACCAAAAAGTGAAATTTAATTTTGTGTGATCTTTCCAGTTTTGAGTAATTTGTTGTATGGCGACCCCTGTTAATATCATTAAAAGTTTATTATTGTTTGCTGATATTGGACTCTGTGTTCTCATTGCTGTTCCAAATAAAATTGTGTCATATGTAAGTCCAACATGATTTTCTAATAATATATTAATTTGGGGCCAAATTGTTTTCCAAAAGGCATTTATACAGGGACAAAAATAGATTAAATGATCTAATGTCCCAATTTCTACCTTACAATGCCAGCATCTATTAGATTTAGAACTATCTATTTTTTGTAACCGAGTAGGGGTCCATAAAACTCTATGTAATAAAAACAACCATGTTTGACTCATAGATGCTGACATTGTAGTATGTATTCTCCAGGACCAAAATTTTTGCCATTGAGTTGCAGAAATTGTCTGTCCTATCTCAATACTCCAAATGTCCCTAAGTCCTGTTCTTTTTTTTTATTTAAAAATCCATATAATAATTTATACCATTTTGCGGCTTGGTGTCCCAAAAAAATCTGCCTGAAAGCAAAGGATTTGCAAACTATATTGAGTATTAAGATTCTTCCATTCAGGGAACCCTTCCTGGATGGCCTGCTTCAATTGCATCCATTTAAAATATTGTGTTATGTTCAATCCAAATTTCTGTTGCAATTGTGAAAAACTAAGCATGGATCCATTTACTATAACATCATTTAAAGATCGTATACCTGCAATTATCCATTGCTTCCATATTATTTTGAATCCACCAATTTTGATCCTGGAGTTTACCCAAATGGATTGATTTAACGATTTAGTTATTGGATCTGTTGTAATATTACTAATAAATCTTAATGTTTTCCATGTATCTAATAAAATTCTGTGATCTTTATATCTCTTGGGCATTGTTATACTTATAAGATGTTCCGGATATAATGGAAACAAGAGTCGCCATTCTAAATATAACCAGTCTGGTACATTCTCCATGAGGTCTGGGAGGATCCAATACATACCCTGTCTTAAAATATAGGCTTGATGATACCTATAAAAATTTGGAAAATTTACCCCTCCCTCTCTAATTGTTTTTTGTAATGTTGCTAAAGCGATTCTTGGCCTTTTCCCAAACCAAACAAATTTTGTAAGTATTCTATTTAATTTTTTATAAAATGACCCCTGAAAAAATATCGGAATCATACTCATTTGATAACAAACCACAGGTAAGATCATCATTTTTATTGTTTGAACTCTTCCCCACCATGAAAGATGTAAAGGATTCCATTGCTCGCACATTTCTGTTATTTTTTTTAATAGAATTTTTTCATTTTCTGTTACTGTATCATCAATTGTATTTTTAATAACAATTCCTAAATATTTTATTCCTTCCTCTTTCCATTGGAATGAATATGAATCAAATAATCCTTTGGTACAATGGACATTAATTGGAAGAACTTCAGATTTTTCCCAATTTATTTTGTATCCAGAAAATTTACCAAATTTATCTAATAAATTTAATAAACATGGAATGGTATCTTCCGGTTTCCTCAAATATAAAAGAATATCATCTGCATATGCAGATAATTTATATTCCCAATTTGAAAATGTGATCCCCTTTATTCCCTTAGTTTGATTTATTGCAATTAATAAGGGTTCAAGAACAATATCAAAAAGTAAGGGAGATAAAGGACAACCTTGTCTAACCCCCCGTAACAAGTTAAATCTTTCTGAAATGTTATTATTTATATTTAATCTTGCTCCAGGAGAGCTATACAATGTTTGAATCATTTTAATAAAAAAGGGACCTATTCCAAACCATTTTAAAGCTTGATACATAAATTTCCACTCCACTCTATCAAATGCTTTCTCTGCATCTAACGATATTAAGAAAGCTGGTTCATTCATAGTTTTCGCTAAGTTTAAAGAATGAAGTGCCAGTCTGGTATTATGTGAGGAATGTCTTTTAGCAACGAATCCTGTTTGGTGTACATCTATAATAAAAGGAAGAGCTTTTGCCAATCTTAATGCTAATACTTTAGCAAGCAATTTTTCATCTACATTCAACAATGATATGGGCCTGTAGTTTGAAACCAATGTAGGATCCCTGTTTGGTTTTGGTAAGACAATAATTACAGAATCTGCCATAGTACCTGATATATTTTCATTATGTATCTGATATTGATATAAATTTATTAAATAAGGCAATATAATATTTTGAAATGTTTTATAAAATTCAACAGTATATCCATCTCCACCTGGAGCGGATCCAACTCTAAGAGCTTTCAATGCTAGTTCTATTTCTTTTAATGATATATGTTCTTCTAAACTTCCTTTTATATGTTCTGGAATATTTGGTCCAATAAATGAATTTAAAAACTCTAAGCCATCTTGTTCTTTATTTTCACAAGAATCTGAAGTATATAGACTCTTATAAAAATCAAGAAATTGTTTTACAATATCTTTAGTGCTGGTGTGTGTATTACCTTTTGTATCTTTTATTGCAATAATTTTAGTTTTTCTTTTTTTTGCTTTAAGAAAATTTGCTAGCATTTTTCCAGCTTTATTTGAGTTTCCATAATATCTAAATTGCTGACAGAACATTTCTTTTCTAACAAATTGTGAAGAGAGTTCATTATATTTAGTTTTAACTTTTAATAGTTTTTGTAATACTACATTTTCCCATTTAATAATTAATTTTTTTTCTAATAATTTAATTTCTTCCTCTAATTCCATAAATTGTTTTTTAAGCTGTTTTTTCATAAAAGCCGAATATGATATAATGTTTCCTCTCATTGTCGCTTTACAAGCATCCCATATAATTTCAATATTCATATTGTCTGTGCTATTAATTTGAAAAAACTCTTTCATCTTTACTTTTAGGTCTGTTACAAAATTTTCATCAGCAAGTAAGGCATTATCAAATTTCCAAATTGATGTAAAATTTGTTATTTTGGTGGCACTGGGGAGCTGGATTGTACACACATACCAAGTCCTCATTTAACATTGTACAAAATATTTCTGGTAATATTTGTCACTATTTAAGTTGCTTCTGGCATACTGTTTCAGGTTTCCTCTGTTTGACAACTTCACTACCCCATGTTTAGGCTCTGGAGACCTGAGAAGTTATGAATCAACAAAATATAAATCAAAGAATAATACTCTACCCCATAATTGCAAATGCAGCGTTGAAATTCTTGCATTTCTTGCAATGCATGGCGATTTTAATAAAATGCTTGATGGTCTTCATTCTTCTTTTCTGGTTGGCTTCGCTCAGTGTTTCTGTCACCACCCAGATTGTCATGTTGTTACTGAGCTCCTCATATTTTTTCAGGTGAACATGCCCTGCTCTTGAGCCCAGCCTGAAAAGCTCCTCGATGTACTCCGTGGGGTCGATGTTTTGGAGCATTTTTAAATCCCTCACGGAGAGCTGGGTGGCCACCTCTACAGTACAGAGTTGGAGGAGAGACAGCTTGCTCTTTTTCAGAAGCTTCTGGGCAGCCTTATTTGAGCACAGACGCTCCATTTTGTTGTTGTTCTTCAGATAATACCTTTAGATGAAATGACAAAAAAAAAGACAGATCAAAACTTTCTTGATATCTACAGTACTGTGTAAGCTGTAAATCCCTTACCATTGTTTCCAGTAACTGGTTTTCCCAACATTCTAAAAAGTGATTTTGAAGGTGCAGAATAAAGTGGACAGGGTCATCGTTGCAAGTCCAGAGAAATGGTTTTGAAATTACACACAACCAGGTTTCTTGGTGGCCATAGAAAGCTAAGGTCAGATGCACCCACTCAGCTGCACTCCATGGGGTTTCTCTTTGTGGGACACAAGCCATAAGCATTGCTCGTGTAACTTACAGGACAGTAAGACAAACCCAGAGGCCGGTGGGAGGCCACTATAAAATCTACCTCTTTTGGGATCTACCAGGTATTTATGACCTGGTTTGGCCACCACTGGAAACAGGATTCTGGATTTGATGGGCTTTTGGTCTGCCCCAGTATGGCAACACTTATGTTCTTCACTTGGTTGTGCGAGTGCTTCTTTAATGACTTTTGGAAGGCAGCTTAGGAGGCAGATTCACTTATAAGCATATCGATAGTATGTGGTTCTAAGGTTATTGCCTCCCATTTACCATATTGTATTAATGCTTTACTGTACAATATACCTTTACCCTTTCTTATAGAATGAACTTAAAAACCTTCACAAACGTAGAAACCCAAAGTTACATCTGCTCTTTTCAGAGTGTAGATTTGTGCTTGTTAATGGAAGTGCGTCCGGAAATACGGGGAGAATCAGGAAGTCGCGGCAGTATGATGTAGGAGAATTAAACTGTTTGTGGAAGGTGGTAAATGGGGAGATTAGAAAAATCTTACACTTTTCTTTGTCCTTTTTAACAGGGGAGTACTTGATAAGGCCGCTAGACTTAGGCAAAACTTGTTGGACACATTCTCCCAGTCGGACGGACAATAAATTCAAAATGAGATAAGTGGATTGTTTAAAACATGTCCTTGTTGATTAAGAAGTTGATAGAGTTATAAAACTAATGGGGTATTGAAGAAATTTAGTGTAAAAGGAAAAAAAGGCTGATGACAAGGTGGGTATGTAAAGCTCGAAGCAATGAAAATTTATTTTTATTGTGGATTCAAAAGAAAATAATACAAACAGCAAAGACAACAGCCAACAATACAGAATTTGTGTACAGAAGAGTAGAAAACCTGCCACCTACCTACCCAAACCCTTCCCAGCCAATCAAATCCCAGAATGCAACCCCCCCCCCTGGAAAAAAGAATACAGAAGGCGACCAAAAGGTCTCAAACAATCCAGAGCCCCATACTCTTGTGGCCCCTGGGCAGCCATACAAATTATCCTCCAAAAGAAGAACACATCCCACCCCCACAAAACAAAAAAGGGGGGTCCCATCCTGAGAGAGAGTCAGGTGCACCCCAGTTAATCTAAACAAGAGGGTTCAAAAGGAGACTACGATCTCTAGGCGGTAAAGAAGCCAGGTAAGCTCCCCAAACAAGCAAGAAACTGTGCCGCCTACGAGGGTGACCCACCGCCTCTTGAGCCTCCCAAGGCCAAAGTATGCATCAGAGATCTCCAACTCCAAAAGGAAGGTGGATCAGAAACAGTCCAAGATTATAAGATACATTTGCGAGCAAGAAGGCACACCTTATGACACCATTGGGGACCCCCCTGAGGGAGCCCACTAAAAGCCCCAGGCATGTCTAAAACCAATTGCTCCACCATTCTCAAGATGGGACTGGTAAATAAATCCTGTACATAATGGACGATGGACTTCTAAAAAACTTGTACAGTCCAACAGTCCCAGAAAGAGTGAGCGAACGTATTTGGATCTCGGCCTCATTTCAAACAGAGAGAAGAAGCAATACCCCCAATTTTGTGTAATTGGACTTGTGTATAATAGGCCCTATAGGTCACTCAAACATAACACTCATGAAAACCTGATCCCGTGATCAATCTAGGGACCCCACGTATGGCGCGCAAAACGTCCCAGTGGCTAAGGTGTTTATGAAGTTACTGACCCCAGCGCTCTGTAATCCGGGTGATATCTTTGGGGCTATCAAACAAAGAAAAGCCCTCTCAAATGCCGACACTGAAGTAGAGCAAACCGCCACTCTGGCAAAGAAAACCCAAAGCCGCTCCCCCATCGGCTATGCTAGCCGTTCCTTAGGCAAAGTGATAATATAATGTTTGACTTGACAGTAGGCAAAAGTATCTCCCCAACAACTACCCAATTGGGCATCAAAAGCAGCTAAGGGTTTCAATTCCCCCTCAGAGGTGAACAAGTGCTCCATGAGACTAATCCCTCGTTCAGCCCAACCAAGAATGCAGGGTTATCTCTGCCGGGCAAAAAGGCCAAATTCCCCCACAGTGAGATCTGATTAGTCACATAAGAAAATAAGAATTGCCGCTGCTGGGTCAGACAAGTGGTCCATCGTACACAGCAGTTCACTCCTGCAGCGGCCCCTAGGTCAAGGACTTGAGCCCTAACTCAGTCTAGCCTTACCTGCATACGTTCTGATCTAGCAGGAACTTGTCTAACTTTGTCTTGAATCCCTGGAGGGTGTTTTCCCCCACGACAGCCTCAGGAAGAGCGTTCCAGTTTTCTACCACTCTCTGGGTGAAGAACTTCCTTACGTTTGTTCGGAATCTATCCCCTTTTAACTTTAGAGTGCCGTCTCGTTCTCCCTATCTTGGAGAGGGTGAGTAACCTTTATCTATCTACTAAGTCTATTCCTTTCATTATCTTGAATGTTTCGATTATGTCCCCTCTTTTCAAGGGCGAAGAGGCCCAATTTCTCTAATCTCTCACTGTACGGCGTCTCCTTTAGCCCCTTTACCATTTTAGTTGCTCTTCTCTGGACCCTTTCGAGTAGTACCGTGTCCTTCTTCATGTATGGCGTTCAGTGCTGGACGCAGTATTCCAGGTGGGGTTGCACCATGGCCTGGTACAGCGGCATGATAACCTTCTCTGATCTGTATGTGATCCCCTTCTTAATCATTCCAAGCATTCTGTTTGCCCTTTTCGCCGCCTCCACACATTGCGCAGACTGCTTCATCGACTTGTCGACCAGTACTCTCAAATCTCTTTCCTGGGGGGTTTCTCCGAGTACTGCACCAGACATCCTGTATTCGTGTACAAGATTTTTGTTACCAACATACATCACCTTACACTTATCCACGTTAAACTTCATTTGCTATGTCGCGGCCCATTTCTCGAGCGTGTTTATGTCCTGTTGCAGGTCTTCGCAATCCTTCTGTGTCTTCACTACTCTGAATAACTTTGTATCATCTGCAAATTTAATCACCTCTCTCATCGTTCCAATTTCCAAGTCGTTTATAAATATGTTGATGAGCACAGGCCCATGCACCGAACCCTGCAGCACTCCACTGGTGACGCTTTTCCAGTCGAGTATTGTCCATTTACCTCTATTCTCTGTTTTCTATCCACCAACCAGTTTTTGATCCCCTTCTAGTTTACCTATCAAACTACCCCAGACCGCACACATTGATTTCAAAAGCACCCTCGAAAGAAACAGCACTGGTATCTCCTTAGTAAGCAAATGTAAGAGACTAGACACAGGGCAGGATTAATTTTTTGGTGGGCCCTAGGCACACAACTACAATGGGCCCCCTGAACCTATCCCTTCATGGGCCTGCCCCCGGCCCCCACCCTACCCCCTCATTACCCTGGCTCCTCTCCACCTCTTCCCCCACCATGCCCCACCCTCCTGTGAGAGTGGACCTCTGGATAACGTTCCAGAAGTCCAAGTAGCACCTTCTTCTGCCTTTTTCATCATTAAGTCCAGTAGAACTCACAGTTTTCAAAAGGTCACGGGCAGTGGTTCCTACATGCTAACCTGGAAGTCTTCCTTCTAATGCAAAATCCCAAAGTCAGAGGAAAGGCTTCCGGGTCAGCTGTGGGCAACTTGTAGAAACCGCTGCCCATGGCCTTTTGAAGACTGTGAGTTCAGCTGCACTGAATAATGAAGAAGGCAGTACTTGTACATCTGGAGCCGGGCCAGGAGGCAGGTACACTGTTGTCATTGGAGCAGGCAGCATTCTGTGCCCCCCTGAACTCTTTGGGCCCGAAGCACGTGCCTACTTGGCCTACCCTTTAATCCTGCCCTGACTAGACAAAGAGTGAGGGGCATAAAAAGCCAATTCAAAATCCAAGGGAGACTACTGATGTTGCCCCTGTAACCAGTCGTTCAGATGACGCAATAGGCAAGTTTCATTTTAGCGGCCAAAATCAGGCAACCCTTGCCCCCCCTGCACCCAACCCCCCCCCCCCCACACACACACACACTAAATAAGGGATGCAAATTTTCAGCTTATGAGAATGCCAACAGAAATGAGACAGTAAACGATTCAGACAATGAAGATCTTTCTTCAATAAACGAAGGGGCAATGTTCGCAATACATACAACTAACGGGAAAATCACTAGGCATATCAGAGCTATATGGCCCATTAAGGTCAACGGAAGATCATCCTAGGCTACAAATTGGCGCGTGGTATCATCCAAGAGTTTAAGAATATTAAATGAATAATGATGTGCCATAGAGGTTGAAAGATAGACCCCTAGGTCCTGAAAGGAGCCCAAGGTCCAACGCAATGGGAAGGAATCACCCCACTGGGGCCAGGGAGGAAGGTAAAGCCTCAGATGTGACCAGATTGAGATGAAAACCAGTGTAATAACCATATTCCCTAATAGACTCCAAAAGAGCCTTCAAAGAAGGAACAGGGTCCGTCAGGTGAGCCAAAAGATCATCAGCAAATGCTGCAAGCTTAAAACTCTGAGTCCCAAGTTGAACTCCCTTAATATCCGAATTCGAATAAACATCATGTAGAAGGTCAAGGGCTAGTAGTAAGGGGGATAGGGGACAGCCCTGATGGGTTCCCCTATGAATCTCAAAGAGAGATGATCGACAGTTATTAACCCACATAGTAGCCTAGGGAGTAGCATAAAGCATGCGTATCGCTGAAACAAAGCGCCCCTGGAAACCGTACCTAGTCAGAGTAGCAAACAAAAAATCCCAGTGTATGTAGTCAAACGCCTTCTCAGCATCAAAGCTAATAAGTAATAATAATAATAATTTCATTCTTATATACTGCCAAAGCCATATAAGTTCAAAGGAAGGTAACGTGAGTCTAGAACTATATTCTAAAGACGTCAAAATTTTCTGCAGGTTTTTAGCCACCGAAAGACCCTTAACAAAACCCACCTGAGACTCATGAAGAATAAGTGGCAACAGCTGAGTCAAACGATTAGCCAAAATCTTCGCCAATAGCTTGATACTGAAGTTAAGCAATGAGATAGGGCAATATCATTCTGGGAGAGTGGGATCTCTCCCTGGCTTCGGGAGGACTATGATCTGAGCCACATTAAGATGTTTGGGCATAGCTTCCACATTGACCATCAGATTAAACATATTAGCAAGTGGGGTCACAATTTCCGGTTTCAGAAGTTTGTAAAACTCAGCTCTATAACAATCGATTCCAGGAGCTTTCAAAGTAGAGCTTTGCGTAATAGCCAGGTCTACATCCCCAGCATCAAAAGGCGCATTTAACCTCTCAAGCTACGCTTCAGTAATACATGGAAAAGTGCCATCTAGATAGAGTTCCCCAGGGAGCACCAAATCCAGGTGTGGAGCATAAAGATTCACATAAAATTGGTGAAAAATATCACATATGGCAGCATTGCTAATAACCCAACCAGACCCCCCCTTGCCAAAGTTGCAAGATCTTCTTACAATCCTCCCACTGTGAAACCAAATGGGCCAAAATTTTCCTCCTTTATTACCATGGGTATACAAGTAGTATTTATAATAGGCAAGGGCCCTTTGATGTAAGATCTCATTTAACGCTGTTTGCAGAGAGAGTAAGTTCTGTTTATTAACTGGAGTGGGATAAAGACCAAAGACCCGCCGAGCTCTCATCAGTTGTCCAGTTAAACGAAACAGCTCCCTATCTCTCGCCTTCCAAACCCTACTGACATAGCTGATGATGGCTCCTCGGAGA
This sequence comes from Geotrypetes seraphini, assembly GCF_902459505.1. Lineage (NCBI taxonomy): Eukaryota > Metazoa > Chordata > Amphibia > Gymnophiona > Dermophiidae > Geotrypetes > Geotrypetes seraphini. The sequence continues at coordinate 118,823,942 of NC_047093.1, read as the reverse complement.
ACCACCTTCACCATTTCCCAAAACAGAACCGGGTTCTCCACATGCCGACTATTTTGGCAGTGATAATCTTTCCACTCCTTCAGGAGGTACTGCAGAAAGTTAGGATCATCACAAAGGATAGGCCCAGTGCCCCGGGGAACTAGGTCCAGTCTCCAGTATAGCCACACTCAGGCATGGTTCTAAATCGCATAGGGCCCAATCTCCATCCTTTGTACCTTTGAAAATAGAGAGCGAGAAATCAGCAAATTGTCAATACGAGATTGAATAGAGTGAACACAAGAAAAATGGGTATAATCCCACTCCCCCGGGTATAAGAGCAGCCAAACATCCAAAAGATCCAAAAGTTGACAGAGCTGGAGGAGACCCTAAGCCTCATTCACTAATCCACCAGCAGAAGGGTGAGATTTATCCAGGGAAGGATCCCAGGCAACATTAAAATTGCCCCCCAGAATCATTGGAAGATGAGCACGCGTCAAAAGTAAAGTCTTGAATCAGGCTTAAAAGGACTTATTATAAGTATTGGGAGCTTAAATACACCCCACCGGGAATGTAACCCCTGCGATCACCACCATACAAAAAGCATAATGCCCACCCATATCAATAGCTACTGGAGTAATCTGTGTTGCTACTGCTTTATGAAAAAGTATGGTCACTCTGCATTTCTTCCCGACCGCAGCTGCGATTATACACCATTCCATACACCCCCCTCTATAATTTAGCATGCTCTAAGTCAGTAAGTGTGTCTCTTGAAGCATGGCGATATCTGCTTTAAGTCTCTGTAGATTTTGTAGAATTTTTGCTCTTTTAATACGAGAATTAATACCTCCTACATTCCAGGTAACGAGTCCCACCATTCAACCATCATAAGAACATAAGAACATAAGCAGTGCCTCTGCCGGGTCAGACCACAGGTCCATCCTGCCCAGCAGTCCGCTCCCGCGGCGGCCCAAAAATAGGTCAAGACTTGTCTGAATCATCAGAAAGGGCTCCCTTGCCACCTTGGTTTCTCATTTAAGTCCTGCCTTCCTATCGAAGTCCAAGCTCTCCGGTCTTGCACATGCACGACCAGGTTGGTTTATACTCATTACCTGATTAACTTCCTATATTTGTGTTACATCCCAGCTCCTCCCTCAGTATCCCACGATCCCTTTATCCCTCAGGAATCCATCCAATCCCTGTTTGAATCCTTGTACCGTACTCTGCCTGATCACTTCCTCCGGTAGCGCATTCCAAGTGTCCACGACCCTTTGGGTGAAAAAAAACTTCCTTGCATTTGTTCTGAACCTGTCTCCCTTCAGTTTCTCAGAATGCCCCCTCGTATTTGCTGTCCCTTTCAGTCTGAAGAATCTGTCCCTATCCACCTTCTCTATGCCCCTCATGATCTTGAAGGTCTCTATCATATCTCCCCTGAGCCTCCTTTTCTCCAGAGAGAAGAGCCCCAGCCTATCCAGCCTCTCGGCGTATGAGCAGTGTTCCAGCCCTCTTACCATTTTCGTTGCTCTCCTTTGGACTCTCTCAAGTACCGCCATGTCCTTCTTGAGGTGCGGCGACCAATACTGAACGCAGTATTCCAGATGTGGACGCACCATCGCTCGATACAATGGCATGATGACTTCCCGTGTTCTGGTAGCTATGCCCTTCTTTATGATGCCCAGCATCCTGTTGGCTTTTTTCGAGGCTGCTGCGCACTGGGCAGATGGCTTCAGTGATGCATCCACCAGCACACCCAAGTCTCTCTCGAGTCTGCTGTCTCCCAACAATACCCCCCCTAATTTGTAGCTGAACAACGGGTTCTTTTTCCCTATATGCATGACCTTGCATTTGTCCACGTTGAAGCGCATCTGCCATTTGTTTGCCCAGTCTTCCAGCTTGTCCAGGTCCCTTTGTAGGTCCTCACACTCCTCCCTGGTCCTAACTCTGCCGCACAGTTTTGTATCGTCTGCGAATTTTATAACCTCACACTTTGCCTCCTTTTCCAGGTCATTGATGAATATGTTAAAGAGTAAAGGCCCCAGCACCGATCCCTGTGGCACACCGCTCGTGACTCCCCGCCAGTCAGAATATTGACCCTTTACTCCAACCCTCTGCAGTCTACCTGACAGCCAGTGCTTGATCCATCTGTGCACATCCCCTCCCACCCCGTGGTTCCACAGCTTCTTAAGTAGCCTTTCATGTGGCACCTTGTCGAAAGCCTTTTGAAAGTCGAGGTAAATGATGTCTATGGGCTCCCCATTGTCCACCCGACTGCTTATTCCCTCAAAGAAGTACAGAAGGTTCGTTAGGCACGACCTTCCCTTACAGAATCCATGCTGGCTTGTTCTCAGTAGGCCATTTCTCTCGATGTGCTCGCAAATGCCGTCCTTGATCATAGCTTACACCATCTTCCCTATAATTGAAGTCAGGCTCACCGGCCTGTAGTTCCCGGGGTTACCCCTCGATCCCTTCTTGAAGATGGGTGTGACGTTTGCCAATTTCCAGTCCTTTGGCACCTCGCCAGTTTTCAAGGATAGGTTGCAAACATGTTGGATTGTGCCCGCTATTTCCTGTCTTAATTCCTTCAGAACCCTTGGGTGGATCCCGTCCGGGCCCGGTGATTTGCCGCATTTTAACCTGTCTATCTGTTTGAGGACATCCTCCCTACTTACCTCTATGTGCTCTAATTTTTCAGCCTGTTCCCCACTCATGAGCTCCTCTGAGTCTGGTATATTAGATGTGTCTTCGTTCGTGAAAACCGACGAGAAGAACGTGTTCAATCTCTCAGCTACCTCTTTATCCTCCTTAATCACTCCCTTCCTGTCCCCATCGTCCAACGGCCCTACCTCCTCTCTCGCTGGTCGCTTTCCCTTAATGTAACTGAAGAATGCCTTGAAGTTTTTCGCCTCCTTGGCCAGCCCCTCTTCGTATTTCCCTTTTGCTTTTCTAACCTCCCGGTGGCATTCCTTTTGGCATTTCCTGTGCGCCTGGTGATTTTCCTCTGTTGGGTCCTTTTTCCATCTCCAGAAAGATACTTTTTTGTCCTTTATCGCCCTCTTTACTTCTATTGACATCCAAACCGGGTCCTTTGATCGCTTGTTCTTGCAGCCTTTCCTGAAATTGGGGACGTACATTCTCTGTGCTTCCTGCAGGGTGTTCCTGAATAGGGTCCAGGCGCTTCCCACAGTCTCCATCCTAGAGATGTTTCTGAGCTTCCTCCTCACCATTTCCCTCATAGCAACGTAGTTCCCTTTCTTGAAGTTCAGCGCAGTTGTTGCGGTCCTCCTAACTATGGGTGTCCCTCTTTCTAATGTGAATCTGATTGTGTTGTGATCACTGTTGCCTAGTGGTCCTCCCACTTCTACCCCTCTTGCAGGCCCCTCTAATCCGTTTAGGATGAGGTCAAGAGTAGTACCCCCTCACGTCGGTTCTTTGACTAGTTGCTCCATGAAGCAGTCCTTCACAGCTTCTACGAATCCTGTCTCCCTAGTGCAGTTGGTGTGACCCGTACTCCAGTCTATCCCTGGGTAGTTGAAGTCCCCCATCACTGTTACACTTCCAGTCCTGCACTCCTGTCTCAATTCCGCTTCCAAGTCGTGTCCGACTCCCTCTGGCGTACCAGGTGGTCGATAGTACAGCCCCAGTTTTATGCCCGCACCCTTGCTTCCCAGTAATTTGACCCACAGCGATTCCAGCCCCTCTGCCTTCGTTGCCATATCCATCCCGACCGAGTGGATAGAGTCCTTTATATATAGTGCTATGCCTCCCCCCTTTTTGTGGGTCCTGTCCCTCCTATAGAGCTTGTACCCCGGCAGCGCTACATCCCATTGATTTTCCTCTGTCCACCAGGTTTCTACAATTCCAATTATATCATAAAAATGGATGAGGAAAACATGAAAAGTGAAGAAAAAAGGTTGATCGCCAAGATGCCGTCCCAGCCTGCGGCATCCAGCAATGAAACAACTAAGCCACTAAGCAAACTTCAGGGCTGCAACCATGGAGTGAGCACTGAGGAAAAAATATCATCTCCCAGGATCAGACACTGCAGGAACAAAACAAAACAAAAAAGAAAAACAATCCTACCAAAAGAAAAACACCCCAACACCCCCCCCCCCCCTCACACACACACACACACACAAATCTCCCAAATCGGTCCCTAAAGTCATTGCAACCCCCAATCGCCTTTTTTCCCCCGAAATATAAGAACATAAGAACATAAGAAGTTGCCTCCACTGGGTCAGACCGAGGTCCATCTCGCCCAGCGGTCCGCTCCCGCGGCGGCCCATCAGGTCTGCGACCTGTGAAGTGGTTTCTGACCACTTCTATAACCTACCTCAAGTTCTATCTGTACCCCTCTATCCCCTTATCCTCCAGGAACCTATCCAAACCCTTCTTGAATCCTTGTACAGAGTTCTGGCCTATCACTTCCTCCGGAAGCGCGTTCCATGTGTCTACCACCCTCTGTGTAAAAAAGAATTTTCTAGCATTTGTTCTAAACCAAATGAAAAGCAAATCCCGCACAAGGCCTCTCCCAAACCAAGCGATAAAAGCAAGTCCCCCCCCACCCTCCAAACTCAAAAGAATGGAACATGGTCGAACCTGCATAGGGCTCAGCAAGTACAGTACCAAAAAGGGAAGGGAGAGGGCTTGGAGTCATAGAAATCCCTGACCAGGCTTTCCACTAGGATAAACCCCCATGCATCCAGTACTCCCTCACAGCACCCACCCCACAATCTCCCAGGGCACCATTAGAGCAGATACCCTTCCCCCCACCCCCATAAATTGAGAATTCATGTAAGTCCCCACACAGATGGAAGAATGGCTCAAATAATAGAGGGCTCCTCAGTAAATCTCCAGGTACGCAAAACTCACATGCAACAATCACCTCACAGTCTATTCCATCTCATACCCCTCCCCCAGGTATTATCCAGGACCCTCCATCAAACACTAATCAAACAAGCCCGATCCCCAAGTGCACACATAACTAGCAATGAAAGTTTAATTTGAGCACTGAGTGACACCGCTGAAGCCAGCACAAACTGAATATGGAAGTGTAATTATTGAAATACTGCAAATTGCTCCTGGGAGTAGAAGTGGGAAAGTGTTATATAAAGGAAGGCAGATGCATAAACCATAGGCAGCGGAACACTTTTTTGTTGGGGGGGGGAGGGGGAACCAAAAGCTCTGTCCCAGACCCCGCCACCATAATAATAGCACTAATTGTAAATGCCATTTCTTCCATTAATTTTTCATATACACACAATATCATCTTAACAATACACAATGGTAACCACAAAATTAAACTGCACAAAGTGAATTCTTCTCCCCCTCCCCACCACTGCACAGCAGACTGGACACGGCCTATATTTGCAGTACTTACATTTGATGCAGGCCGTGATTCTGAAGCGGCACCATAATCTGACTGACATGCGACCGGTGCCGTGTTTTCAGAATCCGAGCCTTATTGTATAGTGAGTAGAAAACAAATTCTCTGAGGACAATCAGGACTATAAAATCCTCCTCTATGGGTGACATAACTGACAGAGCCCAGCATGGAAACCAGTACCCCAGCTACTTTTCTCTAGAAGCCTGTTCCCACCTGCCAACTTCATGCAGGACCTCCTCGGCCTAAACATTTCCGTGGAGCAGGCTGGGCCTGTTTTTTTTTCCTCAGTTGCCTCAGTGTCAAATTTTTTCTCATCGTGCAAGTCCTGTTGAAATCATGCAGTTCTCTTTCATGAATTTTCTGGTAGTTCCTTAGGCAGGTTTTCCATCTTGCTTCAAGTTTTATTTCTTTGTTCTTTTAGCTTGATTAAGACCATTTATAGACCACTGTCTGTCTGCTGAGGCATTTTTGGACCAGCTCTGCCTCTCCTCTCCCGCCGCGTGTCTACCTTTTTTTTTTTTTTTTTTTTAATCTTTATTCATTTTCATATCTTACAACAAGTGTATAATATTCAGAGAATTCTTACAACTCACTTGACATTCTTATCTATTATTATCAAAAGCATATAAAAGAACCCCTCCCTCCCCCAAGCACTGCGGCCCCAGCGTCTGCTTTCTACTGTGGCCTGCCCTCTCTGAAAACTTCCTAAAGATAGACACGCGGCGTGTGGAGGAGTGGATGCCGGCAAAGGGGCAGAGACTGCCGACCAGCAGGCACGCTGGTTGGTAGAAAGGTGCCGCTCCCAGCCTCGCAAGAAGTGTTCCCCCACAGGATCCCCCCACAGGGCGAGCAATTTTGGGGGAGGCCATGGCCCCTGTGGTCTCCCCCATTAGACGCCTACGGCATAAACAATCCACTCCATTCCCTGCTCTCTTCTGTGTGCATAAAAGTACACTAGCAATTACAAAAACAGAAACATAGAAATATGATGGCAGATAAAGGCCAAATGGCCCATCCAATCTGCCCATCCACTATCTCCTCCTCTTCCTATAAGCTAAGGCTCTTGACACTTGCATTCTGAGGTCATAGAATTTATTGTTTCCAAGTTTCCAAATTTATTAAAAATTTGTTATACCGCCATATCAAAATTTCTTAACGGTTTACAGAGCATTAAGCTCTTCACAGCTGCATTGTGAGGTCCTAGAGCTTTATGGTTATAGAAACATGATGCCAGATAAAGGCCAAATGGCCCATCCAGTCTACCCATCTGTAGCATCCAACATCTCCTCCTCTCCCACACTTTCTTGAAAGACACAGTCTTTACTTCCACTACCTGTACTGGGAGACTATTCCACGTATTTTCTGTAAACAACTCAGAACATTTTATGCACTAGAGCAAAATCCTGAAATTAAATAGACCATCACAAGGAAGTGAGAACTTTTAGACTCAGCTGGTGGCTAATTTGGTTCCTGGAGAGCTAGGAAAACCCTCCAGTTGGTAAGGGAGGGGAAAAGACTCCCAGAGCTTGAGTGAGCACATCAGAAACAAACAAGGCATCTTAGAGAAATGAATTCTTTATAATTGCCCCATATTACAAAAATATTTGCAGGATCTATCAAGAATGTTTTATCTAAACATGTACTAAATGTGCATAATCCAGGGAACGTCTGCACAGAGAAGCTTGGTGATATTGGTTCTGCGCCTAAAAATTTTATGTGAACAAATCCCAGGCAATTTTCTAAGATGTAATTTACTTGGATTTCAGCAAAGCCTTTGATACAGTTCCTCATAGGAGGCTGTTGAACAAACTTGAAGGGCTGAAGTTAGGACCCAAAGTGGTGAACTGGGTCAGAAACTGGCTGTCGGACAGACGCCAGAGGGTGGTGGTTAATGGAAGTCGCTCGAAGGAAGGAAAGGTGACTAGTGGAGTCCCTCAGGTATCAGTGCTGGGGCCAATCCTGTTCAATATGTTTGTGAGTGACATTGCTGAAGGGTTAGAAGGAAAAGTGTGCCTTTTTGCAGATGATACCAAGATTTGTAACAGAGTAAACACCGAAGAGGGAATGGAAAATATGAAAAAGGATCTGCAAAAGTTAGAGGAATGGTCTAATGCCTGGCAACTAAAATTCAATGCAAAGAAATGCAGAGTAATGCATTTGGGGATTAATAATAGGAAGGAACCGTATATGCTGGGAGGAGAGAAGCTGATATGCACGGACGGGGAGAGGGACCTTGGGGTGATAGTGTCCGAAGATCTAAAGGTGAAAAAACAGTGTGACAAGGCAGTGGCTGCTGCCAGAAGGATGCTGGGCTGTATAAAGAGAGGCGTAGTCAGTAGAAGGAAGAAGGTGTTGATGCCCCTGTACAGGTCATTGGTAAGGCCCCACTTGGAGTATTGTGTTCAGTTTTGGAGACCGTATCTGGCAAAAGACGTAAGAAGACTTGAGGCGGTTCAGAGGAGGGCGACGAAAATGATAGGATGCTTGCGCCAGAAGACGTATGAGGAGAGACTGGAAGCCCTGAATATGTATACCCTAGAGACAGGGGAGATATGATTCAGACGTTCAAATTCTTGAAGGGCATTAACGTAGAACAAAATCTTTTCCAGAGAAAGGAAAATGGTAAAACCAGAGGACATAATTTGAGGTTGAGGGGTGGTAGATTCAGGGGCAATGTTAGGAAATTTTACTTTACGGAGAGGGTAGTGGATGCCTGGAATGTGCTACCGAGAGAGGTGGTGGAGAGTAAAACTGTGACTGAGTTCAAAGAAGCGTGGGATGAACACAGAAGATTTAGAATCAGAAAATAATATTAAATATTGAACTAGGCCAGTATTGGGCAGACTTGCACAGTCTGTGTCTGTGTATGGCCGTTTGGTGGAGGATGGGCTGGGGAGGGCTTCAATGGCTGGGAGGGTGTAGATGGGCTGGAGTAAGTCTTAACAGAGATTTCGGCAGTTGGAACCCAAGCACAGTACCGGGTAAAGCTTGGGATTCTTGCCCAGAAATAGCTAAGAAGAAAAAAAAAAAAAAATTTAAATTGAATCAGGTTGGGTAGACTGGATGGACCATTCGGGTCTTTATCTGCCGTCATCTAATATGTTACTATGTAAGTGATTTCTGCACATAAAACTCTTCCCAGCAAAATGCCACATGAATTCTAGGACAGTCCCTGCAAGTAATGCTTCCCTTACCAGCTGATATACACCTACCTCTCATTCAGATGGAGCCTGTCTGCCAGTCCACAGAAGTTGTCTGGCAGACTCCCTTGCTTCACTCCATCAGGACTCACGGAAACTTTGGCTAGAGAATACGTTTCTGAGTCCTTCGTTAAGGCAAAATCATGCACCGCCTGGTTAGCCACTTCCTCAGCTCTAGTAGTTCTGCTGACCCGGATGTATCTATATTGGTCAGCTTTATAAACTTTGATGACATCTAGAGTATCTGCAAGAAAAATCCCACATTTGCATATGACGCATATATATCTGTTTAAAAATCCATTAGTAGATTTGCAAGTGATGCATTGACATTAATAAAGGGGTAAATATTCAGCTGGCAGTGGTCAGTGTTTTGCTGACCACCGATGGCTTTTTGCCCAGATATTAAATACCAGGCCGCATCCAGGCTCCAGCTTTAAATATCCAGTTTTATGTGGCAGGCTAACACTTAACTAGTTAAGTGCAATATTCAGCATTTAACCGGCTAAGAAGAATCGCATAAAGATAGGGCTGTGCTTTATAGGGTCCTATATATACAACTATCTTAGCTAGTTAAAGTGCACTTAATCGGCCAACAGAAGACTCCACGACCAGAATGCGGCTTGGGTGCTAACCGGGCTCTTTCAGTGGTGCTGTTAGGTTATGTGCTGTTGAATATGCCTGGTGAGTCCCAGACAAGCAATTTAAATGGCCAGGAGCCATTTCCGCTATTTAAATTGTTCGGAATATCAACTGCAAAACATTTTGCAGAAGTTGTGTACTGCATGGGTACCTCTATTCCTGTCCAAAATAGGTAGAGAGAGCGTGAAGAAAGGTTGGGGAAGGCAGAATCTATTTTTAAAGCCCCATATGGCCTTCTGTGGTACTCAGGGACACAATGTAAATGCGTACGTAGCACCCACCCAGTGGCGTACCAAGGAAGGGGGGGGGGAAGTTCCGCCCCGGGTGCACACTTCAAGGGGGTGCACAGCCGACCAGGTCCGGAACCTCCCACGCTGCTCAAAATGGCACCTAAGCGCGGCTGCCATACTTATTCAAGAGCAGAGTCAGCGGCTGCGCTGAAGTGCAGGAAGGTCCCGCGATGACTACTTCTGCTGCCTCTGCTCCAGAAGAGGTAAGTGACAACGGGGGGGGAGGGGTGGACCGACAACCGCAGTCATCGTGGGACCTTGCCGCAACTCCCTGCGTCTGCTGGCCCAGCTCCCCTTCAACGTCACTTACCTTTTCCGGAGCAGAGGCAGCAGAAGTAGTCATTGCAGGACCTTGCTGATTTGGATGGAGAGAGAAAGGAGCATAGCAAGATGGTGAAGGGAGAGAAAGGGGGTCAGGGTGGTAAGGAAATGTGTGGAGGGTGAGAAAGGGGGTCAGGGTGGTAAGGAAGGGTGTGGAGGGTGAGAAAGGGGGTCAGGGTGGTATGGAAGCATGGTGAAGGGTGAGAAAGGGGGGTCAGGGTGGTATGGAAGCATGGTGGAGGGAGAGAAAGGGGGCAGATGCTGATGGAATTGCAGGGAATGAGGAAAGAGACATAAGGGGGAAGGATACTGCATGGAATTGGGTTGGAGGAAGAGAAAGGGGGCAGATGCTGATGGAAGTGGGAAGGGAGAGGAGAGAGTGAAATGCCAGACCATGGGGGTGTGGGAGAGGGAAGGAGAGGAGAGGGATGCCAGACCATTGGAGGAGGGAAGGGAAGAAGATGGATGCCATACCAATGGGGGTAAAGGGAGAGAAGGAAGGGGGAGGCATAAATTTTCTGGGAGGGGAATAGAAGGAGAGAAGATGCCATTTAGAAGGGTCAAAGAGAGGGTAGACAGTGGATGAAAGGAAGAGAGTGACAAGAAGATGAGGAAAGCAGAAACCAGTGAAGACAAGATAGAAAAAAATTCCATTAATTAATTAATTTATTTAGGGGAGATGCATCGCTATTTCTGTAGTGTTGCATTGTATGCAGAGTCCAGCTTCTTGGTGCTTCAGTTTAACCTTTGTCTATGTATTTTTATTCTATCTCCCCATTTACAAAACTGTAGAGCATTTTTTAGCGTTGGCATCTGAGCTGTTACCACCATGGCTAAAAACTACACAACAGTTTTTTTAAAGGGGAAGGGGTTAGATTGTGATTACATACTAGGTGAAGGTGTTTTCTGTGTTCTGTGTGTTCGAAAAGACATGGTTTTCTGTTAGGATTGACTGTGTAGGATTGATTTGTACTAGTCTGACTTGTTTAGTTTTACAATGGATGTACTGATGTACTGCTCACTGCAATATGTAAGATACTGCCTTTTCCTAGGTACACTCTTGTGTGACATGTGGATTGTTACTAAAAATCATGTTTTTCATACAGATGGGGGGGGGGTCAAAAAATGATGAGACCCGGCTGTCATATATGCTAGGTACGTCATTGCATCCACCCCCCCCCCACCCCATCAGGATTCACAAAGGGAGACCCCATATAAGTTTTCCCTTTCAGAATGTACCTCCAGGCCCATACATATAATAACTGCCTTCCTACTGCTCAGTATAATCCAATATTCTTGCCTCTTAAAGAAAACCAGCAAACGTGCAGTTCTAATTTTTCTTTCTGTACAAAACAATGAACCAAGGCAGAATTGATATCCTACCCCATGACAAGGAACACAGAGAATATAGACATTAACCTAACTTGTTTCAACCTCAGCAAAGCTAGAACGTTGAGGTAAACTCTATTTGAAACATTCCCTCTAAGTTGCGCATAAGTTCATCAACACCACCCCCCCAAAAAAAAAAAATCTTACTGTAGTGTATAGTGCAGTAATTTTGCAGTTTCAATTGTACTGGGCTTGCAGATCCCCCTGGGATTCCTGCGAAACCACTTTGCTCCCTGAGAATGAAACTGCAATACTGCTGCAGCATATACTTCCAACTGCCATGCAGCTCAGAAGGAATCACCCTCACGACCAAAGCATCATTGTTCCTCTTCTCTGTTATTCCTTCCCTCTCCCCATCCCAGGTACAACAACAGAACTATAATGTGTAATGACATGGGTTTTGTCGCCATCTAGTGAAATTGTTTGAAACTGCAGCAAAGAGTAACATTCTGATATTTTGTGCTACTACTTAACTGAGTAGTGAAAACTCCTATCTGGTTATATAGTACCAATTGGACTTCACTTGAATTTTTAGTGGCACATAACTGGACAGTGCAGAAGTGTTGATGGATACAGCCAATATTCATTCGTACCCAGACAGCTAACTGGTTAACTTAGGACAGCCCAAAAGCTATTCTAACTTCCTCTTCTACAAAACTCTTCATCTTCCAGACCATGCTTCGAGTGGGTCTGGCCATCAGCAGTTTTTGACTCTAAGAAACAGTTCTGATGCCAGCTCTCCAGTTCCTGTCCTATGCATCGGGGGGGGGGGGGGTGTTGGCCTTCCTGGTGGAATGGGAGACCATCTTGTCCGATCGCTGGGTCTTGGGCTCAAATTGGAGTTTCTCTCACAAAGTATTTTCTGGATTCTCCTGCAGGCCGCCCTGAGAAGGAGCTTTGGGTGCAGGCCATGGTCTGCAGACTCTTAAATCTTGTGGCAATCGAACCCATGCCAGAGTGTGATTTGGGTTCTGGGAGATACTCGATATACTTCATCGTTTCATAGAAAGGCTCCAAAGATTGGTGACCGATTCCGGATCTCAAAGTGGTCAATGCAGCGCTGAAGGTGCCCTGTTTCTGCATGGAGATGATGCATTCTTTCATTGCTTCGGTAGCCCCAGGAGGAGTTTATGGCCTCCTTGGACCTCTCGGAGGTGTATCTCCATATTCCCATCTTTCTGGCGTACAGGAAGTTTCTGCAGTTTCATGTCCTGGAACAGCACTTTCAGTTTGCAGCTCTTCCCTCCGGTTTGGTGACGACACCCAGGGCTTTCATCAAGGTGATGGTGATGGTGGTGGCACGTCTCTGCTCCCTCAGTGTCTTGGTCCATCCGTATCTGGACTACTGGCTGCTCAGGGCTCCCTCTCTGGCCGAGGGGCTCCAGACGGTCCAGTAGATGGTTCACTTGCTGAAGCGTTTGGGCTAAGTGATCAACCTTCAGAAGAGTCACGTAGAGCCCACCTAGGATTTGGGTACCAGGGGGTCTGCTTTCACCATGGGGCAGAACAAAGTATTCATCCCAATTTCTCATCAAGAGAAGCTTCAGAGAGTCATCAGAGACCTTCTGGTTACTCCGACCCCGACGGTTTGGCAGTATCTGCAAGTCCTGGTCTCATGATGGCAATGATCGATGTAGTTCCGTGGGCCAGAGCTAGACTACGTCCTCTGCAGGAGGCTCTGTTGTTCCAATGGAATATGCAGTGGGATCTGTTGCTTGCACTACTGCCCTGGACGGTGGCGTCTTGCAGCAGAATGGAGTGGTGGTTGCGTCCCCTCTCACTGGCCAGGGACTTTCCGCTCTGGATATTGGATTGAGTGACCCTGTCAATGGACATGAGTCTCTCCCACTGGGGGGCAGTATGTATGTCTGTTCAGGTACAGGGCCAAAGGACACCCTTGGAGCTCAAGTGGTCGATCAATCGCCTGTAACTGAGGGCAATTCGGCTGGCCCTTCTCCATTTCCAGGATTATCTCCGTCATTGAGCTGTCTGAGTGTTCTTCGACAATGCCATGGCGGTGGCTTACATCAATTATCAGGGGGGGGGCATAAGGAGTCCCTCCCTGAACGTGGAGGCTCGGTTGATCTTTGGCTAGGTGGAGAGACATCTTGTAGCACTGTCCGCAGCTCACATGGCAAGTATGGACAACATTCAGGCAGACTTTCTCAGTCTCCATATACTGGGGCCCAGAGAATGGTCTCTCTCCCGGAGAGCGCTTGAGTGCATAGTAATAATAATAATAGTAATAATTTATTTCTTATATACCGCTATACCAGAAGTTCGAAGCGGTTCACAACAGGAATAAATACACTCAATATTTGGCGTACGATATAAAACAGTCATTCTGAAATACAATAAAACAATTGTTCTAAAATACAATAAAAATCAATGTAAAGTACATCTGTTCAAATCTAAAAAGTTAAAACAGTGGCATAGTATATAAACAGCTGTTAGAATTCATGATAAATTAGAACGATAACATAATTTAAGATTTAAAATTTATCAAACAAATGTGTCTTCAATAATTTTCTAAAATCAACATAAGAAGTGGCCTCAAGTATAAGTTTTCCAAGCCATGTATTCAGTTTGGCTGCCTGGAATGTTAAAATTCTATCAACAAACTTCTTATATTGACATGATTTCAAAGATGGATAATTAAATAAATTTATGCTACGAGTGCTCTTATTGGAACAATTTAAAAGGAACTGAGAGGCAAGATAATCTGGTAACATCCCAAAAACTGCTTTGTAACTAATACAGGCAAACTTGAAGAGAACTCTAGACTCCCCAGGCAACCAGTGGAGTTTTTGAAAGTAAGAGTACTCAGGGACACAAGAGGTGATGTGTTCCCATTTTTTTAAACCAAAGATGAGACGGACCGCAGTATTCTGGATCAGTCTCAATTTTTTAAGAATTTTTTTGTAGGCCCCTAGATATATAATGTTACAGTAATCCAAATACTCAAGATGGATGTTAGTACCGTATTTTCACGCATATAACGCGCACACGTGTACAATGCGCACACGGGTATAGCACGCAGGAACAAGGAATTATGTAAGAAAATTTTGGTATAGCGCGCCCACGCGTATACCGCGCATGCTGCTTGCCGCCCCGACTCTCCTCTCGCTGCCCTGCCCTTGAAGTCCTGTCCCCCCCTTGAAGGCCCGCCCAACCCTGAAAGCCTGATGCCCCACTACGAAGGACCGCTGCCCCCCCCACCCTGAAGGACCGCTCACCCCCCCCCCGATTTTTTTGTAGACCCCTAGATATATAATGTTACAGTAATCCAAATACTCAAGATGGATGTTAGTACACCTGTTGGGGGCCCCCGTGTTCGATCTCATGGTGAATGTGGCAAGCAAGGAGGCTGATGGGTTTTACAGTCATTGTTGGAAGCCAGCAGCGACTGCCTGGACACTTTGATGCAGCCCTTGCCCTGGGAGGGCCTTCTTTATGCCTTCCCTCCATGGCCCATGATAAGGCATCTGTTGTGTCGAATAGCAGAACACAGGGTCCGGTGATATTGTTGGCTCCTGATTGGACGAGGTAGCTGTGGTATGCTGACCTGGTTTGGCTTCAGTGGGGTTGAGGGCTGCGGTTGCCTTGATACCCTCGTCTCCACACACAAGTGCCGATCACTCAGCAGGACCCGGACCGCTTTGGACTTACAGCGTGGCTCATCAGAGCGTGGTCTTGATGGCTCGGGACTATTCTTCTGTGGTGATTGCTACGTTGCTTCACAGTAAATGGAAGTCCACGGTGGTGGCCTCTGCGAAGGCTTGGTGGTGCTACCAAGCATGGTGTGTCAGCCGACATGAGGATCCTTCTTCTCCCTCATTTGCTCGGGTACTGCAGTTTCTACAGAATGGCCTGAAAAAGGGCCTTGCAGTAGCTTTGCCCGGGTTCAGATTGCAGGTTTGTCCTATCTGGGACCTCTTGCCTTAAGAGGCTCCTTTGCGGTTCATCCGGATGTGGTCCGTTTTCTTTGGGGCATGGTTCATCTGACTTTCCTCCAACGTGCAAAG
Organism: Geotrypetes seraphini; assembly: GCF_902459505.1. Classification (NCBI taxonomy): domain Eukaryota; kingdom Metazoa; phylum Chordata; class Amphibia; order Gymnophiona; family Dermophiidae; genus Geotrypetes; species Geotrypetes seraphini. The sequence continues at coordinate 118,808,719 of NC_047093.1, read as the reverse complement.
CAATCATTTAAAAAAAAGCTTTCCATTCGATTGCTGAATTGAATCCTGCTGGTTCAATTGTATTCAGCTCAAATATAAGGCGCTGCTCTTGTCGTCTGAGGTGTCTTTTCATATCTCCCCCTCGAGAAGACACCACAGATTGCTGGGGACGCATTCTGGTTTAAGACTTTGAGGCCTTTTATTAAACAGTTATCCGTGCTCTTTGAACTGCCGGATATGAACAGTTAAAGACGTTTCTATAGTTTATTGGTTTTCATATGTTTCCCTTTTTTTCATTAAAGCCTCAAACAAGTGCCATGCCAACCAGTTTTCTCATTCAGAGGATAATGGACTTGTCTGCACAGTGAGATGGGTGTATTTACCTGAAGAACTGAAGAAATCCAGCAAGCTGCTGGTAGGGCTGAAGAGGTTAGGGCTGCTGGAGGACAGGGTGTTAACATTAGGCCTGCTCTGTTGGGTTCCAATTATACTTTCATCCTGAGAGAAGCTGATGCTGCCTTCACTGCAAAAACAATCAGGAGAGGGGTGAGCAAACTTTTAAAATGTATTTATTTATTCAATTTTCTATACCATTCTCCCAAGGGAGCTCAGAACGGTTTAAATTAATTTATTCAGGTACTTAAGCATTCTTCCCTGTCTGTCCCGGTGGGCTCACCATCTATCTAATGTACCTGGGGCAATGGGGGGATTAAGTGACTTGCCCAGGGTCACAAGGAGCAGTGTGGGTTTGAACCCACAACCCCAGGGTGCTGAGGCTGTAGCTTTAACCACTGCGCCATACACTTTCTCGAGCTGGGGCACACTAAAGGTAGTGGCCAGGGCTGATGACATCACACGCATGCGCAGAGGCCCTCCAGACAGGCCCTGAAATGCCAGCAGGGAAATCTAACAAATATCAGCTGAGTATCCCCAACCACAGGAAGATGCAAGTCAGCTGATGCCCATGCCGGAGCCTCTCTTCCTGCCCAGTGTACTGCGGCACACTTGAAATCTCTGGAAACCCACCGTTTGCGCTACACTGGCATAGGGTTACCATAATTGTGAAGCCAAAAAAAGGACACATAGCCCCCACCTGTTGCCCCACTCCTCTCCTAAGTGGTTGCCTGCTGAGTGCAGTCAGGGTTGTAGCAAACTATAATTACATTCCATGCAACTTGCCCTCCATGTTGCCCCCATCCTTTATGTGCTGTGCCTTTGATATATCAGACTTTCAGTTGTGAGTCTATACAAGGTTCATAGTCAAATGCGCGCAAGACAACAGCGCGCAGACAAACGGGCGCAAATCAAGTGAGCGCAAAGACAACTGAGCGCCACAACAACTCAATTGTCTTGCGCTGATTTGTCTTGGCGTTTTTGTCTGCGCGCTTTTGTCTTGCGCGCATTTGACCTGTCACCCTATAAAATACTGAATGGAATGGACCAACCCTTGAGTTGATAACCATGTGAAAATAACATTAACCAGTTCTCCAGCTGTAACAGATCCGAAGTATCAGGGGCAATTGGAAACACCAATTAAACACCAAAACAGCAGCCTCTGTGGGCTTTATTTCAATAATAACAATAACTTTATTCTTTTATACCGCCACTACCAGAAGTTCTAGGCGGTTTACACTAAGAGGAGTTGAACAATCAGCGAAGTGCAATCATTCAATAAAAATACAAACATTCAATAAAATACAAGTTATAATCTTAAAACCCCTAAAATTAGGTGATGAATTTATCGAACAGAGTGGACTTGACTAATTTTCAAAAAGAAGAGTAAGACGTGGCTTGATGGATACATTCACCTAACCAAGATTGCAGTTTACCTGCTTGAAACGTAAGGTCCTGTCTAAGAAAGTCTTATAACCCCAAAGCCTAGCCAGGGAAACTAGCTCTAGTCAGGGTCAGTACCTCTCCCTCCCAGCTTTATAAAAACATTCAACAAATGGTCACATATAGCAAACAGCCCCAGAGGTCTCAGTAACACATGCAGAGCACAAGTTATAGATTCTCAATCCTCTCCCCCCCCAAAAAAAAAAAAAAATCCTCTACTTATCTTAAATCGATAGCATCCATTCTATTGGAGTTTTTTTCTTGAGGTTCTGGCAGCCAATCCATAGCTTTCTCTTTTTCTCTTTCCCAGGGAACAGGTAATTGGGAGGAACTTCCTGCTACATCCTCCCTTTAGTTGCCCCTAATCTTAGGACAGAGAGCATTATTTTATTTTGTCCCAACTTCAGGCTAATTTAGGCAGAAGAACACTGGTGCACCTTCCCCGTGGCCCTCTTCGGTGACTCAGCAGCAGCGGCATTCAAGACAGGCTGCCGGCATCAGGGCCTTTCCTCTACAAGTCCTGCCTACTTTGTTTCAACTTCCTGTTTCTGCATAGGCGGGTCTCGCAGAGGGAAGGCCCTGTTGCCGGCAGCCTGTCTTGATCGATGCCACTGTATAGTCACTGGAAAGGGACGCAGAGAAGGGGGTGCAGGGGCAGGTGGAAGGGAGAGAAAGGAGCTCCGGAGCATGACACCAACCCCGGCTGGAATGATTTCTTTTTCAGTGCTGCTGCTGCCACCCCCGGAAATGCCGAAAACTGGACTAAAGAGGCAAATTGAAAAAGCCGCCTGGATGCCCAACGGAGTCCTCAAAAAGAAGACATATTCGGGGAAACTCAGACATCTGGTAACCACATTTAGCCTGCTTAAGAAAGCTTTTAGAAAGCCTGTCACAGATATCCATCTGATGCTACTAAAGCAGTGGTTTCCAACCCTACCTGGAGGATTACCACCCAAGTCAGGTTTTTGGAATAGCCCTAATAAATTTGCATAAGAGAGATTTGCTTGTAATGGAGGTGACAGGCATGCAAATCTGCTCCATGTTTATCATTAGGGGTCTGTTTTAACATTGTATGTATGTAATCATTTTGTAAACCGTTTTGATATAAAACAGTATAGAAATTTTTAAACTAAATAAATTCATTAGATCTAGCCTGAAAACCTGACTGGCTGGTGGCCACTATAGTAAAGAAACATCTCCCATCAGTTAAAGCCTTTCCTCCAAATCAATCTACAGAAACCCTAAGAGCAGAGGAGGAGCCTAATGGTTAGTGCAGCAGCCTGAGAGCCGGGAAACTGGGTTCACTTCCCACTTCAGCTCCTGTGACTCTGGACAAGTTGCTTAACCCTCTATTGCCCCAGGTACAAAATAAGGACCTAGTTAGCAGTATATAGAACAGTAGAACTTACCTAAATGGCCTTGCCTTGTCCAAGATATTTTCCTTTTCCTGCTCAATTCTGCTGAGTAGCTCCTTAAACACTGCAAATGGATTATACGTGCAAATTAATACCAAGGCCTTTTAAGTGAGCCTTCAAGAAAGGATGTACCTTTGAAATGAAGATGTATTAGGGCTTTGCTAATCTGACCCTCCTATAACTGCAGTGTCTAGTGGGATAGGACAGAAGTAATCCAAATCTTTTCTTGGCCCATCTGGTTCTGGGTGCTGCTGCTGCTGACCCTTGGCTGTAGTCTTGTGGTACTGCTAGGAGTCAGCCTTCACATAAGGGTACGTAGGGATTGGAACAGGGGACAGAGAGATTGGAACCAGAGGGTGGGGCATTGAATGGGGGGTGGGGGGGTAGGAAGATTAGAAAGGGAGGGTGCTCATGAGACAGGGATCAGAACCGGGGCTGGGGGGAGGGTTTTGGAGGACTTCATAGATCCCCTTATTTAGGTCCCAGTCAATATTCAGCCAGGAGTATTTTATGTGGGTCCTGGCTGAATATTGTCTGGGACCCATATAAGTGGCAGTGGCCAGCATATAACCAGATCCTCAATACTGAAAACTGGACATGGAGGGGGGTATTTCCTTTTTTTTCCCCCAATTCTTTATTCTTTTTAAAACTTACAATAAGTGTAAATAGTTTCTGGTGGAATTCTCTGTGTTATACATATAAGATGGAAAAAGCGTTAGCTATACAAAAAGGAAATTTTAATAAATTTCAGGAGGTATGGGGACCATTAATAGAATATAGTAATGAATAAATAACATTTTTCCCTTATTGGTACAATTGCAAAGTGAGGGGGGAGGGAGGGATTTCAAATCTTGTATTAATTGATTAGATTAATAGAAATGATTGTATATATATGAAATAGAAGGGATACGAGGGAGGGTTTAAATATTACTAAGTTCAATTGATTATGATAGAAAATCAAGTGATATTGTATAAGTTCAAATGTTAATTTCTAACGCACTTGTTGTAAGTTGTAAAAATAAATAAAGATTTTAAAAAGAAACAGTAAATACAACATTTTATAATCAAATACCACACTTAAAATTCTATACTTTTCCTTTTATAATTTTATAATTTCTTTTGTATGGTTCTATTCCCTTATGAAAATGTTGGTTGGGAGGGTTTTTTTTAAATGTTGTATGGATTCTGATTGATTATAAGTGCATATATGATTACTATTATTTGTATAAATTTTGTATTGCATTTTTGTTAGCTTTAGAAACTCAATAAAGATTTTTTGTAAAAACCCCAAAACTGGACATGGCCGGCGCCAGTTAGCACGTTTGAAAATCACTGACTGCTGCCAGTTGAATATTGACCAGGCTCTATCCATACTCCATCCCTGTGAAGACCCACCTACAAAGTACACGTAATTGCATCTAGGTGCATACTTATAGAAAACTCCATAGCCACAAACTGCTCATTTATACATATACATTCACCTAAACACATAAGTGACTTGAGTAATGGCATTTCTAATGCAATAAGTGTGTTATTCTGGACAGATGGGTTATATAATAATAAATAATAATAACTATATTCTTCTATACCGCCATTACCCAAGAGTTCTAGGCAGTTTACACCGTAAGAAATTGAATATACATGTCATAAAAATTTTTTTAAAAAAACAAGATTAAAAGTAGTAAAATAATTACAATGTTAAAAAGACCTAATTATGTGATAAATTTGTCAAACAAAGCAGTGCTCACGAGCTATACAGAAGGAATCCACTCTGGTTTTTGAATTCTTCCTACTTCACAAAGGGCTCTGCTACCCCCTTCAGGATTTTCCTTTTGCACGTGAGCCGGAAGGAGTGTTTCTGATCTGCTCTGCTTATTTCTTTATTTTTGTTCAGTACTTTCACATATAACTAGAAAACTAGTTAAAACAAACTTGTTTAACCGATTTGTAACCTAAGAACTCATAAAGCCTTATCTCTGTATTCTACTTACATGTACTCGATGACCCTACATTGTGACTATTTCTCTGACTTTCTCTGATTACCTCTATAACCTATGTACATGAATTCGATGACTTTCATTGAAATTATTTCGTTGATTGTCCAGCTCTTCTTATTGTAAACCGCCTCAAACTACTATGGTTTTGGCGGTATATAAGAATAAAAGTATTATTATTATCATTATTATCTCCTTCTCCCTCCTCTCCTCTAAAGTATACATATTCAGGTCTTCCAATCTCTTTTTGCATGTCCTTTGGTGCAAGCTCCATACCATTTTCATCGCTTTTCTCTGGACCACTCAATTTCTTTTTACCGCCTTAGCCAGATACGGCCTCCAAAATTGAACACAGTTCTCCAGGTGGAGCCTCACCAATGACCTCTACAGGAGCATCAACTCCTCCTTTCTTCTGCTGGTTATGCCTCCCTCTATACAGCCCAGCATCCTTCTGGCTACAGCCACTGCCTTGTCACACTATTTTGTTGCCTTCAGATCCTCAGAAACGATTACTCAAAGGTCCCTCTCCCAGTCCATCTTTTTGTGCTGACAAATCCAGCTAGACATGGTGCATCAGTTTCCAAGTCCACGATTGCCAGATGGATCTGTAGGGCCATTTCGTCAGCATATATTGTTTATGGGAAGCAGTCTCCTGTTTCTGTAAAGGCACGTTTGACTAGAAGTGTAGCTTTGTTGTGGGCAGAAGCTTGTGCAGTCTCCCCCAAGGAGATTTGTAGGTCAATGACTTGGTCCATTCTATATACATTTTCCAATTTTTACAGTGGATGTAGCGGCAAGGGAGGGCTCTGCTTTTTAGTCCTCAGTGTTATGAGCCAGCACAGTGATCCCACCCTAGATTTCTGGGACTGGTTTTGTACATCCCGTCCATCCAGAATGACACACCTAGAAAAAGCGAATAGGCTCTTACCTTGCTAATATCTAGTAGTTAGGTGTGTCATTCTGGACCTCCATCCTATCATTTACTGTACCTGCTTACTGTCAGAATGTTCATATTCAAACCTGACAGTTGGATGCCAGTCAGACCTTAATGGTATGAAGAATAGTCTAGTTCTAGGTCACTGGGGTATTTGAGCTCCATAAATGTTTCTGTTGGACATGCTTCTTGTGCTATCTATTTTGATTGTTCATTGTTTAACATGTTTATTATAATTTCAGAGCAGGACAAACTTGTTCTTTGGGGAGTTTCCCTGTACCCCTTCCTTCACATCTGTTTCTAGAAGGGGCTATTGCCTGCTTTGGAACTAACTGTAGGGGGCAGCAGAGCCCTCTCTGAAGTAGGAGGGATTCAAAAACTGGAGTGGATTCCTTCTGCATGGCTTGCGAGAACTGGGATATAACTCGTCCATCCAGAATGACACACCTATCTAGTAGAAAATATATTAGCAAGCTAAGAACCTAATCTCTTTTTAAATACTCTCTTGCTGCTTACAACTATGTGGCTCCTTAATGAATTACCCAACAGAGTTTATGATTGACTGCATAATCTCTTTATTTGTTCATATGCAGTTTAAAATTTTATTGTCATATTTTTACATTTATTAAAATACTGTCTGGACCTTCAATCTAAGGCGTAATTTCTGTGAGATTTGAACTGGTATTTTATCAAGACATGGAAGTCCTTATCACCCGGATTCTATATATGGCGATAAAAGATTCATACCAAATTTTGCACTTGATTATGAGATTCATGAACTTTTCAATTGCTTCATGAGCCACTTAATGCTAATAACTGAACGCTAAGAATAGCATTAATTGGGAGGAACAGGAGGCTACAGAGTATAACAGGAATGGGGGAGGGGAAGAGCTGTTGAAATGCCACTTTAGGAGCTGAAGTCTGAACGTAACTTTCAGCTAAAAACACTCACCACCGATGTTGCTTTTGACAGTAATGGACAGATGTGTGTTGCTCATAAGGATTTCAAATGCGTTGGCATGCGTAATGTGTGTGAAGTCCTGCTCATTGACTTCTATGATCTGTTAGCAAAACAGAAGACATTTCAATGCTGGACATGTGGGGAACGATTTTACAGCTGCACACATGGATAAAAGACCCCGACATAGTTTTTTCTCTGTGCAGACTATTGGCTTTTCAAAGCGATTTAAGTGGCAGGAGGGGCTCCTGGCTGGTTAAAGGAAAGGGATTGGGACTTGTATACCACCTTTTTGTAGTTTTTACAGCTTTTACATACAAGTACTTCAAGCATTTTTCCTATCTGTTCCGGTGGGCTCATAATCTATCTAATGTTCCTGGGGCAGGAGCAGCATGGGGTTTGAACCCACAACCTCAGGGTGCTCCAGGCTGCTTAAATTGCTTGTGCTAGGCTAACAAAACTCAAGGCCAGCGATTTTGTGGATGGTTCGGGGATGGAGTCAGCACTTACATGGTTAAGTGCCAATATTCATTGGAGAGAGCTTCATGCAATAGGCATCCAATTGATTTCATACTGATTCTGATACAGCTCCAATTATAAATCATTGGAAGACCATGGGGCACACATTAGGCGATATTAAACAGTGTATTTCAATATATATTTAAAGCATTTATAATACAATTACCAAAGTGGCTCACAATTTACATACACAGTTATAACAAGCTGAATATAAAAGAGACAAAAGGCCGGCCAAGGGTTACAAACACTTTAGCATATTCATCATAAAAAGGGGTCTAAGATCATAAGCGAAAGAATGGATCTAGCTGAAAAACGCCTGCGCAAAGAGATAGGGTTTAAGCAGTTACTGCAAAACCTGCAGGCACCGATCATAGCATTCCATAGGACCGACCCAGACATAGAGAAACATGAGTTTTTGGTTCACACATATCGAATGTGTTCAATTTCCCTGTATCAAGTAACAAACGGTTTTCAAGTAGGGTAAGAGGGAAGTAATATAGAGTATTTTTTTTCATGCAATGCTTAAATACATCCCCTCCTCTTGTTCTTTTCCTTAATTGTTCTCTTTCTTGCCTTTTACCTTTTGTTCCTGTTTGTCTCTGTTTTTAAAAGTCTTTAAAAGTTACAGTTTGGTGACGTAATGTCAGCTTAAACTTGTATTTTAGTTAAAGTTTGTTTTCTGTTTTTATGAATTTGTACACCGCCTAGAAGGCTGATTGGACGGTATAAGAAATTTTAAATAAATTTGAAACTTGAAATCCATTAGATGTCTATTGTGTGAAGCTCTCTCCAGTGATTAAGTTCCACATCAATGTGACATTTGTATAGTCACTACATATCTGACATCAGACACCGAGAAAAGAGAAGACAGTAATGCTGCTGAATGGGAAGGAAGCAAGTATGCTGGGATTGTCTCTGTTCCTTCTGTAACAGTCTTGTGCGATCACATTATTCATTATGATTATTGAAATGGTATTCTCAAGTTTGAAATAAAACTTTTTTCCCAGTTAAATTGCTTTAAATATTCATCCCTACATGCCTATCTCCAGAATCTAGGTCTAAGGGCTAGATTCACTAAGCAAACCGATTGTGTACCGATCGGTGTGCAAGCCCTTTGCGACCCGATTTCCCTCTGACCTGATTCACTAACCTCTCCTCCGATCCGATTCCGATCCGTGCATGCAAATGAGGAGAAACAGCATGCAAAGCAGGAAGGATGAGATTCACAAATTTTTTCCTAACGAAGTTCCTGATTGGCTGAGGCACCTCAGGCCCCTCCCAAGGGAGGATCCCGAAGCACCTGAGCCAAGCAGGGCTGCTTCTCCTGTCACTACTGTGAGGGCTCTAGTGATCCGTGCAGTCGGTTGGGGGCGTGCCAACAATTGTCCCCATTTGCATGCTGGTCTTTAGTGAATTCGTCGGTTTGCATGCAAACAGACATGGATCGGACACGAATCGGAGGTTAGTGAATCTAGCCCTAAGTATTTACACGAGCTCTATGGCTTGTGTAAGTTCTCACACCTAAGTGCATACATATGTATTTAACCATTAACACTACCATTCTATATTTTTCTTTTTAATACCTGGTCGCCACGCATTAATCCGGCCTCTGCTGTTATGGTACCAGATTCCACATTTTCTACAAAAATACCAAAGCCCTTATTATGTCCTCCTATGATGGTAAAATGAAGGGGGGAATTCCTTGATGGTTTCCGCAGCGTAATCTGCCTCCCCTTGGCTTTGGCACAGCATGCTACTTTCAGCAGCTTGAGATGTCCCATCATGTTCTGTGGATCAAAATATTTTTACAGCTAAAGCCAGGTTCCAAATACAGTAGGTAGTTACAGGGGAAATAACTCCCCTCCTTCATCCAATCTCTAGTAAAATCACAGGCACAGATGTTCCAGTTAGCATATAAGTGCCAGTGAGAGGGATATTCGGTGGCACTGACTATATAATGCAGCCAAATAATTCCTCAGCACTATCTGGAGTATCCTGGAGCAGTCTGTGGGGCAAAGCCAGAGGTTATCCAGTTGCTGGCAATAACTTGATAATAACAAAAAAGCTGATTAACAATCTAAATAGCATCACTAACCGGACATTACTTAAGGGTTGGCTCTGAAACTAGATGTTCAGCATAAACCAGTATCTTCCCTTCCATCTCTTCCTCTCCGTGCTCTGGCATTTCCTCTTCTTCCTTTCCCTCCCTTCCTCATGGTCTGGTTTCACTTTCTCTTCTCCTCTCTCTTCCCTTCTTTCTTTTTCCCCTCCAATTGGATAGCTTTCTTCCTTACATCCCCCTCCCTTCCTCCACCAATCATGTAGCATCTGTCCTTCCCAACTTCCAACCCAGCCATTTGTAAAATCTGAACCTCTAGAACCGCCTCCAGTCCTGCCCCCCTCCAGTCCCCCCCCCCCCCCACTGCATGTGTGGATGCCCTCCTGCTCAACAGTGATTTGTTCTAAGCTTTTCAAAACCCGGACAAGGTTAGTCTGTCTGAACCCACCAAACCCTATTCCTAACCCCCACCCCACCCCAGTCCATGCAGCATCTGTCCTTCAGTGCCTTCCCAACCCCCCATACCAGCTTGTGCAGCAAATGTTCTTTCAAGCCCTGAGGGATCCTGTAGCAAAGCCTTTCTCTCCAGTTCCCAACCCCCCTCCCCCACCTACCTCCTCCCTGGCCGCTGTAATTTTAAATCTGCAGGCAGCAGTAATGAGGTAAGCCTGCTGCTGTTGACCTGCTCCTGAAGTCTTCATTTTGCAGCAACTTCCTGCTCCTGTATAGGAGGAATGCTGATGAAAGAAGGGTTCCGGGGCAGGCTGATGGCAGCAGGCTCATATTGTTGCTGCTGCCAGCTCTCTAAAGATTTAAAATTACAGTGACTGGGGAGGAGGTGTTGGGCGGGTAGGAATCGGGAAAGTCATACCTAACTCTTCTGACCTCCGACCAACAATTTTTGAGAGAGGCCCCCTTGTGCTCCCTTTGTTCCAACGCATATGCTTCCCACACACCCCCAGCCCATGAAGCATCTTATTCCCTCCTTTCACACGCGTCTCCTTTAGGTCCAGCTGCACTCGTTCTCTTCAGGCCTCTGGCAACATACCTTCCTACATGCAGCCGGCAGCTAACCTGAAATTCTTCCTTCTAACTCCACAGGATTCCCATTGCCCCCGCTCCCATGCAACTCTCTACTTCCTCTTCACTGGTCCCATCTACTTCCTGTTTTTGCAAAGGCAGGACCCAGCATAAAGGAAGGCCCAACACTGGGTAAAGGCCACTGGAAGGGGAAGTTTGGACACCGACCCTGGGACTAATCATTAAATTTCTTCATTCAAAACATTCTCATTCATAAACTATTGCTGTCTGTATAAGAAAAGAAGCAATTTTTTTGGGGAGGGGGCATAGTAGTGGGGCCCATAAATATATGTTTGCCAAAGACCCAATATAGTGTCAATCTGACCCTACATTTGGTGCAGTTTGCATACAGTATCACTTTAAGAAAAATTAAGGGAAGACCTATTATATTTATTCCCTAACTTTGGAAGCAGACAGCCTGCAGCATAGGGGAAGCAGATATTCTATTGATGGCTTGGTTAAGTGAAATATAATTTAAAAACTAACATTTTTTCCAGTGCAATAGGTGTCATTCTAGATGAGCGGGTTATCTTCCCATGACCATTACCATGAGCCATATCTAGAAGGAATTCACTCCAGATTTTTTCTATGTTCCTTCTACTTCAGTGGGAGCTCTACTGCCACCTGCAGTTTTTCCCTTCTACTTGCAAGCTGGAAGGAGTGTTTCTGTTCTGATCTCTCTCTTTTCTTATTTTATTTGGTATTTTTGTCCTATTTCAGTGATTTTCAGCTCTGCCTGCGTAGAGAAGAAGCAGGCTAAAGTCTGCAGCTGACAGGCCAATCCCTTGTAGTACCTGTTAGCCAGCCTATACTAGTATCTTTGGAGCTCAGGACCATCACCACATTTAATCCTCACCTACTGTTTAGCAAGGGTTCGAGCACAGACTGCTAGGCATCTGTAGGAGGCTCAACGGTGTCTCGCAGGGTGCCGGTTGCATTTGTTGCCTCTCACCTTCTGTAAGCAAATCAATTAGTTACATGTGGGGGGGGGGGGGGTATGGTCAGGCTTCATGTCTAACTGGCAACACGAGGATCAGCATCAAAAAAGGCATTTCCAGCTTGAGTCAGTGATTCTTCTCCTTTCCAGCTACTGTAAAGAGCTGAGGCAGGCTGCAGCACCTTTCCAGCCTCTGTTACAGCCTCCGAGGGGATTTGGGGATGTCTGAAATACAGGTTTGGGGGAGTTTCTGTATGTTTCCCTTTGTCCGCCCACCTGAGAAATCCTAATTTCACGGTTTTTTATATTTAGTAAGTGTGTTTTATTAGCATTTTTAGGTGTGACTTTCTTGATGGCAGCCATCTTGAATTTTTAGCAATCTCATTTTCAAAAGTTCCCTGCACTTCCAAAACTGCAATTTTTGCCTCAAACCTTGTTGGGATGGAGTCCTTGGGCTCTTCTAACCCAAATTCATGCCAGGATTGTGCAAAATGAGTACCTCAGTAGCCGTGTGGCATGGACCATAGAGGTGGGAGTGACCAGCTTAGCCTCTACTCTGCTTAATCAGGTGACCAAAAGGGCGGCTAGCCCATTGGGATGGTCTTTTCTGTTTTGGGGAGCCTGGAAATGCTGACTTCCACACGACAGGATGTGGATGCCCTGCAGCCCAAGAATCGCAAGCTACAGTCATCAAAGGGTGACTCCACATTCCAAGGTCCAGAGGCCTTCTCAGACTTTATGAAATTTTTGTGGAAAGCCTTTCATGAGAGCCATGGTTTTCCTGCACAGTCCAGTTGTACCTCAGACTTGTCTCCTTGCAGCATTGCATCCCAAGGCATCTCTTTTTCACAGTCTGCCACTGTTCAGGACTTGGAGACCTCTCTCCAGATGATGATGATCATTTTACAGATCCCTTATTTTTGGGGGATGTTCTTCCCATGGTTGGTGACCTGGGAATGTGTACCAGCTCTGTAGATCCTGCTTTGGCTTTAGAACCAGGGGATAATCCCACAGTTCTGCATTTATTTAAGTCTTCAGCTTTACCAGGTCTTATTTTGGAGTCTCAGCATGAGTTGAATTTAGATACTCAGCCAGCAACTTTTACTTCCTCCTCTTTTATGTGTGACGTGAGAGCTCAGTCCTCAGCCTTTCCCTGGCATCCTGATATTAACATCCTGATCTTGGAGCAGTGGGATTCTCTGGAGGGGACTCTCAAAGTAGCGAGAGCCATGTCCCATCTACATCATATGGCACAGGAGTGTCAGCAACTCTTTACTCAGCCTAGAGTGAATTGCTTGGTTGCTCAGGTTACTAAGTGTACATCCCTTCCGAGCGAAGGCGTCATAGTACTCGAGGACATGCAGGACCGCTGAGTGGATGTTGTTCTCACAAGACTTTTTGAGGCAATGGCTTTGGGAGTCAAAGCAGCCTTGGCTGCGTCCTTTGTTACACGCTCTTTTTATTCCAGACTGCACACTTTAGAGAGTGAAGGCGTTTATCTTCCTCCTCAGCTTCTTTTATCTGGTGTGGACTATGTAGCTGACGTCACTTATGATCTTCTTTATGTCCTGGATAAAGCGTCAGTTTATTCCATTTCTGCATGTAGAATGCTCTGGATCAGACAATGGGCTTGCGATTCCACCTCTAAATCTACTTTTGCCACACTCCCTTTTAAGGAACAGTTATTATTTGGTAAAGGCCTGGATGATCTCATGAATTCTGTGGTTGACCATTGTCCCAAGACCCTGCCTGATAGTAGACCCAGAACCTCTAGAGCAGTGGTTCCCAAACCTGTCCTGGGGGACCCTCAGCCAGTTGGGTTTTCAAAATATCCCTAATGAATATGCATGAGAGAGATTTGCATACCTGTCACATCCATTATATGCAAATCTCTGTCATGCATATTCATTAGGGATATCTTGAAAACCCAACTGGCTGGGGGTCCCCCAGGACAGGTTTGGGAACCACTGCTCTAGAGGCTCAGGGTGCTCTAATTTTTGTGGCTCCAGGTGCTCTCGACAGTATTCCAGGTCCACATTGCAGAGATTCTCCCAGGGCTACAGGCAGAGGTTCTCTGGATCTAGACGTAACCAGTAGGCCTCTGCTTCCCATGCTGCTCCTTCTTCTAAGAAGTCGCAGTGATGCTAGGCCAGGGAGTAACCTTCTGCATATAGGGGGCAGGCTCAGTGTTCCTGCAGACCTGGATTCAGATGTCTATTTGGGTGCACCGAAGAAAGTTGTGAAAAAATTAAGAATAGTGCAGAACACAGCTGTTCAAGCCACTAGAAGAAGCATCCCTTTTGGACTTGACCTTGGAAGCAGTTTTTTTGGTAGCTGTGACCTCAGTGAGATGAGTCTTGGAGCTCCAGGCTCTTTCTTGTAGAGAGCCTTTCCTGAAAATCTCAGAAACTGGAGTCTCTCTATGCACTGTGCCGCCTTTTCTACCGAAGGTGGTTTCAGAGTTTCATGTCAATCAGGAGGTGCATTTGCCTGCCTTCCAGCCTACAGGTTCTAAGAAACTGGACCACGTTTTGAAGAGGTTGGACCTAAGAAAAGTGCTTCTTAGATATCTAGAAGTCACCAACAGGTTTAGACTCTCTGACCATCGGTTTGTGCTGACTCACTCAACTAAGTGTGGCATGCCCGCTTCCAAATCCATGGTCTCCAGATGGATCCATAAGGCCATTTTGTCAGCTTACATTGTCTGTAGGAAACGTCCCCTGTTTCTGTTAAGGCGTATTCAACCAGAAGTGTAGCTTCATCATGGGCAGAGGCTAGGGCAGTCTCTCCAGTGGAGATTTGTAGAGCTACCATTTGGTCCACTTTACATACCTTTGCCAAATTTTACAGGGTGGATGTTACGGCAAGAGAGGATTCAGCCTTTGGCTCCTCAGTGCTATGGGCTGGCACAGTCAGCCCGCCCTAGACCTCTGGGACTGCTTTTGTACATTCTGCTCATCTAGAATAACATACCTATTACATTGGAAAGGAGATTATGTCCTTATCTTTGATAATCTCTTTTCTAGCAAACAGGTGTGTCATTCTAGACCCCCCCCCCCCCCCCCCCCCGCTCTGTCCTTCTGCTCCTGCCTACTGTCTCATTCTGGTTATTCTTCTCCAAGTTTGTATCTTGGATGCCAGTCAGCCCTTTGGGCCCTGAAGAATTCTATATGTTTATAGTATCTACCAGGGCTCCTTTGATGCTTCTGTTGACTAGTCCTTGTTCATTGAGTGTTCAAGTATTATGTTTGAGCAGAACATTTGATTATTTTGGGAAATTTCCCATTTTTGTTCTTACTTCACGTTCTGTCTGTGGAAGTCTTGTTTACTTGGGTACTAACTGCAGGTGGCAGTAGAACTCCCAGTGAAGTAAGGGGATCACAGAAAAATCTGAAGTGGATTTCTTCCGCATATGGCTCATGGCCATAGGGAGATAACCCGCTTGTCTAGATCAGGGGTCTCCAAAGTCCCTCCTTGAGGGCTGAATCCAGTCGGGTTTTCAGGATTTCCCCAATGAATATGCATTGAAAGCAATGCATGCACATAGATCTCATGCATATTCATTGGGGAAATCCTGAAAATCCGACTGGATTCGGCCCTCAAGGAGGGACTTTGGAGACCCCTGGTCTAGACTGACACACCTATCTACTGGAAAAGATATCATCAAGGTAAGAACATAATCTCTTTATATTGCTGAAATGAAACATTTTCTTTGGGAGCGGAAGAGGAGTGAGACTGTGCTTTGTGTGGGGATGGGGGACCGATGGGCACAAGGTGGAGAGTATGACCAAAAACAGATACAATTTTGAATTACCGTATTTTCCAGATTTTTTTCAAATTCCTCCAAGAATTGCATCATGGTAGGATCCCTTTCAAAATCATTGAAATGATTGTTTACCCACAGTAGTACCACTCGTGCCACCTGTACAAAAAAAGACAAGAATAAAAAAATAAACTTAAAATATAAAGCATTATGTGTACTCTGCCCAGAGCTCGGAAAAAGCACCTTCTTACTAATGAGAAATGCTCAAAGTACGGTGCTTTGGAAGCATCCTACAAACATTGTATTTGGAAGCATCCAGTTATTTTTAACTTTTAGTAAGCACCTCTAGGACTCATTCAAGTGATGTGTATTTCCAGTAGTGGGAGGCTGCCCCCCACTGCAGTCTGATGGACAAGATGTATGATATTGTGGAAGGAACATGGATTTCTGTGCTATTTTTGAGGAAAGCACGTGTGCTTCAATGGATACATTCCTCACCACCAACATCGCTTCAGTGGTATAATCAGATGCATGAACTTTTGCGTACGCAGCGACTCGTGGTGGAGGATAGTTCCAGTTCATGCTCAATTTATTTGACATACTGCAAATATAAAGCCAGGGTAAAATCTAAGCGGTTTAGAATAAAATGTTATTTGAAAAGGAAATGAAGAACAAAAACGAAAAATAAGAAGGGGACAAAATAGACAAAACACAAAATTCCGACAGGGATCGTCAGGCCAGAAAACAGATGTTAAGATGTTAAATGGGGAAAAATTGTTGTCCTTTGTGCATAAATTGTAATATTGAATGTTTGTAATAAGGTGTGTTTAATCATTACTTTTGTATGCTTTTGACTTTGCTGACTTTAAATTAATATATACATTCAGCACTTCTATATGTACAGTCAGGGGCACTGAATGTATACATAATACAATCAATACTGCAGCCTAAACAATTAGCATATTCAAATAGTGGCTTAATATCACCACTAATCAGACAGGGGCCTATGTAGCATTAGGATGTGCCTAACCCATTACAGAATGCTAGTGGAAATCCAATTTAGGCCTGCCTTGTTGCCCTGTTCCCTTTAGTCCATGACCTGGATGGCCAGCAGCAGATCGATGGTCCTGAGGCAGAGGAACGAAACATAACTATGTCGGCCATATGTTCTCCTATCTATGACAAACAGTGACTGCAACAGGATAAGTTCACTTTATTAAAATATATATCATGTTCCACATTAAAAACCTGAGTTAAAGGCACTTTGGATGCTGTGAAATGAAGAATGAAAAAATAAAAAAGGGACTGATAAAGATGTATGGCGGGAGGTTTTCTCTAATTAAAAAGAGCTAGGTGAGAGCCACTGTTGACTGGTCCTACTTAAAAACCATATATGAATTTTAAAAAAACCCCACAAAACATGAGTAGAGGATGTAACGTGATTGACAATTTTGAAAATACTGTGGAATTATTAATAACACTGGGAACTTTTTTGCACATATTAATTCTGGAAGTTTGGGGGTTTTTACAGGCATGTGGGCTGTGGTGAGAGTGTGAAAAGGACAAGCTGAGGAGGAGAATAAAGAATAATGGTATAGACTGGGTGCGGAGATAAGGGAGAGAGAGAGGAGTATATGCTCTGAAGAACATTAGATGGTAGTTTATGGAGGCCATCCAAGTTCAGGGATAGGATTAGGAGGGACAGAGCAGTGAGTAAAGCCATTAGTGAGATGGCAACAGCATAGAGTGGTGAGGAAAAGAAGTGTGTGGTGGGGGGGAGGGGGAGAGAGAGTGCAGCTGGGTAGACGTGGCATTTAAAATGTGATGGGGACAAGATGTTGGAAAATAGTAATTTGCTCTCAAAATATTTTGAGAGATTCTGCTTGTTCAATATATATAACATGTAAAACATAAATGCTAGCTTTGTTCCACCACAATGTACAAACTAACCTTGTTCCGGAGGCTGTCCACCTTAAACCACTGTAGAAGTTTTTCCCCAACTTCCATTGGACTAAAGATAAAGGTCCTGTATGTTAAGAGGAAATCTTCAATGTAAGTGGGGTCCATAATGGAATGATCTTCCATCAATTGCATGAGAAGAATTTCCGGTGTTCCCTATAAATAGAAAGAGTTGAGGATATTCTGTTGATGGATATACTACTGAAACCTAGAATTCTTTGACTTCTAGTGCATTAAACCTCCAGAGAAAATTTACACAAGAGGGTGAAATATAGTCATCTGGTTTACAATAGAGAAAGCCTTTGATCGCACAGGCCTGGACCTAAACAGTCTTTAATCTTGCAATGCCATCTTACAAAATTTCCTTAATAGCACTCAACCCACTGGAAGATTGATGATCCATAGAAAATTTTAGACTTGTAGTGCAATTTGCTTAAACAGTACCCTACACCAACAATTAGGAATGCACCTTGGCCCGGAGACCAAGTAACATTTAGGAAATGGAAGCTATAAATCCCACCAACCAAAGAGAAAAGTCCAAGAGGTACAAATTTGCCTAATAGTACCCAAATGATTATCTCACTATCAGACCCAAGCTACCTCAGCATCCCCCAGATCACCCTTTGGAACTATAAAACTGGTGAATGCCAGATCAGCTACTAATAAATCCCCCAGTGATCTATGATGTCATCTGTGAACAGGAGGTAGACATTTTAGGAATAATTGAAACATGGCTAGATGAAACCAGGAGAATACTACTGTATGAATTACTGTTCATGGCAAGAGGATTTAATGGCCAACATCAACCAAAACGAGATGGAATAAAGGGGTAATGGTCCTGACTCGGGACATCATCAAACTACAGAATTGCTATCCTCATCTAATTGAATCAGAATGCCTTTTAATCCAGCAGGAAGAAAAAACCCAATCTGTATGCTTATGACACATCATCTGAGCAAGAACTCCTCAATCTGACTATAAAGGTGACCTTGAGTTTTGCAGGCTGGGGACCATAGTAGACTTTAATCTACATATCAGAACCCCAGATACCATCACAGCTGTCTTCTTGGACATGATGACAGCACTAGGTTTCACATAATTAATTCTCCAACCTATAAAACAGGGAATTCTACCAGGTGGTTGGCATTCCAGAACACCGCAATAGTGGTATCAAAATAACATTGACAGACTTCCTAACCAAATTTTTCAGTGCAACAGGTGTGTCATTCTAGACAAGTGGATTATCTCCCCATGGCCTTGAGCCATATGCAGAAGGAATCCACTTGAAAAATTTTCTGTGATCTTCCAACTTCACTGTGAGTTCTACCACCACCTGCAGTTTTTTCCCTTCTGCCCGTGAGCCAGAATGATGTGTTTCTGTTCTGATCTCACTTTTTCTTATTTTATTCGACCTTTATCTCTTTTTTTCAGTCTTGGAGCTTTCACATTGATTTCAGCTCTGCCTGCATGGAGAAGAAGCAGATTCCAGTCTGCAGCTGACAGACCGATCCCTGGTGGTATCTGTTAACCAACCTGCACAAGTATTATTGGAGGCACACAGACAGAAGATATTTCCAAAATTTCATGTCTTTTGGCCAATTCTGTTCCATATGTGGGACTATCATCAAGTCTGGGATCCATTGCGACTATGATAGATAATGTTCCTTGGGTGAGATCTCACATACGTCCTCTTCAGAAGGCATTGTTTTCCCACTGGTATCCACAAGTATATATATGTCTTGCAGAACCTCTGCCTTGGACATTGGAAGCTCATGCCAGCATGGATTGGTAGCTTTGTCCTCAGCTCCTTTCCAAGGGAGTACCTCTGTAGCTTACTTCCTGGGTAGTTGTAACAATATGATTGTAGCAGTTTTCCAGGTCTTGCCGTGTCTGTGTAGAAAGAACTGATGTTTCAGCCATCATACTGTGGCTTTCTTGAGGGTATGCTGTGAATTCTTCAGTGTGTCTTTATATATAGTGGGTCCATGGACCTGATTGAGAACAGGACTGTTTGTGAGTCAAGAAATTTGAATTTTTGCTGGAAAGTATGTTGGACTGACCTAATTGAATTGCAACTACAAATGCCAGATTATTGGGCTATGAAGCCCAATACATCTGTCATCCAATTCAGGAACACTGAATGCCCTCTCAGAAAAGGTGGTCAATCAACAGTCTAGAACTGCATGCCTTCCAGTTGATTCTGGTGAAATTGCAGAAGACTCTCGAAGAGCAGGCACTCAGTCTTCTCCAATAATGTGACAACATTGGCCTATGTCAATTGCCGGGGAGGCATTTAGAGTGCCATTCTAGGTTTGGAAGCCCGCTTGCTCTTTCACTAGGTGGAGCATCATCTTCAAGCACTGACAGCAGTGCATGTCATGGACGAGGACAATGTTCAAGCCAATGTTGTCGACAGCGATGGACACTGTCAACGGCAAAATTTCAGGCCATTGTCCAGCACTGGGGTTCACCCCATTTTGACCTCATGGCAGTGATAAAAAAACAAGAAAGCAAACAGATCTTCAGTCAAAGATTCAAGCCTGGCAGTGAAGGTCTAGATGCTCAAGTCCAGCCATGGCCTCTGGGAATACTGTTGTACACCTTTCCTCCCTTGCCCATGATAGATCAAGTCTTTCAACAGGTTGCAGCTGATCAGGGAAGAGTCATTCTGGTGGCTCCAGACTGGCCTTGCAGGCCATGATATACAATCAGATGCATCTTCAAAGAGGCCACAGACTTTGCCTGCAGGTGCGTCCAGATCTGCTTTCACAGGGTCCAGTATACATAAAGGATCTAGATCGCTTTGCTCTTATGGCATGGCTAGAAATCAACTATAGTCTCTGTCTAGGATAAGGCATGGAAGAATTTCCAGCATTGGTGCGCCCAAGACCTTTTGGAGCTGTTTTCTGCTCCAGTTTCAGAAGTGTTAGCTTTTCTCCATGCGAGCCTTGACAAGGGACTCACTGTGGGTTCGCTTCAAGTCCAAGTTACAGGGCTCTCTTGTTTCAGAGCTGAGGATCATAGATCATAGCATCTTATCCAAACCTCACCAGATTTCTGAAGGGTTCTCTCCGCATTAGGCCACCGATCAAACCACTGTGCCCTTTGTGGGAGCTTAACGTGGTTCTCAAAGGCTCTGTTCGAGCCATTGGAAGAAGCATTCCTCTTAAAGCGATTTTTCTGGTAGCAGTGACATTAGAAACATGATGGCAGATAAAAGCCAAATGGCCCATCTAGTTTGCCATTCTGCAGTAACCATAATCTCTTTCTCTCTCTGAGAGATCCCATGTGCCTACCTCAGGCCCATTTGAATTCAGACACAGTCTCTGTCTCCATCACCTCTTCTGGGAGACTGTTCCATGCATCTACCACCCTTTCTGTAAAAAACTATTTCTTTAGATTACTCTGAAGCCTATCACCTCTTAACTTCATCCTATGCCCTCTCATTGCAAAACTTCCTTTCAAATTAAAGAGACTCGACTCATTTGATATTTTTCTGTCCCTATATAAATGCCTTTTGGAAGTTAATTTGGCCCCAAATTAATTCATTGTTAGAAAATCATGTTGGCCTTTCATATGATACTGTACTATTTGATACATCAATGAGATTTAAAAGCCAAATTTCAGTGAATAATAATAAACTTCTATTAATATTAACAGGGGTTGCCAGTCAGCAGATTACAGGAAATTGGAAAGATTATACTAAACTAAATTATACTTTCTGGTGGAATTCAGTATGCCATATTTATAAAATGGAAAGGGTGCTTGCTATGCAACAAAGTAATTATAATAAGTTTAAAAAGATTTGGGGACCATTGATTATTTATTCTAATGATCAGACATCTTAAACACCTCAGTATTGGTTAAGATAAAGGGGGGTGGGAATATGAATGACAATAATTGATAATTGTTAATTATTAATATATGGGTGGGAGGGATGGGATTCTTTTATATTTATATATCTGGAGGATTACAAATAAGATTGTCAAGTGATTAATTAATATATTTCTGAGGGATTATTGAACACTTGTTGTAATTTCTGAAAATGAATAAAGATTAAAAAAATAAATAAATAAATAAAGAGACTCGACGCTTACGCATTTACATTACATAGCTATTTAAACGTCTCTGTCATATCTCCCCTCTCCTGCCTTTCCTCCAAAGTATACAGATTGGGATCTTTAAGTCTGTCCCCATATGCCTTATGAGGAAGACCATATACCATTTTAGTAGCCTTCCTCTTGACCGACTCCATCCTTTTTATATCTTTTTGAAGGTGCGGCCTCCAGAATTGTATACAATATTCTAAATGAGGTCTCACCAAAGTCTTATACAGGGGCATCAATACCTCGTTTTTCCTACTGGCCATACCTCTTCCTATGCAACCTAGCATCCTTTTAGCTTTCGCCGTTACCTTCTCAACCTATTTGGCCACCTGAAGATTATCACATTTATATGTCCTTTTTGTGTTGCTATAGTGAATATTGTATACTGAATATTGTAAAGAATGATTAATTTTCCCATATATAGAATTTGATTAGAAGAAAATGGATGAGATCATATTTCTAAATATTATATAATATATTAATACTTGATATATAATATGATATATGGAAAGAATAATTTTAAAAAATTTTATTCCTATATTACTGAATAGAAGGGAGGGGGGAGGGGATGGGATATTATTATATTAACTAAGAATTATATAAATTTAGTTTTCTGAAATATTAGTATGAATTTTATATTTTTTGATGTAACATATGAAAATGAATAAAGATTTCTCATTCTGTATTGATAGGGAGGGAGGGAGGGATGGGAGATTATTATATTCAATAATAATTGTATAAATTTAAATTTCTTACAAAATATTATAACTTTATAATATATTGATTTTCTAAAGAAATGTTAAATTTGATATTAATTTGTGAGTTAATCAAGTGTGTTTATTCAAGTTTATAATGAATTTATTTAAAACACTTGTTGTAACATAAGAAAATGAATAAAGATTTATAAAACAGATTATCACATATAATCACACCCAAGTCCCGCTTTTCTGTCGTGCACATAAGTTTTTCACCCCCTAAACTGACCGTTCCCTCAGGTTTTTGCAGCCCAAATGCATGACCTTGCATTTCTTAGCATTAAATTTTAGCTGCCAAATTTCAGACCATTCTTCAAGTTTCAAGTTTATTAGCTTTTTAATATACCGACCATCAACAAATATCTGGCCGGTTAACAATAAAATTTTAAAAGGGTAAGAGAGAAGAAAAATAAAATAATAGGTATTTAAAAATAAATAGAGTGAACATTAATGACATTAACTAGACAAACTTGAGAGTGAGGGTGAAAGGGAAAGGAGGGGAAAAGCTTTGCCAGGTCTTTCTTCATGTTATTTATAAGTGCAGAATGTTTCAGATCTCCAGACTCTTTGTTGTTGAGCACCTTTCCTCCATGTGCACTCTTTCATCTTTTCTATTGAAGGCGGTGTGAGAATTTCATGTTAATCAGGAGGTACGTTTGTCTGTGTTCCAACCTGCAGGTTCTAGGAAACAGGACCACATTTTGCTCAAGTTAGATGTGAGAAAAGTGCTTCTTTGCTATCTAGAGATCACCAATGAGTTTAGGCTCTCTGACCATCTGTTTGTACAGACTCATTCATCGAAGTTTGGCGTACCCGCTTCCAAGGCCATGGTCTCCAGATGGATCCATAAGGCCATCTCCTCAGCCTATTTGGACTGGAAAACAGCCTACGTCGTTCCTCTGCATAAAAAGGGTTGCAAGGCTGAGGCTGCGAACTATAGACCGGTGAGTCTCACTTCAATAGTGTGTAAACTCATGGAAACACTAATTAAGCATAAATTAGATAAGATCTTGACTGAGGGGAATCTCCGGGACCCCAGACAGCATGGATTCACCAGTCAGGTCCTGCCAGTCCAATCTTATCAGCTTCTTTGACTGGGTAACAAGAAGGCTGGATTTGGGAGAGTCCTTGGACGTCGTATACCTAGACTTCAGCAAGGCTTTTGACAGCGTCCCACACTGCAGACTGCTGAACAAGCCTGACGAATAAAACGCCCCTTTGTTTGTGGAGAACTGTAAGACAAGAGGGAGGCATCGACTGTGGAATTACCAGGCCGGTAAGCCCGAGTGTTTACTTTTCTGCTTTTGGAATTTCGGCTTGTTCCGTTTTGTTTGTTTTGGGTTTTTTTTTTTTTTTTGGCCTCTTTGGCATTTAAAAGAAAAGAGGGGACCGAGGCTGTGATAGGCCCGGGTGCCTAATAAGGCCAGGCAGGCGGGGCCTTGTTTTGTTGGACTGAACTGTGTGTGTTATTGATTATTAGATCTACACATTACAGGAAAACTTTCCCTCCCTCCAAATGTTTGACTAATTGATTTCTGTCTATTTTATTACAGATTTCTTTTTTGTATTTTCTCATAGCTTAGCCTTTTGTTTACAGCATTGAACTCAGGGGTCATGCCTTCAAAATGTTATGTTACGAAACTACACGACAAGGATATTGCTGTAACCCGAGGCCTATCACCAACACCTAACACCAACTGCATGGGTTAAAGATTGGCTAAGTGGCAGACTTCAGAGGGTGATGGTTAACGGTACCCTCTCTAAAACATCGGAGGTGACCAGCGGAGTGCCGCAAGGCTCAGTCCTGGGTCCACTCCTCTTCAACATATTCATTAGGGATTTGATTCAAGGGCTTCAAGGTAAGGTAACCTTATTCGCTGATGACGCCAAACTATGCAATATAGTAAACGGCTACAATCTACAGGATACTATGGAACAGGACCTCCGTACTTTAGAAAGTTGGTCCTCTATCTGGCAGCTGGGCTTCAACGCCAAGAAATGTAAGGTCATGCATCTCAGAAATGGAAATCTATGCAGACCTTACACCTTGAATAGAGAAACTTTAACCAGGACTACGGCAGAACGAGACTTGGGAGTGATTATCAGTGCAGACATGAAAACTGCCACTCAAGTGGAGAAGGCTTCATCTAAGGCACGGCAGAAGATGGGTTGTAACAAGAGAAGTTTCGTCAACAGGAAGCCTGAAGTCATGATGCCATTGTACAGAGCCATGGTGAGACCTCATCTGGAATACTGTGTGCAATTCTGGAGGCCACATTACCGTAAAGATGTGCTCAGAATTGAGTCGGTTCAGCGGATGGCCACCAGGATGGTCTCAGGGCTAAAGGGTCTCTCGTACGAAGAAAGACTGAACAAATTGCAGCTCTACACTCTCGAGGAGCGTAGGGAGAGGGGAGACATGATTGAGACATTTAAGTACATCACGGGATGGGTCGAGGTGGAAGATGATATCTTTCTTCTCAGAGGACCCTCGAACACAAGAGGACATCCGCTCAAACTCAGGGGAGGGAAGTTTCGTGGAGACGTCAGGAAGTACTTCTTCACGGAAAGAGTGATAGAGCAATGGAACAAGCTTCCAGTACAGGTGATCGAGGACCGCAGCATCCCAGACTTCAAGAATAAATGGGATACCTATGTGGGATCCCTACGAGGGTCATACCAATGAATAGGGTATAGACTTAATAGAGCGGGTCAGTAGAGTGGCAGTATGATCTGACTTAAAGGGGCCAGTAGACTTAAAAGGGTGAGTCAATGGTGTGGGCAGACTTGATGGGCTGTAGCCCTTATCTGCCGTCATCTTTCTATGTTTCTATGTTTCTATTTTGTCTGTGGGAAACAATCCCCTTTTCTATTAAAGCACATTCAACCAGAAGTGAAGCTAGGCAGTCTCTCCAGAGAAGATTTGTAGAGTGGCTACTTGGTTCACGCTACACACTTTTCATAGATTTACAGGTTGGACATTGCAACAAGAGAGGTCTATGCCAATGGTTCCTCATTGTTATGGGCCAGCACAGTCAGACTGCCCTAGATTCCTGAGACTTCTTTTGTATGTCCTACTTGTCTAGAATGACAAAACTATTGCACTGGAAAAAGTGATTATGTTCTTACCTTGATAATATATTTTCCAGTAGATAGGTGTGTCATTCTTCTCTCGCCCTATCCTTCCTGCGCCTGCCTACTGTTTTATTCTATTCAAGCTTCTCCAAGTTGTATCTTGGATACCAAATTTCAAGTTTATTTAAAAATTTTATATACCGCCCAATTGGCCTTCTAGGCGGTGAACATTGTCTTAAACATTGGGCCCTGATGAATTCTGAATAATGTGTTTATATTCTCTACAGGGGTATCACTTCAGCTCCTTTGTTGCTTCTGTTGGCTGTTCTTCGTTCATTGAGTGTTCAAGTGTTTTTCTGATTGAGCAGAACAGTTGATTTGTTTGGGAAATTTCCCATTTTTGTCCTTACTTCACATGCTTTTCATGGAGCTCTTCTATGCTTGGGTACTAACTGCAGGTGGCGGGAGAGCTCCCAGTGAAGTTAGAGGATCATAGAAAAATTCCAGAGTGAATTCCTTCTGCATATGGCTCACGGCCATGGGGAGATAACCAACTTGTCTAGAATGACACATGTATTTACTGGAAAAACTATTATCAAGGTAAGGACATAATCTCTTTTTTCTGTGACTACCTGAAGCATATGGTTCCTCCCAGTATATAGAAGATCAGAGACAAGAAAATATGACTAATGAGAAATTCCTAGAGACCTTGATCTAACCCTATGGGGCTCATTTTCAAAAAAGTTAGATGTTTTATTTTTTTGTCCCTATATTTTAGCCTTTTGGAATTCGATATGGGGTCAAATAAATTCTTTATTAGAAAATCCTGTAGCATTAACTTATGATACTGTAATATTTGGCATTTCTATGAGAAAAAAGAGTCAGATATCGGCAAGTAATAACAAACTTTTATTGATTATGACAGGAGTTGCCATGCAACATATTACTAACAATTGGAAAGATCACAGCAGACTCAATTTTAATTTCTGGTGGATTTCACTATGTCATCTTTATAAAATGGAACGTTCAATAGCAATACAAAATGGAAATTATAAAAGTTTTTATAAAATATGGGAGCCATTAGAATTGTTTTGTAATGAATAAACACCATTTGTTTAACATAAGTTAGTAAGGGAGGGGAAGGGGGAAGGATTCTATAATTGAAGAAAAAGCTTAAAAGTAATAAGGAAACAAAAAGTTAAATGAATTAAGATAAAGAATATTGAAAGAGAGGGTGGGGGAGGGTTTCATATATATATACGATTGTTATTATCTTGATGGATTTATCAAGTGATATTGTTGAACCTATGTATCACTTTTTATTGTACACTTGTTGAATGATTAAAAATGAATAAAGAATTAAAAAAAAAAGATGTGATATTAAATTATATTAAGGTTTAATCAATAAATATGAATGTAATGTTTATATGATATTTTTTATTACAATATTTATTGGAAGGGTGGGTGGTGGAGGGAGTTAATTTATGTATTTAAGATTATTATAGAAAGAAATTTAAGTGATGTGTATAAGTTCAAATGATGTAATATTATGTACTTGATGTAAGATGAAAAAATGAATACAGAATTGGAAAAAAAAAAAGTTAGAAGTCCAAAAAATGGCATAAACCAAGTGCCAATTTTCGAAGCCAACTTTCTGGACATCTAGCTTGGCTTTTATGCTGCAGTGCATGCAAATTTCGAGGGGGCGTGTTAGAGGCGTGATATGGGCAGGCTTAGCACTTAGACTTCTTTTAGTGATAATCAAAGTCCAGGACAGAACTTAGACGTTCAAAGCTGGACCTATGTTAAAAGCATCTAAGTGCCAAAAAGGTACCCAAACTGACTAGATGACCACTGGAGGGATTAAGTAATGACTCCTCTATACTCCCCCAGTGGTCACTGACCCCCTTCCCACCCTACAAAGATCTGAATGAAACAGTGCATACTTGTCTCTAGAACAGCAGCACCTGATATGGGAAAGCCTAGTAGAGCAGCACACAGGTGTCTTAAGTAGCCTGGTGGGCAGTTTAGTAAACCATAGAGAGGGGGACCCAGGCCTTTATCCTACTCTAACCACTATGTTTATGGCAGAAAGTGTGAGGCCACCAAAGCCCTACTATACTGACATATAGGTGATACCTACTGCCATATAGGTGATAACTTTCCTAAAATCTATCTACCACCCTACAGCCATAAGGGCTACTAGGGTGGTAGATAGATTTTAGGAAAGTTATGGAGGGCTCAGCATACATTATAAGGTGGTTATGATGAGTTACACATCTGGCACCCTTTATGTGAAGTTCACAGCAATGCCTTCTAAGGTGCCTCACTGCTGTGTTGGCATGTCTGTGTGGCCAGTCCATTACAAGGCTGGCCCCTCCCATATCCAAATAGGCTGGATTTGGACATTTTGAACTTGGATGTTAAATGGGCTAAGGTTGGATAGCCTGACATCCAAGACATTTAAATAGGTGATTTTTGAAAAAATAAATTTGGACATCTAGCAGTTTTGCTGGTTTCGAAAATGGCCATTTCTCCACCTCTGACTTTGGATGTCATGTGGGAAAAGTCCAAAGTCAGACTTAGATGTCCTATTGAAAATGCCCCTTTATGAAAAAATATAGGAATACTTTTTAAACAAATAGGAGGAAATATTTGTACTCAAAGAAAAGTGAAGCTCTGTAACTCGTTGCCAGAAGATGTGTTATATCAGTTGGCGTAGCTGGGTTTAAGAAAGGTTTGGACAAGTT
Source organism: Geotrypetes seraphini (assembly GCF_902459505.1). Taxonomy (NCBI): domain Eukaryota; kingdom Metazoa; phylum Chordata; class Amphibia; order Gymnophiona; family Dermophiidae; genus Geotrypetes; species Geotrypetes seraphini. The sequence goes on along the minus strand of NC_047093.1, from coordinate 118,780,600 downwards.
CCTGGAGGCAAAGTCCATATTCTGCTACTGAAACAGACTTGGGGGAAGCCACTGCTTGCCCTTGATCAGTAGTAAGGAATGTTGCTGCTAGTTGGGTTTCTGCAGATACTGTAATCTAGATTGGACATTGTTGGAAACAGGAAACTGGTCTAGATGGATCATTGCTCTGATCCAGTATGTTTATTTGGGTTGTTGTTTTTTTATATAAACCACTTTATCCAACATGTGGACCAAAGCAGTGTGCAAATACAAAATAAAATATGAGAGCAGGTTGATATTTTGAATACACACTTAGCTAAGACCCTAGAGAAAACTGCAAATGGAAAAGGTCTTATGTCCCGCTCACAAAGGCTCGCCCTAGTTCTCTTAAAAACTTCAGAGCCTTAAGCATCAAGGATGGAAACGAGAAAGAAGATGGTATAAATTTTGCTAAACTGTAGGAAACATATGATAAAGTATTGTAGCCAAGAAGCAATGTATTTCTTCGTGCATTGACCAGGCTGAAAATTCAACTAAGGCTTTCTACAACCCCCACAACAGAATCGGCCTGCCCATTCCAAAGTGAACTGCGGTGATTTTCCTGTATACTTTGCAAACAAAATTAAAAGTCTCCATATTGATTTTGACCGGAGTAGCCATTCAACATATTACTAATAACTGGAAAGACCATAGTAGGCTTAATTTTAAGTTTTGGTGGAATTCAGTTTGTCACATATACAGAATGGAAAGATCAATAGCGGTGCAAAATGGAAATTATAAAAACTTTATTAAAATTTGGGAACCATTAACGTCCTTTTGTCATGATTGATGCCATGTTTCTAATATTTTTATATTAACTATGTAAGATAAGGGTGGGGTGGGGGTGGGTTTCTATTATATGAAAAATAAAAATTACTGGAGGGATTTCAGGATGGGAGAGGGAGGGTTATATTTGCAATTATAAGATATAATGATAAGATGTACAAGTGTTTAAATCTATTTTATTTGTTGCAATTTTTGTACACTTGATGAAAGTTTTAAAATGAATAAAGAATTAAAAAAAAAAAAAATAAAAGTCTCCATCTTAGGTGAATGTCTTCAAAAGGTGGTAAATAAGAAAGAAAGAAAAACACCACCACAGCTCAGTATCAGTCATCATGTGTCCTTCACCCACCTTTCAAGTTTATTTCAAATTTGTTATTCTGCTTATTCAAGCTTCTAAGCGGAGTACATAAAAGTTAAAAATGGGTATTAAGTAAAAATTCAAACACATGTGTTGAGACTAACGACAAGTACGATAGACATAATAGAACAATGGGACTTGGAGAAGAACTACATCAGTTAGAGCAGTGGTTCTCAATCCTATCCTAGGGGACCCCAGCCAGTTGGGTTTTCAGGATATCCCTAATGAATATGGTACCCTCTCTAAAACATCGGAGGTAACCAGTGGAGTGCCGCAGGGCTCGATCCTGGGTCCACTCCTTTTCAACATATTCATAGGGGATCTGACTCAAGGACTTCAAGGTAAAATAACACTATTCGCCGATGACGCCAAACTATGTAATATAGTAAGTGAATGTAGTTTACAGAATTATATGGCGCAGGACCTGCTTACATTGGAAAGTTGGTCCTCAACCTGGCAGCTAGGCTTCAATGCTAATAAATGTAAGGTCATGCACCTCGGAAACGGAAATCCATGCAGGACGTACTTCTTGAATGGAGAAACTTTAACTAGGACTTCAGCAGAACGAGATTTAGGAGTAATCATCAGTGCAGACATGAAAACTGCCAATCAAGTGGAGAAGGCTTCATCTAAGGCAAGGCAGATATTGGGTTGTATCAATAGAAGTTTCGTCAGCTGAAAGCCTGAAGTCATAATGCCGTTGTACAGGGCCATGGTGACCTCATTTGGAATACTGTGTGCAATTCTGGAGGCCACATTACAGTAAAGATGTGCGCAGAATTGAATCGGTTCAGCGGACGGCCACCAGGATGATCTCGGGGTTCAAGGGTCTCTCGTACGAAGAGAGAGTGAACAAATTGCAGCTCTACACTCTCGAGGAACGTAGGGAGAGGGGAGACATGATCGAAACATTTAAGTACCTCATGGGATGTGTTGAAATGGAAGATGATATTTTCTTTCTCAAGGGACCTTCGGCCACAAGAGGGCACCTGCTCAAACTCAGGGGCGGAAAATTTCATGGCGACACCAGAAAGTATTTCTTCACAGAGAGAGTGGTTGATCATTGGAACAAGCTTCCAGTGCAGGTGATCGAGGCAGACAGCGTTCCAGACTTTAAGAATAAATGGGATACCCATGTGGGATCCCTACGAGGGTCAAGATAAGGAAATTGGGTCATTAGGGCATAGACAGGGGATGGGTAAGCAGAGTGGGCAGACTTGATGGGCTGTAGCCCTTTTCTGCCGTCATCTTCTATGTTTCTATGTTTCTATGAGAGAGATTTGCATATAATGGAGGAGGCAGGCATATAAATATGTTTCATGCATATTCATTAGGGATACCCACCTGCACCCCATGTACTGACAAAACGTATATTTATTGTAACCCATGTACTGACTAAATGTATCTTTATTGTAACCCACCTGTATCCCATACACTGACAAAATGCACCTTGATAGCAAACCACTTGTAATGTAACCCATTTGCATCCCATGTACTGACAAAATATATCTTTACTGTAACCCATTTGTATCCTATGTACTGACAAAATGAATCTTTAATGTAAACCACTTGCATCCCATGTACTGACTAAACGTATCTTTATTGTAAACTGTTTCTATCCCATTTACTGTCAAATGTATCTTTATTGTAAACCGCTTCGAACTTCACGGTATAGCGGTATATAAGAAATAAATTATTATTATTATTATCTTGAAAGCCCAACTGGCTGGGGGTCCTCCAGGACATTGATGAGAACCACTGAGTAAGAGAATAGCAAGACTAAATAGATAAATGCATAAGAGAAGGGGAGCCAATCTGAAATTTAAACAGTTATAAATAGGATATTAATGGACACATGGACAACATTAAAGTATGTAAACAACTTAACTCCTATTACTATTCAAAAATCTACTTGTCAAAATATATGGCTGAACTCCAAGATACAAATAGGCGGTTTTATGATTGTCTGGAAGGATTGGATTGAAGCAGGAATACGTACTTTAGATGATGTTATTAATGATGGTAAGCTGCTGGAGTTTTCACAATTGCAACATAAATTTGGACTTAATAAAAAACAAAGTTATAAGTGGTTGCAATTGAAGCAGGCTATTCAGGCAGGGTTCCCTGAATGGAAGTCTTTAAATACTCATTTTACTCTAGAATTCTTATGCTTCCAGGCAGATTTTATGGGTCACCAGGCCGCACAGTGGTATAAAACATTATCTGGATATTTAAATAAAAAACCAAGGACTGTACTTAGAGATATTTGGAGCATTGAGATTAATTGCATCAAATTAATGCATCTCAATGGCCACGTATTTGGTCTTGGAGGATAAGATGTACAATGTCTGCGTCTATGAGGCAAACATGGTTTTTCCTGTTGCATAGAGCACTCTGGACCCCTGTTCGCTTACAAAAATTGGATTGCTCTAAGTCTAATAGATGTTGGCATTGTCATCTTGAGGCTGGAACTCTAGATCATTTATTATTTTATTGTCCTTTTATTAATAATTTTTGGAAATTGATCTGGGGTCAAATAAATTGTATGTTAGAGAATCCTGTGGCCCTATCATATGACACAGTTTTGTTTGGAATGTCTATGAGGGCCAAAAGTCAAATTTCATCGAATAATAACAAACTGTTAATGATTTTAACAGGAGTTGCCATCCAACATATAACACATAACTGGAAAGACTATAGAGGATTGAATTATTGTTTCTGGTGGAGTTCGGTTTGTCAGGTGTATGAAATGGAAAAAACATTGGCAATCAAGAGAGGTTATTATAAGAAATTTAAAGAGGTGTGGAGACCATTAATTGAGTATTATAATAAATAAATAATTATATTTATCCCCATTAAATATATGTAGGGGGGAGGAGGGATGGGTGGGTTTTATGACATTATGAGGGGTAATATATGGAAAGGGAGGGAGGGGAGATAGTTTATGGTATAAAATGAATGTAGAGTTTCAAGTGAAGAATGTATAGTATGACTTGAATTATTGTACACTTGTTTGCATAATGTAAAAACGAATAAAGATATTAAAAAAAAAAAAAAAAAAAACAGTTATAAATCAAAAGCGTCCTTAAATAGAAAGGATTTTAGTTTTGATTTAAAACGGTCTAAGGATGTTTCTTCCCTTGGATAGAGTGGTGTTAGATTCCAAATTTGGGGTGCAGTAACAGAAAAGATTGTTGAACGTCTTGTGTTGATATGCCGTAAAGATGGAAAGGACAACAGATGTTGCGCATTAGACCTAAGCGATCTTGCTGACGCATATGGAATGAGAAGTCACTGAACACATCTTTAAAATGAAGACACTGCCCAAGAATAAGATGGGGCCAATTAATAAATCATGGTATATTTGATTCTAACGGCAATGAAAAATCACCTTACATCAGCTCTTTTCTGCTTCTGATAAACACAGACTCTGGTAGCCCTGTCTGCCCAATGGGTTTGTGTAGCATAATGATCAGAGGAGCAATAGTTTTGTTCAAAAATGTGGCAGTGAGTTTCTGAAACCCACCTCCCACCACTATATCTCTAAAAAATGGAGATGGTAAACACACTCAATATGTGTTGCTGCTGATTTATGTCATTATAGGTGGAAAAGGAATCCTATCTAGATATTCTCTCTATTCTCTCTAAATGCTGCTGTATTCCTAGGGTGAAGTTTGTATAGTATGTCAGACCTGCAGAGCTCTCATTGGTTAATTTTCATGCTAATTGGCTTGTTATTTAATTGTGCATTCAAATTGGGCAGACACCCAAATTTGCAGACAAAAGTTTTAGTACCAGATATGGAATTGGGGGAGGGGGATATATACCTAGTATCCATCAATGTTAACTCTAAGCTCCTCCCCTTCCTAAATGTCATGTCTGGCTATACCGCTGCCCTACTCCTCACTGAAAAACATTTTAACATGGTTTAATGAGAAAAGTTTACACCAAGATTTAACCTTTCGGATGGTAAGTGACTGGCTTGATCCTTCAGCCACATAATGCTGTGATTGGTCCACGGAGGTGTTTTTGATCTCTTCCTGGTCTGCAGAATTGTTGGTGATCTCCTGCTGGACCTCCTCCTGGACTCCTCCTGCACTACTATTGAGGATAGTAGACAGCTGGAAAGAAGAAAAATATTCAAATGAGAAAATGTACTTTAACAGCTGATTCCAAGAAATGCACTGAACTATCTATAATAACCAGGTCCTTAATGGTCTCATCTACAAAATGCTTTGAACAGATTGAAGGGGATGCAAAGGGGAGGAATATTGGACATCGTGATGGAGAGAGAGATGTGGCATTGAAAAACATTATAATATGGTTTAATAAGCAAAGTGTACACCAAGATTTTACCTCTCGGATGGTAAGTGACTGGCTTGATCCTTCAGCCACACCATGCTGTGATTGGTCCACGGAGGTGTTTTTGATCTCTTCCTGGTCTGCAGAATTGTTGGTGACCTCCTGCTGGACCTCCTCCTGGACTCCTCCTGCACTACTATTGAGGATAGTAGACAGCTGGAAAGAAGAAAAATATTCAAATGAGAAAATGTGCTTTAGCAGCTGATTCCAAGAAATGCACTGAACTATCTATAATAACCAGGTCCTTAATGGTCTCATCTACAAAATGCGTTGAACAGATTGAAGGGGATGCAAAGGGGAGGAATATTGGACATCGTGATGCAGAGAGAGATGTGGCACTGAAAAACATTTTAATATGGTTTAATAAGCAAAGTGTACACCAAGATTTTACCTCTCGGATGGTAAGTGACTGGCTTGATCCTTCAGCCACACCATGCTGTGATTGGTCCATGGAGGTGTTTTTGATCTTTTCCTGGTCTGCAGAATTGTTGGTGGTCTCCTGCTGGACCTCCTTCTGGACTCCTCCTGCACTACTATTGAGGATAGTAGACAGCTGGAAAGAAGAAAAATAGTCAGGTGCCTGCTAACTTGGCATTTTCAGGGGCACTATCCAGTTAAGTGCTGTTGAATATACTCACTTAACCACCTACAAGTCATTTATTTTTTATTATTTTTTTTTTTTGTATAAATATTTTTTATTCTTTTTTTTAAATTCTTACATCAAGTGAAATACATGTAATACATTCAATTATACAAAAAAACACTTGAAATTATCATTAAATTTTCTTACAATGTGAATTAAATAAACCCTTTTTCAGAATTTATATCATATTAATATTACAATAATTTTCCCTCCCTACCCCTTCTATATGTTCTATACATGTGTTATTATATCTGATCAGTGGAATAAATTGTCAATGGTCTCCATATTTTATTAAATTTGTTAATATAACCTTGTTGTAATGCCAATACTTTTTCCATTTTATATATATGACAAATTGAATTCCACCAAAAAGTATAATTCAATTTAGTGTAATCCTTCCTGGCCAGGAATTGTTTAAATCACCTTAAATATCGACCACATGATTATTTTTACACAGGTTAAATGAAAAGTAATGGTTCTATCTCCATAACATTTGTTTAAATGAAAATATTGTAATAAATTAAAAATAAAATCCCAAAATAATATTTGAAACATACTCTTTTATTACATATATTTACTTTTCTATATAGTTGTTAGCATTTGCCACACATTTCTGTCAACGAAGAGCAAGATTTTGGAAGCCATCACTACTGTATATCTTGTCTCTTCAGTTGCTAACAGTAATTTCAAGCTGAATAAAATGCCCATAAAGATGTCACTTCACTTTCAAAAGAGATGGAAATCGTATGGCATTAAGTTGGAACCTTAAGGATGGGCAGAGCTGGGGATCTTGCTTTTCAGTGTGTCTAAAACAGGCTTTATGAGTGGATAAAAGGTTTCTAAAACTATTCCCTTAAAGAATACCTTCTTCCAAAACCAAAGAAGCAAGAAGCCAATGCATGTCTATGCAGAGGTATGCATAACTGGCTCTGCATCTCAGATACCCTGAGGCTCAGCACTTTCAAACTGTCCCTAAAACTTACATAAGTAATTAATTCATTTTTTATCCTATTCTCCCTAAGAAGCTCGAACGGTTACAGGTTGACATACATATTTTTAAAATAAAAATCAAAGATATTATTTTCTAGGTGAATGTTGTAATAACAGAAACTCCTTACAAAATGGACCACAAGTGCTTCAAACATGACATCAGCATGGCTAAAACAATTTTTTTATCAAGATTTACACAAATTTGAGATAATATAAATCTCAAAGAATTGCAAGTTTTATTGGAAAAGCAAGCACAGATATTAGGATAGATATTTTACTTTATAATTTCTTAAAGAACAAATTACTGGAGTTAAAGGCAACAAACTATAGTTGTCAGTTCCTCAGTGTAGAATCTACAGCTCTTTTATCAAAATATTCATGTTATCATTGTTTTCAAGCTATCAACAGCTTTGTGGTGACTTGCGTATAAGTTAGTTTCAAATGGATACGAGAAACAGCCACTTCAGAGTAGCTCCAGACCTGGGACTTAACTTTATCAAAAGCATTGAAACCTCTGCAAAGCACTTGCTAATGTGAAGAGTAAGGCTCCCATAAAATACATCAGAAGATATTAACTTACTCTAGAATGCAACAAACGCACAGAGTTAACCACTGATCTCAAGACGTATGTCATCTCCAAACTCCTAACAGCGTCTCAGTTGAGAATAACTCAGTAGTAAACAACCGTAGCAACCAATGCAGAATCTTTATATTCAATGTCTCAATCTAGAACCTACAACTCACATTCCAGAATGAACAATACATCATAGAGTATGCTAAAGAACCAAAGACAAGATTTATATTCCACTTATTGCTGAAATGATCTGCATCCAGTTAAATCGTATGTCAAAAGTATGTTCCCACCATAGGCAGACCCAATTTCCAGAAAAATTAGAAAAGCAATAACTCTAGTCTTGGGAGATCTTGGTTGTTTTAGCAACTCTTAGAGCCAGAAACAAAAGTTGCTCTGTATTTTTTGAATTAAGGATGATTCCCAAAGCCTCGTCTTGATTTTTGATATGAAGACACAAGAGCCCATGTTATACTTTGTATTTATTTTAGGGTAATCACAAAGTATATTGATCTGCTCCTTGCTAGAGCAGCATATGATAATCATCATTGCATATATTCAGCACTGCTATTCTGAGGACAGCAGTGCTGAAAATAAGTGGACACTCAACCTCCATAACTAACATGAAAAGCAAACATTGACTCCATTTGATTGCCTCACAAATTTGCTACTTTATAAATAACTCATGTCAATTGAATTAAAATAGGCAGTTGTTATTTTATCAAAGGAGAATCCATCATGCATTCAACTATTTTGGATAAATGCACACTATTGTAATATATTGTCAAATTGTATAGAACCGGTTAAGGATGCTTATGGAACACTGGTTGAAAAATACAGAAGGATGATTATTTTAGAAGTATTATTCCTGATTTACAGATGAAAATATCAATATTTACATAAGTAAATGGCATCCATGGCAAGCTGTCATTTTGGAAAGGTTTTGACTTAACTTTGGGTGTACTGGCTGTGTCTAGATATCCCTGTGTATAAAGCAGCCATATTGCTGAGGAACATACCATTTTATAATACATGATAATGCATATAGTAGCACATTTTAAATTGTGGTATTTAGAGCTGCTGTAAATCACGTAGAAACACCAAGTTGATGTTTCACTGATGGTGTCTAGATGAAAAGTGATTGTGAGTTATTTGCTTGGTTGCATCTCTGTCCATATAGAAACTTGATGGCAAATAAAGGCCAAATGGACCATCCAGTCTGCCCATCCACAGTAACCATTATCTCTTTCTCTCTGTAAGAGATCCCATGGGCCTATCCCAGGCATTCTTGAATTCAGATACAGTCTCTGTCTCTACCACATCTTCAAGGAGATGACTGTTCTATGCATCTACCACCCTTTCTGTATTTCCTTAGATTACTCCTGTGCCTATCACCTCTTAACTTTATCCTATGCCCTCTCATTCCAGAGCTTCCTTTCAGATGAAAGAGACTTGACTCATGCGCATTTATTCCACATGGGTATTTAAACATCTCTGTCATATCTTCCTGTTCCTGAAACTGATCTGGTTTCGGCAGAGGGGTGCATGCCCAGCTGGATGGCTCTGATCAATTAAGGGAGAGAAGGGATAACATGGGACAAAGGGAGAATAGAGGGGGGAGGAGGAGCACATTGGAACATGAGAGGAACATGGATTTGGGACAAAGGTTGGAATGCAGGGAGGGGGAAAAATTCAGGACACAGAAGGAAGGGAGGAGGCATGACCTTGGGACACAAGGGAGGGGATAGAAAGGGAGAATTGTTGGGGCTGAGTGTGTAAGTGAAAGGGAAAGATGGTGCACATGGGGAAAGGAAGAAAGAGGAAAATTGGGCATAGAGAGAGAGAGAGCAGAGTGAAGTAGAGATACATGGGGAAGAGAAGGATGAGAGGGAGAAATGTTGGATATGGTGGTGGAAAGGGAACAGGGAACAGAGGGACAGATTGAAGGGGATGCAAGGGGAAAGAATGTTGGACATAGTGATGGAGGGAGAGGTGTGACACTGAAAAACATTTTAACATGGTTTAATGAGCAGTTTACACCAAGATTTTACCTCTCGGATGGTAAGTGACTGGCTTGATCCTTCAGCCACACCATTCTGTGATTGTTCTACAGAGGTGTTTTTGATCTCTTCCTGGTCTGCAGAATTGTTGGTGATCTCCTGCTGGACCTCCTTCTGGACTCCTCCTGCACTACTATTGAGGATAGTAGACAGCTGGAAAGAAGAAAAAGAGTCAGGTGGCTGCTAAATTTGCATTTTCAGGGGCATTATCCAGTTAAGTGCTGTTGAATATGCTCAGTTAGCCACCTACAAGCCATTTAACTGGCCAGGAACTGTTTAAATCACCTTAAATATTGACCACATGATTATTTTTACACAGGTTAAATGAAAAGTAATGGTTCTATCTCCATAACATTTGTTTAAATGAAGATATTGTAATAAATTAAAAATAAAACCCCAAAATAATATTTGAAACATACTCTTTTATTACATATATTTACTTTTCTATATAGATGTTAGCATTTGCCACACATTTCTGTCAACGAAGAGCAAGATTTTGAAAGCCATCACTACTGTATATCTTGTCTCTTCGGTTGCTAACAGTAATTTTAAGCTGAATAAAATGCCCATAAAGATGTCACTTCACTTTCAAAAGAGATGGAAATCAAATGGCATTAAGTTGGAACCTAAACTAAACTAAACTAAACTAAATCTTGGATTTATATACCGCATCATCTCCGCAGATGGAGCTCGAACCTCAAGGATGGGCAGAGCTGGGGATCTTGCTTTTCAGTGTGTCTAAAACAGGCTTTATGAGTGGAAAAAAGATTTCTAAAACTATTCCCTTAAAGAATACCCTCTTCCAAAACCAAAGAAGCAAGAAGCCAATGCATGTCTATGCAGAGGTATGCATAACTGGCTCTGCATCTCAGATACCCTGAGGCTCAGCACTTTCAAACTGTCCCTAAAACTTACATAAGTAATTAATTAATTTTCTATTCTATTCTCCCTAAGAAGCTCGAACGGTTACAGGTTGACATACATATTTTTAAAATAAAAATCAAAGATATTATTTTCTAGGTGAATGTTGTAATAACAGAAACTCCTTACAAAATGGACCACAAGTGCTTCAAACATGACATCAACAAAAAACAATTTTTTTATCAAGATTTACACAAATTTGAGATAATATAAATCTCAAAGAATTGCAAGTTTTATTGGAAAAGCAAGCACAGATATTAGGATAGATATTTTACTTTATAATTTCTTAAAGAACAAATTACTGGAGTTAAAGGCAACAAACTATAGTTGTCAGTTCCTCAGTGTAGAATCTACAGCTCTTTTATCAAAATATTCACATTATCATTGTTTTCAAGCTATCAACAGCTTTGTGGTGACTTGCGTATAAGTTAGTTTCAAATGGATACGAGAAACAGCCACTTCAGAGTAGCTCCAGACCTGGGACTTAACTTTATCAAAAGCATTGAAACCTCTGCAAAGCACTTGCTAATGTGAAGAGTAAGGCTCCCATAAAATACATCAGAAGATATTAACTTACTCTAGAATGCAACAAACGCACAGAGTTAACCACTGATCTCAAGACGTATGCCATCTCCAAACTCCTAACAGCGTCTCAGTTGAGAATAACTCAGTAGTAAACAACCGTAGCAACCAATGCAGAATCTTTATATTCAATGTCTCAATCTAGAACCTACAACTCACATTCCAGAATGAAACACAATACATCATAGAGTATGCTAAAGAACCAAAGACAAGATTTATATTCCACTTATTGCTGAAATGATCTGCATCCAGTTAAATCGTATGTCAAAAGTATGTTCCCACCATAGGCAGACCCAATTTCCAGAAAAATTAGAAAAGCAATACCTCTAGTCTTGGGAGATCCTGGTTGTTTTAGCAACTCTTAGAGCCAGAAACAAAAGTTGCTCTGCATTTTTTGAATTAAGGATGATTCCCAAAGCCTCGTCTTGATTTTTGATATGAAGACACAAGAGCCCATGTTATACTTTGTATGTATTTTAGGGTAATCACAAAGTATATTGATCTGCTCCTTGCTAGAGCAGCATATGATAATCATCATTGCATATATTCAGCACTGCTATTCTGAGGACAGCAGTGCTGAAAATAAGTGGACACTCAACCTCCATAACTAACATGAAAAGCAAACATTGACTCCATTTGATTGCCTCACAAATTTGCTACTTTATAAATCACTCATGTCAATTGAATTAAAATAGGCTGTTGTTATTTTATCAAAGGAGAATCCATCATGCATTCAACTATTTTGGATAAATGCACACTATTGTAATATATTGTCAAATTGTATAGAACCGGTTAAGGATGCTTATGGAACACTGGTTGAAAAATACAGAAGGATGATTATTTTAGAAGTATTATTCCTAATTTACAGATGAAAATATCAATATTTACATAAGTAAATGGCATCCATGGCAAGCTGTCATTTTGGAAAGGTTTTGACTTATCTTTGGGTGTACTGGCTGTGCCTAGATATCCCTGTGTATAAAGCTGAGGAACATACAATTTTATAATACATGATAATGCATATAGTAGCACATTTTAAACTGTGGTATTTAGAGCTGCTGTAAATCATGTAGAAACACCAAGTTGATGTTTCACTGATGGTGTCTAGATGAAAAGTGATTGTGAGTTATTTGCTTGGTTGTCATCTCTCTCCATATAGAAATATGATGGCAAATAAAAGCCAAATGGACCATCCAGTCTGCCCATCCACAGTAACCATTATCTCTTCCTCTCTGTAAGAGATCCCACAGGCCTATCCCAGGCATTCTTGAATTCAGATACAGTCTCTGTCTCTACCACATCTTCCAGGAATGACTGTTCTATGCATCTACCACCCTTTCTGTATTTCCTTAGATTACTCCTGAGCCTATCACCTCTTAACTGCATCCTATGCCCTCTCATTCCAGAGCTTCCTTTTAGGTGAAAGAGACTTGACTAATGCACTTTTATTTAGGTATTTAAACATCTCCAACATATCTCCTTGTTATTGCCTTTCCTCCAAAGTAGACCTATTGAGATCTTTAAATCTGTGCTTATACATCTTATCACTAAGACCATGCACCATTTTAGTAGCCTTTCTCTGGACTGATTTCATCCTTTTTATATCTTTTTGATGGTGACTTTGTCTAACCTTCATTCTTTTCCATTTTGCTTTATCCCTCTCATCTACCTGTCTAGAATCCATTTCTTTGAAAGCATCTGTTTAACTACTATCCTTTGTTCAAAATCAATGGGAACAAGATAAGCAAACCCTTACGTGTGTTTTACAATTTGCACTTATTACTAGGAAGATTGTGGAAGTGGTAAGACGTCATTGGGATCTGCTGAAGGAGGATCCAGCTTTTGAAGATTCTTTTACTCATCAAAGAAACATATTATTATTTTGGATCCATACTCTCAACAGTGAAGAACCCATAGGCGTTAATGTTCGGATGGATTGGAATCAAATGTGATAATTTTAAGGGGGACAGTTTTTCTACCCATATGTAGTGCATTTTCATATTCCCTCCCCGTTTCTGTTTCAAGGCAGGGCTTATTTGACTTTCACTGCCATTGGCTAGTTCTCGCTGATGTCAGGTTTGGTGATCTGGTGAGGTTTGCCGCGGCCATGTTTGGGAGGCCACATAGGAGCAGAGGAGTTTCAAGTGGTTGGGTATGCCAGCAGCAAGAAAGATGTTTGTTTTTATTGGAGGTTTTTTTTATTTTCTTGCTGTCACAGTCTTTGAGCTGGGCTTTTGCAGTGTTCACAGGAGCCAGCACATCCTGAAGCAGCCGTTTCTGGTGAAACACTGAGCACCGCGTCGATGTGACACTTGCTCACATACCTACCGTTGCATGGGATAAGTATACATGCTTTTTCTTCATGATTATTTGAGTGAAGCTAGTATGCAACTGAGAGTGCTCAAGGATTAAATCTGTGCTTTCTCTGCATTGCTTAAAGCTTGTAACTTCTCACAATGTGAAAGGATTTTTATGCCTATGACGAGATTTACTCCTGGAGATTTTTCCCACACTTGTTTCACTCAAGTAGGTGTATGTGGGGGGGGGGGGAGCTCTGACACTTTTTCCTTTATATTCCTTCACATCGGTTTTTGAAGCCTTTGCACTAGGAGGGATTCTGTCACTCATTTCCACTTTACCCTCTTTTTCTTTGGAGTGTGTTTTTGAGTAGAAGGGAGTTGTATGTAGTGTTATTATTATCCTTTGCCATCTACCACAGAACCAATGGCTAGAATGATTTACTTCCAAAAGATCTCAGCCTTGCAAAATAAAAATCTGAAAACCATGCCTACGGGGAAGTAGGTAGTAAATCAAGAAACAGAAAAACTATCAAGCCTAAGAAAGCCTTTGTTTGCATCCTATATAATAAAACGCTAGCCGCGCATGCGCACTCCTGCCTGCGTGCTTCCGTGATTCGTAGGTCCGTGGCAGGCAGGAGAGCGGATGGGCGGTTAGAGCCCACACTGGAGCGCAGTGGCCGAACCAGGATCGTGGGAGGATGCGCCGCGCAATGTGCTGCACACGTACTGGAGGGGGAGGGACATACCGCTTCTGCACATACCGGCGCAAACCTCCCTCCAGCGTTGGCAGCCGCAGCACGCTAAACAGGCTGCTTCAGGCTTTCTCCTGCAGTTGAGTCCCTCTGCCGCGAAGCAGCCTGTTTAGCGTGCTGCGGCTTGCCAATGCTGGAGGGAGGTTTGGTATTAAAGTCATCTTGCTGAGAGGGTCGCAGAGTCAGCGGGGGTTGGGCTGGGAGGGGAGAGAAGCGTCTGCCTCGGGTGCTTCAGGCAGCAGCAGCGTTTACAATTTGCTGCTGTTGCTGGCTTCAGGCCTTCCTCTCTGGCCGGTCCTGCCTATTTCCTGTTTTCATGAAGTCAGGACCGGCCAGAGAGGAAGACCTGAAGCCAGCAACAGCAATGAATTGTGAATGCTGCTGCTGCCCAATGAAGTAGTTAAATGAGGAAAGGGAGCAGAGGGGGGACTGAATGGCTTGGAGAGAAGGAGGAAGGTATGCCAGACCAAGGGAAAAGGAAGGAGGAGATGGAGAGAGGCCATATGAAACAGAGAGAGAGAGAGAGGGCGGACACTGGATGGAAAGAGAAGAGAGGGGCAAGACAGAGGGTGAACAGTAGATGGAAGGGGTAGAGAGAGGGAGACACACTGAATGGAAGTGTGGAGGACAGGGGGAGCAGATGTTGGAAGGAAGTGGGGAGGAGAAAGAAAAAAGGCCACATGCAGGATTGAGGGAAGAGGATAGAGTTAGAAATAAAGTTAGATAGACAGGGGGCCAGGGAAAGACACAGACAGAAAGAATGACAGCGTCCAAGGAGAGAGAGACAAATTTTTTTTTAAAAAAGACAGACAGACATCTACTCTAGCACCCGTTAATGTAACGGGCTAAAACACTAGTTAATATATAAGGTTCGATTTCTCCCTGAAAAACAGGTTGACCATGTGCTGTCATACAGTTAAGACTGGGCCTCATTTTATCTTCCATGGGAGTGTGAAAGTGAGGAATTAATCATAAAGATATAATTCTGTGCATACTATGCCTATGCAAAGATATTCTTTCAACTTACAAATAATAGCATCCGTTTAATATCACCTGGGATCAAACGTAATTAGCTATAGCATATGTTTGGTGTTTTTACTAGTCATTTCTTTAAAGCAGGGGTGTCCAACCTGTGGCCCGAGGACCGCATGTGGCCCCGTGAAGTATTGTGTGCGGCCCCCATCAAGGGCGATGCAGTGTTTTCCTCTGCTGCCCCCAGGTGTTTACCGTCTTGCCGGCTCCCTCCTCTGTCTTGCTGCAGCGTTTGCACTGCCCCAGAAACATTTTTTTCAGCCAATGCGGCCCAGGGAAGCAAAAAGGTTGGACACCCCTGCTTTAAAGTCAAGCTAAATCATAAAGCCAGAGCATCTCTTTCCTCCTTGTTGGTCAGTTCCTAATTACTACTCTTTCTGTCTTCTGTTTTGATGCACTATCCTAATATTTCTCAGCCCCACCATTTAACTTTCATTGAGGCCTCTTTTTACTAACCAGCATTAACGAGTTCCGTGTGGCAACAGCACCGAAGCCCACAGATATTTAAAGGACTTTGTTATGGTTAACACACTGGCCCATGATAATTGCCTTAGTAAAAGGGTAAACATACAACCTCTCAGCTTACAAAGGCAGTGTCATCCTAATAAAGTGGGGACCTCTTTTTCCACCGGCAGTTGCTAGGGCTAGCCGTAATGAAAAGATCCTGCTCGTATGGATAATACACACCGCAAAGAGCAAAAGGCCCAAAAGGGACTGAAACTGTTTCAGTGTAGCTTTCCTTGCCTGTCCAAACTTCTGCATTTCTGCGTGGAACCTAGCTAGTTTATCCAATGGGTAGCCTAAATACCTGTCTTGCAGGATCCAACTCAATATCCAAGAAGGTCAAGCAGTGAATGGGGCCTACAGTTTTCTCAGGTACAAAGGGTATTCCGAGTCTCTTGACCACTCGTTAAAAGGATCCCAATGCGTGGGCACATTCTCTAAAGCTCTTGCCAATGAATAGGAAATCATCAAAGTAATGGATAACAAACAAGAACCTTGCCACCTGTTCTACCCCCGTGTATGAAAGAGCTGAATTGCTTGAAGCACCAACAGGATATAAAGCATCCCATGGGCAAGCACTTGTCATAGTGAAATACATCATTCAACATGAAGCCAAGCAGGCAAAATGATCCTGGATGAACTGGCAGTAATCTAAAGGCCGACTCAATGTCAGCTTTTGCCTGCCTGTCTGATTATATCAACCACCTGATCAATGGATGCATACTTGACTATGCACAATTGATGGTCAATAGCATCATTTATGGAATATTCTTTGGGGTAGGACAAATTATGAATCAATTGATTCTGATTCTCTCTTTGGGACCACACCTAGTGAGGAAATTACAAAGTCTTCAACAAGGCAAGTCGTAAAAAAGCTGGCAACTCTTCCTAGCACACATTCATTATTCACTTTATCCCTTGCCACTGTAAAATGTGTCATGAGTTAGGTGGAATATGGGAGTTCTTACAAATTGGCCCACTAACAGGAATCCGAAAATCATGCCAGAAACCCCTCTGCAGTTGTTCCTCCTGATCACGCTTAGGGTATCGTGCTAACCAAGGCAGCATTGCCACTAAGTTAATTGGTGTTGGGGCCAGAAAGTTCAAGCATATGGGGGTGATTTTCAGGTTGTGCTTGACAGTCGTTGAATGACCTGCATTGCATTGTTGCATGAGGGGCTCCACAGTGGGAGCAAACGTGGCGAAACCTACATGGGTTCCACGTACATTGGCCATTATTAAACTGTCCTCAAGTTTTATTACTAGGGAAGAGAAGTGCGCTCTGTGTCTGACTTTTCTGAGATGTCCGTGTCCTATCCCCCCGATGGAAACCTGAGATTTGGGCTAAAGGAACTATCTGCCTCCATTTCCTCCAACCACAGATCAACCACCTTATGTTACCAGTCCCTTTGCATTTATTATCTATATGAATATATCCTACCAATCATTTTGCCCAACCAGTAACTAAACCCACCCCTACTTTTTTTTTAAATCATACTTCTGCTGGCCGGATTAAATCACTGTATTAAAGAATGTGTACGATAAGGTTGAAGAATGCCAAATAAATGGTGTTACTTATCAAATTGCAAATAGATGCCAGTATGTAACCATCGCTGTCATTAATTGCAAGCCTAACCATGTGGAGCCATCACACAGCGTGAGAACCCCACATGAACTGGCTAAAGGCATTTAAAATGGCTGATGCACGACTACTTGTGCCTCAGGCCTAAAATGGCTGCCAGCAAAACTGCTCTTAATATTAACACCGGGAAAATGACACCTCCAGGCCTGCCTGCTGTGTTACTTAATCGATTGCCTCTCGGCTTCATTTGCTGCCACTGGGAAAGGTGACATCCCCACTTGATTATCTGTATCTTTATTTTTGCTTTGAAATCCCCCACTGCATGTGGTAGGCAAGCACTTGCTATAGGATATGTGCCCTATAACGGTACACACCCTCAGGAAACCCCACTACCTCTGCTTAGCACTGCCGCCGCCTACCCTCAGTACCAGGAAACTCTGTTACCTGATGTAGCACAATAGTTGCTTACCCATGGAGCCACCAAAAGCTTCTGTCTATCCTCTGTACCACTGAACGTGCCACATTTTCACCATGGCCTGGATCAGCCCTGACCGGGATTGATTGCCACGAGTGGGGATACGCTGTTGAGCTGCGCCGGGGAGGAACAGAATCGGTAAGCAAAGTAGCATAACACCAATGCAAATTGAGTTTTGGAGACCGTATCTGGCGAGGGACGTAAGAAGACTTGAGGCGGGACTAGAGGAGGGCGACGAAAATGATACGAGGCTTGCACCAGAAGACGTATGAGGAGAGACTGGAAGCCCTGAATATGTATACCCTAGAGGAAAGGAAAGACAGGGGAGATATAATTCAGACATTCAAATACTTGAAGGGTATTAACGTAGAACAAAATCTTTTCCAGAGAAAGGAAAATGGTAAAACCAGAGGACATAATTTGAGGTTGAGGGGTGGTAGATTCAAGAGCAATGTTAGGCAATTCTACTTTACGGAGAGGATAGTGGATGCCTGGAATGCGCTCCCCAGAGAAGTGGTGGAGAGTAAAGCTGTGACTGAGTTCAAAGAAGCATGGGATGAACACAGAGGATCTAGAATCAGAAAATAATATTAAATATTGAACTAAGGCCAGTACTGGGCAGACTTGCACGGTCTGTGTCTGTATATGGCCGTTTGGTGGAGGATGAGCTGGGGAGGGCTTCAATTCCTGGGAGGGTGTAGATGGGCTGGAGTAAGTCTTAACAGAGATTTTGGCAGTTGGAATCCAAGCACAGTACCGGGTAAAGCTTTGGATTCTTGCCCAGAAATAACTAAGAAGAAAAATTTAAAAATTAAATTGAATCAGGTTGGGCAGACGGATGGATCATTCGGGTCTTTATCTACCGTCATCTACTATGTTACTATGTTACTATGTTACTATGTTCTCCAGCAGGTGCAACACCTTTCGGTTATCTCATCATGGCCTCCCCTCTGCTGGTCACCTCCCTCCTCTCAGCTGCGTTCTTGCTTCCTTCCTGGTGCCCAAAAATTGACCACGCCAAGGGGAAGCCTGCCATTCTGTCTCTGGCCCTCCCCAAACGTTGATGATTGGCCACCTCTTCCCAGTGCCTCTTCCCTCCCTCTCTCCACTCCCCCTTTCCTCCCCTTCCTATTGTTGAACAACCTAGTGAGTCCCCCTCTCTGTGGCTAGTTTCTTCTATTGCGCCACCTGGCATCTTTCTCATGTGCTAAGGTCACTTACGCCACCAACTGGAAAATGGCAGATTTTCCCATTTTCCAAATTAATGACCACCCACTAATTTCACCATTGGCACATTAGTGCTGTCATGCTCTGTCTCCACCCACAAACACGTTTCTTTAGAGAAAAAAAAAAGAAATATTTTTTAGCTCACGGTGTATGCACATTAACAGGCAAATTTACTGCCGGATGCCACAGTAAGCCTTTTTAACATGCACTAGAGCAGGGGTAGGGAACTCCGGGCCTCGAGAGCCATATTCCAGTCGGGTTTTCAGGATTTCCCCAATGAATATGCATGAGATCTATTTGCATGCACTGCTTTCAATGCATATTCATTGGGGAAATCCTGAAAACCCGACTGGAATACGGCTCTCGAGGACCGGAGTTCCCTACCCCTGCACTAGAAGATAAAATAACCAATAATGCTTCTCGACATTACATTTAGTAAAAGGATCCCCTAGAGCAGTGGTTCCCAACCCTGTCCTGGTGGACCACTAGGCCAATCGGGTTTTCAGGCTAGCCCTAATGAATATGCATGCAGCAGATTTGCATGCCTATCTCTTCCATTATATGCAAATCTCTCTCATACATATTCATTAGGGCTAGCCTGAAAACCCAATTGGCCTAGTGGTCCTCCAGGACAGGGTTGGGAACCACTGCCCTAGAGCAGACATGAGCAACTCCGGTCCTCGAGGGCCTGAATCCAATCGGTTTTTCATGATTTCCTCAATGATTATGCATGAGACCTATTTGCATGCACTGCTTTCAATGCATATTCATCGGGGAAATCCTGAAAACCCGAATGGATTCCGGCCCTCAAGAAACGGAGTTGCCCACCCCTGCCCTAGAGCAGTGTCTCTCAAATTTTCTCGAGCCCGAGCACACTAAAGGTTTGAGGCACCCAGAAGTGTGCGGATGTTGCCGTGTTTACATCACGCTTATGCGTGACATCATCATGTCGATGTCCACGCCTGTGCAGAGGCCCTCCAGATGGGCCCTGAGGCGCCAGCAGGGAAGAGGGCTGGAGAGAAGGAGAGGCACTGGCACCAGTTGATTGCCTATAGAAGTGTTTCTCAACTACTTCAAGCTAAGTACCCCCTAAGTCTAACAAATATCAGCTGAGTACCCCAACCACCGACCTCCCTAGGCCCACCCAAGCTCTTCCCCAGATCCCATCCCCTTTACTAATTATAATGCAATTTTTTTCCATTCATTTTTCATATATACACAATATACACAGCTGGAGGAAGGAAGGGAGAGAGGGGAGGAGAGAGAGGGGGCTCATGACACAGGACCACTGCTGCTGCTTTGGGGCTTGAGGGAGGGAGGGAGTGAGGGAGGGGGGTTTCATGACATAGGACCCCTGCTGTTGCTACCTTGGGGCTTGAGGGAGGGAGGGGAGGGGGGGTCGTGACACAGGACCATTGCTGCTGCTTTGGGGCTTGAAGGAGGGAGGGAGGGGGGTTTCATGACATAGGACCCCTGCTGTTGCTTCTTTGGGGCTTGAGGGAGGTCCACAGCTCAGGATGTTGCTGCTTCAGGACTGGAGGAGGGCTAGGGGGAGGGGGGTTCACAGCTCCGGACCACTGCTTCAGGACTGGGGGGGGAGGTTGAAGCTGAGGACAGCTGCTGCTGCTGCTGCTTCAGGAATGACAATTTTTTTATTGGTAATTTTTTTTGCCGTTTGGGTGAGGGTTGCTTAAGTACTGGTTAAGTGGGAGTCTACTGTTCTTCTTTAACATTAGAACCCCCAAATAAACAAATTGTAGAAAAACATTCATTTTAAACTTAAGTTGGTAAGGTGCTATTTTCTCAAAGGCCATTTTGCTCTTTTGGTTCAATTGTCGATTCGTCTTCAGCTGGATTACTAAAATTCAACACTGAAGTGCAAATCTGCAGAAACAAAATTCTCTGTTTTGACCTTGTTTCAGATCATTGATTGAACCATGTCCACATCATTCTCTTCTTGGCAGGGAATTGAGCTTATCAAGAGGTTGGGAGACCACCTGACCAATCTGAAGAGGCTGAAGGCGGCAGAAGTGACCCTAGATGAATCTGACAGCTAGACAGTTTTACCCCCAGCAGAACTGTAATCTCTTTTTGTGATGAACAAAATAAAAAATGGTTTCTTCTCACACTGGCTCTTTCATTCTCAAGTGGGAGGGGTACAGGCTCTCCTTCTAGACCAGAGGGGTCACTGCCACAGAAGGGTTCTTCCATTCCGAGTTGGCCAAATGTGGGTAGGGCCAGTTCTAGACTAAAGGGTGCTTCCTTAGTTCACCCGACAGACCTCTGTATTGTCTTTAACTACATACAGGATTGGCTTGAGTTGTATTTTCACAGTAAAGTACCACTATTACTACTATGTTTCCCCAAAAATAAGACTGGGTCGCTGTTGTACATGAAAAGAGAAAAAAAAATCTCACTTCCCTCTTCCACCCCAATTTTTCCTATTTCCTTTCTCCCCTCCCCCTGTGCAGCAGTGACCAGAAGTGCACACAATATTCAAGGTGTGGCCATACCTTAGAGCAATACAAGGGTATTATAAAATATCCATCTTTGTTTTCCATTCCTTTCCTGATAATTTCTAACATTCCTAAACTTGAGGGTTTCAACATATCCTCAACAATGATACCTGAAAAGGATTTGGTCCCAATTCCTGCCCCATACTTTCTCTGTCTCTGTCATTTGGAAGTCAGGTACCTGGGGACACATCTTAAAGACCAGAAATCATCTTCCAAAACATGTCCAAATTTTATTATGAGTTTCACATCTTTTATATGAATCAGGTTTGTCAGCATGTGACGTAAACACAAACCATATATGGACACAGGTCACATGAAACTTCAAACACATCAGCATTTTTCCTATCTGGAG
This sequence comes from Geotrypetes seraphini, assembly GCF_902459505.1. Classification (NCBI taxonomy): domain Eukaryota; kingdom Metazoa; phylum Chordata; class Amphibia; order Gymnophiona; family Dermophiidae; genus Geotrypetes; species Geotrypetes seraphini. The sequence continues at coordinate 118,758,569 of NC_047093.1, read as the reverse complement.
ATTGAAGTCCAAAAGGTAAGAAAAAGCCTTAACCAGCAGAGCTTCTAATCTAAATCTGTCTGTAAATACGGCTTAACAAAACAACTGAATTCACTTCACAACAACTCTGTTTAAACATTCATGTCAAAGAAGGAAAGACAAACAGGGCCTGGTTTTCTTACAACTTTAAACAACAAATGCCTAAGGAAAATTATCAAGATTCATGATACGTGTCCCTTCAAATCCCCTCTTACGTCATGAAAATGACATCATAAATACACAGCATGAGCTGGAAGGGAGTGATACTCTAGATATGTCTCTCAAGGAGGGGTTTTTTAGGAGCTGTAATACGAATAACACAGTACATGAGCAGTCAAGACAAGAGTGCAAATAATAAGAGATTATAACAATAAAAAGGTCTTTTACCCAACCCTGCATTCAACTAAAGTGCTGATCCTAAGAATTAGATAAATCAGAGTTACATTTGAGCTCAGCAAAGAGGTCTGCTAATTTCTGAATGTCCATAGAAAGACCTATATTGTCAGAAAGAAAAGTACAACAGCATAAAATACTAAGGATAATTTTTCAGCTAGAATCCTAGCTAGGGCCATATGATTTTGAGAACCATCTGAGAAGTGGAGCCTAATTGATCAGTAATACCTTGCAAGGCGTCCCTAGAATAGTTCACAAAGCGTTGCTGATTATAATAATTTTAACTAATCTGATCAACATTCTTATTAATAGTAATAAAGGGAATAAGGAACTCAAACCCAGCCTTAACCTGAGCTCGGGCCTTAAATTCATCTGGGACCCCTCTTGGGACCCCTATAGCATCTATGTATACATGTGATCAGATTTATATCAAGACAAATAAAAGGAAAAACCATGTGAATAGGAAGGATGCCTTTCAGAAAGAATATGCAGAAGCATAGTAACCTTAACTAAAGTGCACTGGCCTATCCACTGGCTGGGTAGCTTAACAGGGAGCCAAAAGTCTCCATAAAGCCAGTAAATATCAAATCTGATGCAGCAACAATGGGGCATACCTATGAGCCAAGACAGAACAATAACCTGTGGGTAAATTACCTACAAAACTACCCTGTGTCAGATTAGAAACATGATATGTGTAATTGCTCTTATAGATGGTAACGGCAATATCAAGCTTTTGCTGTCCTGGCAACAAAGGGTATTTAGAACACTGCAGTGCACAAAGGGGATAGGTAAATAACCCAAAAAAGCATGGTTGGATACCAGGAGGGAGGTCCAGATGTACGGTTCCTAGATGGGGTCTAGCTTGAGCACATATGTAACAATTACTCTTATTATGTTGATCAGCAGTGAATTTCATCCATTCTAACCAAAGGTTACGTTCTGAAAACCCTACCTCAACAGCCACAATATCTTCAAAAGTGGGATTGGCAATAGCCATCATGTCAGTAAGTTTATTGAATGTAGGGGCCAGTGGGTTAGTATTTTTTGGGGCCCCCACAAAATGGTGGGAGAAGATGAGTGGAGGTAGATAGATCCCATAAGAAAACTGATGGGTCGGATAGCTAGACCCACCCTTAAACCACATGTCCATAATGTACATACCTTCATCAGTAGGTCTAGGGTTGTCAATAGTAAGAGAAAGCTTAATAATTTGTGCAGGAACACTTTTCCTATAACAGTGTCCAACTTTATGAAGGGTCATACAAGTAAGCAGTGATTTACCATTTTGGTCCACTGTTTTTCAGGGTATTTTCTAGTTTATAAACCCAGTCAGTATCAATATTCCACCCTACCGCTCCCCAAAATGCACACTTATCCCCCAACATGAGCCAGTAACATATATATATATATATATATGTCCTTAGTTTTAGGAATCTCTGAGGACCAATGGCACAGCCTTGGGATATCAATTGATGAACAGTCCACAATGTCAAAGGAGAAGGTGGCAACTTGCACACTGCTGGAATTATACCAAAGGGTAGCATACTATCAGTCTTTTCTGGATTCCAATTGAAGGACAGCCTTTGCAAGGGAGTAGTCCAGCTTGACGTCGTGTTCGCAAAGAGGTGTCGGGGGTGCTGTTTACAGCAGGAGTGTCATTTACAGATGGGTATGGGCAGAAAGTGTCATGGACCCAGAACACATCATCCCTGTAGACCCAGTTAGAAATGATCCATACAGGGAGAAAAACTAGCAGCAGCGTTGCCAGTAAGAGAATGATAAAGTTGGTAGAATGCTGCAATGAGATCATCATGTTGTTCCACTGGAGGAGGTGAAATCTGCGCAGGGAAGACTTGCTTCTGGGGTTTTAGGTTAACCCTCTTCAAGCGACTTGTGTGGATCCAAACAGGAAACTCCTCAGTGAGTGTAGCGGGCCTGGTCACAGCGATCACAGTAGTGGGAAGGCCAAAGGGGAAATCCGTCTGCTTCCGATCCTTGGAAAGCTTCTGGACAATCACCAGGCTGGAAAAAATGGGTAGGAATCTGTGGAGAGAAAGGAGAAGTGCAAGACACGTTTCTTTGAACAAGCCCTAATATTTCAATTAGCTTTTGGACGTATTCCTCCTGTATCAAGGGAAAATCTACCCATGGGGCGGGGAAAGGTCATCCCGTGAGAATCTCAAAGGGAGAGCAGCCAGATGTCTGTGCATACAGAAAGAGATACTTGAAAAGAGATGCTTGGAAAGCATTCCAAATATCATTCAGCAGCTGTACTCCAATGTGATCCAAATAAGAGATAGAAAACAAGAGAAACCATGTTGCCTGTACTGAATGTGGCAACATGTAACAATACCAATTCATTTACTTAGCATAGCTATGGCAAAAGAGAGACAATACTCAGTTACTTAAGGTTCTTAATTGAACAAGCCAAAAAGATATGTTTTTGCGTGCTGCATATAACTATTATGCACCTCAGAGAGACCATACTGATGTACTGAATGTATTCAGAAATGTATACTGAATGGATCATATGTAGGGAACACCACGAAATAAACGCTGTATAAAGTAAAACTTTTTTTTATAACCCCTAACTAAACTATATTCAGAATATAAAAGCTATAAGTAAAAGAACATTGCGCAGTTAGGCTAGTAAGAAATGGAAAAAGAGCTCTAGAAATGGCCAATATTATGTATCCTGGGGTACCCACTAAACTAAAACAAGTAGACATGACACAGACAAAACATAAAGTTTTAAGCGTGGAGCTATTACTCCATCTGTCAAGTGTGCAGGGCTGAATTTAACTCTGCAAATAAACACATTGATATAAAAAAACCAAAACTACAAATAATGTATATCATAACCATCTCATATTTGGAAAAAGGCATAAAGCTAATGTCTCTTTGGAGTGTCTCTATCTCTGCAGTGATAAAGAGGACCCATGGAAAACATTAGAAATATCTGTGCCAAAACGGATCTGGGATGGCTATGTATAAATCCGGAAAAAACATTTTAAATTAGCAACATCCTAATTTCAGCTAAAACAATAGAAAGGAATTGTATTTTCCAATTTATTTTCAATTCACAACCGTGCCAGTTGTAATTATTGAGCTATATATATCTGTATCAAAGAGCAAAAGGTCAAGAATGAAAATATCACTAGCAAGAAGTAAAAATGTCGAGCGAGCACTACGATAACCAATACCATGATATTGGGCAATGAATAAGGGGGAGCTAGCAGCTGGTATCCAGGGTTTCCCCTCTTTGCACCAAAGTCCATCCAAAAGGGCGGCTTTGGGCACCTGCCAAACGCCAGGCATCAAATTCAGAGGAAGCTGTGAAAAAAGAGAGGAAGAGAATCCTGTTCACCCGTGAGACCCAAAAGCCCATTTAAAAGAAGGGCTTGTACATCGTGAAAAATATGAAGGGTAATGGGGTGACCTAGGGTCAGAGAAGTAACCATCTCTACCACCATAGCACAAGCAGCCAGGGCTTTTTTGAACAGGAGTGACTATAAAAAAAGGCAACAGAGCGTAACTTACCGCCATGTTCTCCCTTCATGGTGTTACAATAGTCCCAAACAAAGAGATAAAACATGTGGGCATAAGCAGGAAAACCCAAACTTGAGCTAGAAACCAAAGCACATCTTAAATGTCCAACATTTCATAAGTCCATCTGATAAGAGCAGTCATTTCAGAAACCAGGGTCTGTCTCAAAATCTGGTCATAGAAGGAACAAGCAGAGATCCATTGGCGGCAGTGACCAATCATAGCAAGAAAAGTAAGCATGTCTTTCTTGGTAGCTGGGCGGGGCCGACCCAGAATAGCAGCAATGCAGAAAGTGCAGATTTTCCTCTGACCATGAGACAGGACAAAACCCAGGTATTTCACTTCAGATGTACACCAGTGCAGTTTATTTCATGACACCTTGTGACCACACACAGACAACCATTATAAAAGGTGCAAACTATCAGCCTGACAGGTCTCCTGAATTATGGAACACAAAAAGTTGTACAAAATGAGAATAGGACCATGAGGGGCAGTGCATGACTTGTAGAATAGCCCGAAGGACATTCCACACTAGGTATACTGTTGCTTAAAGGTGAAGGCAAAAAAAGAGCTGAAAAGCCTCACCAACAGGGACTAAAATAAAATATTCTTTAGGACAATGACAGAAAAAATCATTGGATGCCGGTGGAATGGTGGAAGAAACATAAGTGCAATGAGAATTACCAAAACACTAACAGCCCTAAAATCTAGGACAAAATGAGGAATGCCATCAGCTTTGACAACAAGAGCGATGGGCGTATTATAAGAAGAGATGGTGGTTTTGATAATGCCGAGAAAAGTCAAGAGACAAGCAGTGGAATCTCACCTTACTGCTTGATAAAACCAAGAATGAGTAACTTCAAAGAAGCACTATAGGGGGTCAGTGGAAGCCCAAACAGAGAAGTCTGGGGGAAGGGACAAAAACATTCATGCACGGATCCTGATAATGAAAGCAAAGAACAGATTAGCTTTGCTCTGCACAAGAAAGAAAACCTTTAAAACGGAATTTTTTCTTTTTCTTGTTTCTTTTTGTTTATGATCCAGCACAGAACACAAAGGAAGCAGCCGTAGAAGAAACGCACAAAATTAGTCAGGATCAAAAGGAAGACAAGAAATAGTGCTTGTGTACAAACTACAAGGGAAAGATCTTAGACTGATTCAAACAGCGCTTTCAATTCATTCCACATAACAGCATGTCCTACCTCAGTATTAAACATTGGTGACACAGAAAGATGGGAGCTGAAGGAAAAATGTCATACACACACACAGCTGTACAAATCTCATTTGTCTAGGAGTATCCTAAGTGCCTTTATGACTCATTACAAAACCAATATAACAATGCAAAAATATTCGCTTATCTTACCTTATAAGCGAGGTACAGTAATAAGAGACAATAAAATCTTATACTCTATAAAAGTTTTAACCTTACAAATGACAGAGTGGGCAGGGGGGTTCTATAAATAATTTCATTCTTCCCGAAAGAATGGCAGCTGCTTATATTTACGAGGGGCGCTTACCGAAAGTACCCCGAGATTTTTCCCAAAAAAACTCCATAATAGAACCCAAAGCTTGAACTTAAAATAAGGGGTGGGTACAGGTCACCACTACCTAGTGATTATTAAAGAACAGAAAAAATTCAGAAATACTCACAAAATATTGGTGATATCATCTGCCCATCGCGGACATGCCCCCAACTGAAAAGGATTTGGTCCCAATTCCTGCCCCATACTTTCTCTGTCTCTGTCATTTGGAAGTCAGGTACCTGGGGACACATCTTAAAGACCAGAAATCATCTTCCAAAACATGTCCAAATTTTATTATGAGTTTCACATCTTTTATATGAATCAGGTTTGTCAGCATGTGACGTAAACACAAACCATATATGGACACAGGTCACATGAAACTTCAAACACATCAGCATTTTTCCTATCTGGAGATTGAAGTCCAAAAGGTAAGAAAAAGCCTTAACCAGCAGAGCTTCTAATCTAAATCTGTCTGTAAATACGGCTTAACAAAACAACTGAATTCACTTCACAACAACTCTGTTTAAACATTCATGTCAAAGAAGGAAAGACAAACAGGGCCTGGTTTTCTTACAACTTTAAACAACAAATGCCTAAGGAAAATTATCAAGGTTCATGATACGTGTCCCTTCAATACCTAGATCCTATTCCTGGGCAGTGACTTCCAACACAGAAAACAGCATCACATAGCTATAGTTCAGATTCCTCTTGCTCACATGCATCACTTTGCACTTGTTCAAGTTAAACATCATCTTCCATTTAGATTCCCAGTCTCAAGGTAGCTGCTGGTAGTACCTGCTCCAGAAGTCCATCTCAGACATTCACAGAGAAAGACTTCTGGAGCAGATTGCAGTGACATAATTCAAGAAATCCTGGATCAAGCACAGAATCTAAGGAAGCAATAAAAAAGCATTGATCAGCAGAGTACACTGTGGTAGACGAGGTGGACCTTCTCTGAATAACAGTGTGGTCCTGGTGTCTGTTTGCCTGCTTCATTACACAATTTAAAAAAAACAAAACATAAGAACATAAGAAATTGCCTCCGCTGGGTCAGACCAGGGGTCCATCACGCCCAGCAGTCCGCTCCCGCAGCGACCCATCAGGTCCATCACCTGTAAGTGATCCTTTGACTAAAACCTTCCAATCCTCATTATTCTTCCATCAATTCCCTTTATGAACCTATCTCTACCTCTATCTATATCCCTCAATCCCCGTATCCTCAGGAATTTGTCCAATCCCTCTTTGAATCCCTTTAATGTACTCTGTCCTATCACAGCTTACGGAAGTGCATTCCAGGTGTCCACCACCCTCTGAGTGAAGAAATATTTCTTAGCGTTGGTTCTAAACATGTCCCCTTTCAATTTCTCCGAGTGCCCCCTTGTTCTTGTAGTTCCCAATAGGCTGAAGAATCTGTTCCTTTCCACCTTCTCCATGCTCTTCATGATCTTGTAAGTCTCTATCATGTCTCCTCTGAGTCTCCGCTTTTCCAGGGTGAAGAGCCCTTGCCTTTCTAGCCTCTCAAGGTATGAAAGGTTTTCCATACCTTTTATCATTCTTGTTGCTCTTTTCTGAACCCTCAAGTATCTCCATGTCCTTCTTTAGATACGGTGACCAATATTGGACGCAGTATTCCAGATGCAGTCGCACCATCGCGCGATACAGCGGCATGATGACTTCCTTCGTTCTGGTAGTAATACCCTTCTTAATACCCAACATTCTGTTTGCCTTCTTTGAGGCTGCTGCACATTGTGCCATTGACTTCATTGTTGTGTCCACCAACACATCCAAGTCTTTTTCAAGGTTACTTCCCTCTAGTACTAATCCCCCATTTGGTAGCTGAACATCGGGTTCTTTTTCCCTATATGCATGACCTTGCATTTCCCGACATTGAAGCTCATCTGCTATTTTTTTGCCTACTCCTCCAGTTTGTTCAGGTCCCTTTGTAGGTCCTCACATTCTTCCACAGTTCTAACCCTTCTACAGAGTTTAGTGTCATCCGCAAATTTTATAACATCACATTTCGTCCCCGTTTCTAGGTCATTAATAAATACATTGAACAGCAGCGGTCTGAGTACCGACCCCTGCGGAACTCCGCTTGTGACCCTCCTCCAGTCCGAGTAGTGGCCCTTCACTCCAACCCTTTGCTTTCTGCCTGCCAACCAGTGTTTAACCCATCTGTGTACGTCCCCTTCCACCCCGTGGTTCCACAGCTTCCTAAGTAGCCGCTCATGGGGTACCTTGTCGAAGACCTTTTGGAAGTCGAGATAAATGATGTCTATGGGTTCCCCTTTGTCCATCTGGCTGTTTACCCCCTCAAAGAAGTGCAGTAAGTTTGTTAGGCACGATCTCCCTTTGCAGAAGCCATGTTGGCTCTCTTTCATTAGTCCATTTCTTTCTTTCATTAGTCCATTTCTTTCAATGTGCTCACAAATGCTGTCCTTTATCAGTGCTTCTACCATCTTGCCTGGAACCGATGTCAAACTTACCGGCCTGTAGTTTCCCGGGTCACCTCTCGATCCCTTTTTAAAGATAGGTGTAACATTTGCTATCTTCCAGTCCTCCGGGACTTCGCCAGTTTTCAAGGATAGGTTGCAAACTAGTTGGAGTATTTCCACTATTTCATTTCTTAGTTCTTTTAGTACCCTTGAGTGGATTCCGTCCGGGCCTGGTGATTTGTCGCTTTTCAATCTATCTATCTGTTGGAGGACATCCTCTCTTCGGGTTCTGGTACACTGGATGTGTCCTCGCTTGTGAAGACTGTTGAGAAGAACTTGTTTAACCTATCAGCTACCTCTTTTTCCTCCTTTATGACTCCCTTTCTGTCTCCATCATCCAAAGGTCCTACTTCCTCCCTTGCCAGTTGCTTCCCTTTAAAATATTTGAAATTTTTTGCCTCCCCGGCTAGTCTTTCTTCGTATTCCCTTTTCGCTCTCCTAATCACTCGATGACATTCTTTTTGGCATTTCCTGTGTTCCTTCCAGTTTTCCCCAGTTTGGTCCTTTTTCCATTTTCTTGTCTCCTATCGCTTTCTTCACTTCATTTGTTATCCATACTGGGTCTTTTGTTCGGGGTTTTTTGCACCCTTTTCTAAATCTGGGGATGTACATAAGTTGTGCTTCTTGCACCGTGCCCTTGAATAGGGACCAGGCTTGCTCCACAGTTTCTATTTTCCTTGAGCTGTTTCTGAGGTTTTTTTCTCGCCATTAATCTCATAGCGTCATAGTTCCCTTTCTTGAAGTTTAGTGTTGACACTGTGGTTCTCTTCCCTCTTAATGTTCCTACTTCTAATTTGTACTGGATCATGTTGTGATCGCTGTTTCCTAGTGGTCCTACTACTTCCATTTCCTTCGCCAGTCCCTCTAGCCCATTGAGGATTAGTTTGAGAGTGGCATTCCTCTCGTTGGTTCCTTGACGAGCTGATCCATAAAGCAGTCCCTCACAGCCTCTAGGAATTCTGTTTCCCTCGCACAGTTCGAGTTTCCAATACTCCAGTCTATCCTGGGGTAGGTAAAATCCCCCATTACTATCACATTCCCATTTTTGCATTCCCGCCTCAATTCTGCTGCCAGTTCTTTGTTGTTTGCTTCTGTTTGTCCAGGCGGACGATACTACAGTTCCAATCTTATGTCAAAACCATTCCTTCCTGGTAATTTAACACATAATGATTCCAATCCTTCCGCCTTTGTTTCCATATCCACTCTGGTTGAGTGAATGGTGTCTTTTATGTATAGTGCTATTCCTCCACCCTTCTTGTGAGTCCTGTCTCTTCTATAGAGTTTGTACCCTGGCAGTACTATGTCCCATTTTGTTATCCTCATTCCACCATGTTTCCGTGATTCCAATAATGTCTAGGTCCTCTTTTTTGGATGTGACTTCTAGTTCTCCCATTTTAGTCCTTAGGCTCCTCGCATTTGCATACAAGCAATTTAAGTCCTGGGGGTTTTTTCCCCCCCTGCTGGTTTTCCTTGTGATTTACTCCTCTTGCCATCCCCTTTTGGAGCTGCCAGTCCCTGATTTCTGTTCCTTTCTTCCTCTCGTTTTGGTGCCTCTTTTTCGTCCGGAATCCTATTTCTCAATTTCTCCTGTTCCTCTAGCTCTTTCTGTTTGCCCTTCTTATTGCATCTTCAGGCTACCATTGCAATGAATGCTTTTTTAATGATTCATGTGTATTTTCTGGTGTTTTGCCATCTTTTGCTCATTTGCTTTGAGACTGAGAACGGAAGGAGTCAGTATTTGAAAACAGCTCAAGAAATGGATTAGGTTCATACTCTTATCGCATATTTAGCAAACACCCTCTTCCCCAACTATGGAATGCAAATTAGTTTCTCATTAACAAACGGATGGAGAAAAATTTTAAAGGGCAAGAAAAAGGATTCATTCATTCACTTTTATTCAAAATCTGCCATTTTGCTTTAGTTTGTTTGCAGATGCTATTCCAGTCAGTGGTCATTGGAGGGCACCATTGCTTCAGGAATCAGTACTGCAGAAATGCTCAGTGCTGCCCTCCTGTGGCAAATGTCTAGCATACAGGATGAACCATTTATCCCCTACCTGAGCAGTTTCACCATCACTCCCAGTAGCATGGACTAAAAAAACGGGTGGGAAATATAAATCAATCAAAACTGGACCCATTTAAGGAAAGGGAAACTGAAACCAAAGGATAAGAAATTGGAAAGTTGCAACCCAGGACTGGATTATGGGAGACACGGATCATAGCAAATATAGGAGTGGGAAAATGGAAAAACAGAAATGTATCTGCTAGAAACAGTTATCCTATTCATAGACAGCTACAAGGTGCTGAGGGTAGTAATTTTCAATGTCGAGAGATGCAATGAAATAACATCTCACATCTGCTGGGAACTTTGGTATCATTGGACTGGAAAAGCACTGGGGGGACCAACAACCCTAAGAGAATTTTTGAGAATGAAGAGGTTATGATCACCTGGGTCATCACCATTCTGACCAGTAAAAAGCTGGATGCAAAGAAACGTCACAGGAAAAGGAGAATTCATTGATTTATCACAGGACAAGTTTTGAATACAAACCTGAAAGCTGCGGCGAAACGCGTCAGGACCCAGCAATCACCTACGCTTTCAGTATTCTTCAGCTAAGTCCTTTTTTGAATACTTGCATACTTTGAAGTTGATACACATTGAAGTTTATACAAAGATTGGACATTCATTCAGTATTTCTAAATACTTTAATCATATTATGAGTTCACACTGTGAGCACTTTAAAACATCTTTTCCATACGGTGCAATGATAGATACCATAAGAGTTTTCACAGGGGTTTGGTCCCCATATTGAACTCTTCATTTCCATCTTGGAATCTGAGCACCACCTAATGTTAAAAGATTTTTGAAGTAGCTAGTGGGTTCCTTTACCAGTTTGTTTTTTGGATGCAAAGAAACGACACAGTGGTGAAAGAGAAACCCCCCAGATGGGCATTAATCAGCAAAGTGTCTGCCCTTAGCCATAACTTTATAAGATGCAGGAAAAGAAAGAAGATCCTCAAGTACCAAGAGATACGGTCAGTATAGTTGCCAGATTTTACTCTAGGAAAATCTAGACCCCCCTAGACCCCCCCTCCCCCACCCCTGTTTCATTGTTAAACCCCCCAGTCCTGCTGCCATAGCCTGTACAAAGCCAGGGATATGCAGTCTCTTCTTCAGCTCCCTGCATCGAGAGAGGAGCGTGGGAGCCCTGCTCCGCCCCCCTCCCGACACAGGAAGGCAGACTTTTTAAAAGAAAAATCCATCGGAGGTGCCTGTCCTCTTCTTCAGCCCCCTGCATCGAGAGAGGAGCGTGGGAGCCCTGCTCCGCCCCCCTCCCGACACAGGAAGGCAGACTTTTTAAAAGAAAAATCCATCGGAGGTGCATGTCCTCTTCTTCAGCTCCCTGCATCGAGAGAGGAGCGTGGGAGCCCTGCTCCGCCCCCCTCCCGACACAGGAAGGCAGACTTTTTAAAAGAAAAATCCATCGGAGGTGCCTGTCCTCTTCTTCAGCTCCCTGTATCGAGAGAGGAGCGTGGGAGCCCTGCTCCACCCCCCTCCCGACACAGGAAGGCAGACTTTTTAAAGAAGAATCCATCGGAGGTGCCTGTCCTCTTCTTCAGCCCCCTGCATCGAGAGAGGAGCGTGGGAGCCCTGCTCCGCCCCCCTCCCGACACAGGAAGGCAGACTTTTTAAAAGAAAAATCCATCGGAGGTGCCTGTCCTCTTCTTCAGCTCCCTGCATCGAGAGAGGAGCGTGGGAGCCCTGCTCCGCCCCCCTCCCGACACAGGAAGGCAGACTTTTTAAAAGAAAAATCCATCAGAGGTGCCTGTCCTCTTCTTAAGCTCCCTGCATCGAGAGAGGAGCGTGGGAGCCCTGCTCCGCCCCCCTCCCGACACAGGAAGGCAGACTTTTTAAAAGAAAAATCCATCGGAGGTGCCTGTCCTCTTCTTCAGCTCCCTGCATCGAGAGAGGAGCGTGGGAGCCCTGCTCCGCCCCCCTCCCGACACAGGAAGGCAGACTTTTTAAAGAAAAATCCATCGGAGGTGCCTGTCCTCTTCTTCAGCCCCCTGCATCGAGAGAGGAGCGTGGGAGCCCTGCTCCGCCCCCCTCCCGACACAGGAAGGCAGACTTTTTAAAAGAAAAATCCATCGGAGGTGCCTGTCCTCTTCTTCAGCTCCCTGCATCGAGAGAGGAGCGTGGGAGCCCTGCTCCGCCCCCCTCCCGACACAGGAAGGCAGACTTTTTAAAAGAAAAATCCATCGGAGGTGCCTGTCCTCTTCTTCAGCTCCCTGCATCGAGAGAGGAGCGTGGGAGCCCTGCTCCGCCCCCCTCCCGACACAGGAAGGCAGACTTTTTAAAGAAAAATCCATCGGAGGTGCCTGTCCTCTTCTTCAGCTCCCTGCATCGAGAGAGGAGCGTGGGAGCCCTGCTCCGCCCCCCTCCCGACACAGGAAGGCAGACTTTTTAAAAGAAAAATCCATCGGAGGTGCCTGTCCTCTTCTTCAGCTCCCTGCATCGAGAGAGGAGCGTGGGAGCCCTGCTCCGCCCCCCTCCCGACACAGGAAAGCAGACATTTATTGTTTGTTTAAAGACCACTTGTTATCCCTCACACAAGCTGCATGCTCTCTAACTAACATAGCAGCATACACAACTTACTATAACCAACAACAGTAATTCACTCAATCCTCTTTAACTTAACTGGTTGCTCTCTGGCTCCTTCCTTTCCTGTCCTTTGCTGTCTCCTAGCTTTCTCTTTCTCTACTTGCTCCTCCAGCTGCCCCAATAATAACACTTCAGCTCCAAGCTCCTGATCTAATTTTATCAAAATTGACCCACCAAACTTTAACTCAACAATAGGACCAAACCAAGACTTGATAGTGAGTTCCCCTAAATCCCTCTAACCTAACGCCCCAATCTCCCCTCCTGCCATGCCTCTAATTATCCAGGCCACCACCCCCCCACCCCTCCCCCCACCACCATACAATCCACCCTCCTGCCCATTCCCACGCCCAGCACTCCCACGACACTCCTTACAACACTATACTTCACCATCCCCATTATTACAGGCCAAGGCAGATACGGTGATATCTCCCCCCAACCTAAAAAAAGCCGTTCCAGAAACCCTGCCAACCTCATCCCCATCCTTCCCTCTCCACAAACCCCCTCTCACAACACACTCAAATTGGCACTCATCAATGCAAGATCAGTCAACAATAAATCCTTCCTCATACATGACCTCATCTGCGACAAGACTTGGGACGCCCTCATGATCACCGAAACCTGGCTCCAAGACAACGAGGGGATAACGCTAGGCGAACTATGTCCTCCAGGCTACCAAGCTCTAACCTGCTCGCGTACCTCTGGGAAAGGAGGTGGAGTGACTTCCATTATCAAAACCTCCGCCACACCAAAACTAATAAACTCCATCAACATTCCCTCCCTAGAAGCTATTGCGTTCACCTTAGGCCACAAACAAAAAACCGCCCTCATACTCCTCTACAGAACCCCCAACTCCCCAGCAGATACCCTAGAAACCCTCCTCGAATTCATCACTGAACTAACCATCTCACACAAACACATGACAATCCTAGGAGATTTCAATTTCCCAGACTACCCCAACACCTCAGGACAAATTGACAACTTCCTCTCCTCCCTCTCCGACCTAGGATTCCACCAAGCTATAACCACCCCCACGCACTCAGCAGGCAACATCTTAGACTTGCTCTTCACCCTCAGAGACCCAACGGCAGAGCCCCAGCAAACTTACACCTCCACACCTGTCCCATGGTCAGACCACCACCTCATTGAATTCGAACTCCCACTCGATACTGCCCTAACCCCACATAAAGATCCCACCCCCCCACCCAACGTCAACTCCCTAATTCAGTCAACCCTCAAGATATGGCCGCAGGTATTCGCACCCTAAATGAATCTTGTACCCAACATCCCCTATCAATTGACCTGGCAGCCGCCACATGGCACTCTAACATCCAATCCCTCTATAACAACCTGGTCCAGACAAAAACAACCCAAATAATCACCAACAAAGCACCTGCTCCCTGGTACACTAATGACCTCCGATCCATAAAACGATCCCTGAGAAAAGCAGAAAGGATCTGGGCCAAACACCCGGACAATGAAACCAAAACCCACTGGAAAAGCATATCCACCACATACAAAACTGCCATTCTAGAAGCAAAAAAGACCTACTACGCTCATCTCCTACAACAAGCCCCTTCTAGATCTAAACAACTGTTCACCCTCACCAACCATCTCTTCACCAACGCCCAAAGGAATAATCAAACCAACCAAACAGAACTCAATAGCGAAACTCTCTCGGACTTCTTCCAGTCCAAAGTACAAAAAATCCGAGCTAACCTCGACGTCAACACCAAACCCAATCCCACTCAGCTCCAGCCAATTCTATATACCCCCCCTTCCACCACTCTCTCCCAATTTCATCCAACTACTCATGCGGAGGTCCTCGAAACCCTGAGAGAACTCAAACCCTCCAACACCATCCTCGACCCCTGCCCGTCCAGCCTCCTACTATCTGCCGGAGACGCCATAGCAGAATCCATCCTCCCCATCATTAACACCTCTCTAACTACTGGAACTGTCCCCCTCAGCTGGAAATCAGCTATTATCAAGCCCACTCTCAAAAAACCCTCCCTTGATCCTAATGAACCTGGCAACTATCGCCCAGTCTCCAACCTCCCAATTGTCTCCAAACTCCTTGAACGAATTGTGCTCCACCGCCTACACCCTTTCATTGAAGAACAAGCTGCCCTATCCCCAGCCCAATCCGGCTTCCGTAAAGGCCACAGCACAGAATCAGTACTCCTTGATATCATCGACGACAGCTGGTCAATACTCGACAAAGGCAATGACGCCCTACTAGTCCTACTTGACCTTAGCGCTGCCTTCGACACTGTTGACCACCACCTACTCACATCTAGACTCCACGACCTCGGAATCAGAGACACAGCCCTCCAATGGATCACCTCCTTCCTTCACCAAAGGACCCAAACTGTCCTACTAGGGACACATAAATCTAACCCTAAGCCTATCAAATATGGTGTTCCTCAAGGCGCCCTTCTATCCCCCCTTCTATTCAACCTCTACATCAAACCCGTCATCGATATAGCGAAAAAATATAAAATCAAAATCCACTCTTATGCAGATGACATCCAACTGCTCCTCCCCTTAGGCGAAAACCGGCCATCCCAAATTGCTAACCTCGAACTCTGCCTCACTGACATGAAAACTTGGCTGTCAAACAACAAGCTTCAACTTAACGCCTCCAAAACCGAACTCCTATGGATCAGAAACAAAAACACCAAATACCTACGACCTACACTAACATGGGATCCCACTCTACTAACGGCAGCAGATCAAGTTCGCAGCCTGGGAGTAACCCTAGACGGACACCTATCCCTATCTGCCCACATATCCCAAGTAGTCTCCACCTCCTTCTACTACCTTCGCCAACTGAAAAGGATCAAACCCTACATCTCCACACCAGACCTCGCCCAACTCCTATACGCATATGTCCTCTCCAGAATGGATTATTGTAACTCCCTATTTAATGGACTAACCAAAAATAATATCAAACGCCTCCAACGGGTCCAAAATGCAGCCATCCGCCTCCTACACAACCTCAACTACCACGATTCCATCTCCCCGGCACTCCATGCTGAACACTGGCTCCCAATTAGCCAACGCTGTACTTTCAAAGCCCTGACAATTGCCCACAAGAGAATTTATTCCACCACCCCCTCCTACATAAAATCCAAGCTACCCATCTACAACCCCACTCGCACCCTCCGCTCAAAGTCAGAGATACGCCTATGCACCCCCCCCGGAAGATCCCTGCTCACAGAAACAGCCCACAAACGATCCTACAGCCACTTCATTCCACACCTTTGGAACCAACTCCCCCCCCAACTCAGACAACAGAACTCATTATTAACTTTCAGGAAATCGGTAAAGACCCTCCTCTTCAACTAAAGATCTCCTCTGTCTTCTCCCCCCCTTATGCCCCCCCCTCCACTCTCCTATCTCCTCCCCAAAACTCCAATATAACCCTCTTTTACTCTCTCCACCAACAAATTGTATCTAAACGCATATAACTTTCCTTAAACTAAACTACTGTATTTCCCCCTTCTCTCTTTCTGCTAAACTCTCCCTGTATTTAATTCTCTCCAAAATCTATAAATCCAATTACTAAACCTGTTGTATTACTTATATGTCTATTTACTCTCCACTATGTATGTTCATTGTAAACCGTTCTGAGCTACTGGGAGGACGGGATAGAAATCCAAATAAATAAATAAATAAATAAATAAAATGAGATTTACCATTTTCAGGACAGGCAAGCTATAGAAATGATAAATAGTAAATAGTAGTGTTCATAATAAGTCTCAAGACCTTGGTAGTGGCGCGTTTTACATGAAGACTCTCGCCTCATAATTTGCTTGCATTGTCATTGGTCATGGAGAAAGTGTTTCAGGTCACAAATAACCTGATGTACTTTAATATTTGAAAAACATTTATATGAAGAATAAAGGCTTGTGCAACAGCTTTTGCTAAAGCTAAGTAATATTTTACAAGCCTTTAATATTTGAAAAAAACATTTATATGAAGAATAAAGTACATCGGGGTATTTTTGACCTGAAACACTCTGCATGCAAGCAAATTGTGAGGCGAGAGTCTTCACGTGAAATAAGTCCCTGCCAAGGTTTATTATAAGTCTGAGGAATTTATAACAGCACTGGCATCTCTGTGAGGAGACGGTTGAGCTTGGGTGCTTGAGGGGGAAGATGTCCTGGGTTACTTTTTTTCCTTCTTGCCATTTCTGGCTGTGCAGTCATATGAAAAGCAGAGGAGCAAGCCGAAGACGGAGCAAGAGGAGCTGAACAAAGCAGCCAAAGAGTCGCAAGTGAAAGGCTTTCTGGAGAAAGAAATGCCCATTGTCCTCAAATCTCTGAACCCTTTTACCGCAGTGTCAGGTACTGTGACTTAGAAAATTCAGATTATATCTTTCATGCTTGAAGCTGGCTTCGTATGCTATCCAACATCCCGAGGGGTATCCCATATTTGTACACATGTAACAAGGGCAAATTGGCTATGTGAAAATACACCCACTCATATAGTGTGCAGGGGGTGTACGCGGTACGTATAAACGTACGCATTCCATGCAAGAAAATATGCCACTTGGGCGCAAAAGCTTGGGCATCCTTGCTTGTATTCGATGTGGCAATGAATCCCCTGCCTGAACAGAGCTTGATGTACAGAACTTAATTCTGCTTCTTTGCTTATTTTAACTCATAGTTCCTCTTTTTTTTTCCAGATTGAACATGGCCAGTGCAAAAGTCTGCTTTAGTCAGCGAAGAGCCTGTCAATTCTTGCTTTTTGGGAGATTATATTGTATGGCAGCAGTGTGTTTGTTTAATATTTAGCTCACACCTTTTCAATAGTCGCTCAAACCAAGGTAAATGACGGCAGAGAGAGACCCGAATGGTCCATCCAGTCTGCCCAACCATTCACGCTCTCTAAATTAATCATTTAATTTAAATGGTCCTTTTCCTTAGATATTTTTTGGCCATAACACCAAATTGCATGTGGGTAGGTTTTTAGCATGAGGGAACAAGTAATCAATCAGTTGATAGGCTTTTTGATGACGGCGTCTAGTTGAAAATCCGCTGCCATCTTTTTAGATTACAGATGATATTCAAACAATGACGGAAGCTTTGAAAAAGAACAGCAGTCAATCGTTTGGTAAGTTAATGTTTAATCTTGATGGGGTTATTTGAATAAATGATTCTTAATTAAAAAGATGACAGGCTCAACAATGAAATTACAGTATAATGCAGGCTGTTAAGAATCGGTTCTTTAAATATCTTTTTAGGTCTGTCTCAAAAATGTATGTGGCTGTTAAGACAGTAATACCAGACTGAGAAAATATCTAACCCCTGACGAAGCTTATGATTAGCAAAATGGCAGAGCTCCATTGAGTGCAGAGTGAACGCCAAGGGGCGCTAGGACTTTTAACATGTGGAATAGCGCACGCTACATTGTCGTGTGCGCTAGACCTTAATGCCAGCATTGAGCTGGCGTTCTAGAAGCGTAGCGCGCGGTAATTTCCCGCGTACGCTAAAAACGCTAGCGCACCTTTGTAAAAGGAGCCCTTAGTATCTCATGATGTACTACTGCCCAACCATTAAAGGATTTCAAGACACATTCATGTAGTATCTGAACAAATCATGATATTATTTTCCGATCAGTTTTATGAAATAAAGCTATGAGATGGCTCTTTATAAATCAAGAAGGGCTTTTCAGGTGATGCCAAAGCAACACACGGTCCAAAAATGCATAATTATATCTATATATATAGTACACTGTTCTTTACCTACTTGTATTGTCTTAAAAGCTGATATTTCAGTAGCAAGAAAAATGTTTTCAGCCCTCTGAAAATAGATGATTCAGGATCCATAAGAATATAATAAAAATGAGAATCAAATCTGCTTTTCTCCAGCCTTTCAAAGGAAGGCTTTGTTTGGAATCAAAACATTGGAGGTGATCTAATCTAACAAATTCTCTACTGATCTGGAGGGCTCAATTCTATTGTTTTCTTAGGTAACAAATATTTTTAACAAATCTTAACCTACATAAAATCATCATTTGTAAATACAGTGGTGCCTCACACAACGAACTTAATTCGTTCCAGGAGCAAGTTTGTTATGCGAAAAGTTCGTTATGTGAAACGCGTTTTCCCATAACAATACATGTTAAAAAAAATAATTCGTTCTGTAGCATAAAATATGCTAAGATGACATAAAAAAAGATAAATTTTTGGTTATTATTTTTATTTAGATACATCTAAAAACATAATTGTTTTTTAAAACAACACACATTTTTTAAATTTAAAGACAGACTAAGTAGAGTCTAATTTTACAGTGAGAGGGCAGAGTCTCAGGTGCAAAAACTGGGACTTAACTGTTCATTTTTTTTTTTTTTTTCTACCGTGTTTCCCCGATGATAAGGCAGGGCCATCAAATAAGACAGCCCCCCCTTTTTAGAAAAAAATGTAAAATAAGGCACCCCCCCGCAAATAAGCCACCCACCGATACCTGCGCTTACCCGAATCAGGTGGTACGGTGGGTGACTCCGTGTGGTCCCTGGCACCCCCGACACGATCGGGGCAAGAGGGAGCTCAAGCCCTCTTGCCCCCCCCGACTCCCCGACACGATCGGGGCAAGAGGGAGCTCAAGCCCTCTTGCCCCCCTGACTCCCCGACACGATCGGGGCAAGAGGGAGCTCAAGCCCTCTTGCCCCGCCGATTCCCCAACTCCCCGACAATATCGGGCCAGGAGGGAGCCCAAGTCCTCCTGGCCACGGCGACCCCCTAACCCCACCCTGCACTACATTACGGGCAGGAGGGATCCCAGGCCCTCCTGCCCTGGACGCAAACCCCCCCTCCCCCCAACGACCGCCCCCCCCCAAGAACCTCCGACCGCCCCCCCAGCCGACCCGCGACCCCCCTGGCCGACCCCCACGACACCCCCAACCCCCTCCCCCGTACCTTTCTGTAGTTGGCCGGACAGACGGGAGCCAAACCCGCCTGTCCGGCAGGCAGCCATCGACGGAATGAGGCCGGATTGGCCCATCCGTCCCAAAGCTCCGCCTACTGGTGGGGCCTAAGGCGCCTGGGCCAATCAGAATAGGCCCGGGAGCCTTAGGTCCCACCTGGGGGCAGGGCCTGAGGCACATGGTCGGGTTGGGCCCATGTGCCTCAGGCCCCGCCCCCAGGAGGGACCTAAGGCTCCCGGGCCTATTCTGATTGGCCCAGGTGCCTTAGGCCCCACCAGTAGGCGGAGCTTTGGGACGGATGGGCCAATCCGGCCTCATTCCGTCGTTGGCTGCCTGCCGGACAGGCGGGTTTGGCTCCCGTCTGTCCGGCCAACTACAGAAAGGTACGGGGAAGGGGGTTGGGGGTGTCGTGGGGGTCGGCCAGGGGGGTCGCGGGTCGGCTGGGGGGGCGGTCGGAGGTTCTTGGGGGGGGGGCGGTCGTTGGGGGGGGGGGTTTGCGTCGAGGGCAGGAGGGCCTGGGATCCCTCCTGCCCGTAATGTAGTGCAGGGTGGGGTTAGGGGGTCGCCGTGGCCAGGAGGACTTGGGCTCCCTCCTGGCCCGATATTGTGTGGGGAGTTGGGGAATCGGCGAGGCAAGAGGGCTTGGGCTCCTTTTTGCCCCGATCGTGTCGGGGAGTCGGGGGGGCAAGAGGGAACCAGGCGGAGAGAGGGCAGTTAAGCGCAGTGCCTGCGCGGAAGGATGCAGCTCGGGCGACTTCGTTGTGTGAAACGAAGTTCGTTGTACGGATCAAGACATAAAGTTCGTTGTGCGCAGCGTTCGCTGTGCGAGGCGTCCGTTATGCGAGGCACCACTGTAAATACTTTGGAGGCCTTCAGCCCCATCCTGCCTCTTCCTCAGTTTCACTTGGTTTCTGTTCACTGACTACATGTGATATTTTTGAGGGTTTCACCATTCTCCTTATTCCAAAATCGTGGGTTTGTGTTGGGTTTGAAACAACTGTTCTAATGCCACACAGGAGAAAGTGGCAAATGGCCTGGAGGAAACTAGGAGGTACAGACTTAGAATAATGGTGTGCAGAATATAACATTTTTTAAAAGCTTTTTCTCCTTCTTCTTCCCTCTCCTTACAGGGATATGGCAAGGCTGATCACTCTGTAACTGCAGAGAAACTGAAAAAAGTATACAGACTATGACGTCACCTGGTCTGATGACAAGAAGTGAACAAACAAAAAAAAACCTGACCTTTCCTTTTCATATATTTTAAACTTTTGTGTTAAAAAAATACCCAATAAATTTTTTTGCTTATTACACAATTTATTTTCTTCCCCTGATTATACCACCCTGTCCGTCCCATTTATTACTTATTTGATTCCCATTTCAGGGCTTTGCTTCCTGTTCAAAGATCCAGCTGTGGAATCCTGGGTAGCATGTAGTATTCTCCCAGGTCCTTGGGGATCTCAACCAGCTACAGCAATGGTCAGGACTAGTGTGGGACATGCTGGTGTCGAGGGGAAAAAAATAAAGGAGAGCCCCCCCCAATACTCTTTTCTCCCTGCCTTTCCTCCAAGCTCCCCACTTGCTATTACTATCCCACCAACAGACCCTCCCCAAATACAGAACAAGGGATCACAAATTAGAAACAAAAAATATGTAGACAAAAGTCTTATGGTAAGACAAGTGTTTTCAGGAGCCAAGTCATGACCACCTCCCAAAGCTTGGCATCCAGTATTGCCTCAGATTATCCCACAAGGTGACTATTATTTCAGCAGTTTTGGTTCTCCTGGTTGTTGACCTTCTCCAGAAGCTGAAGGCATTTATCTTCTAGCACACGTGTCTGAGCCTCACTAGTAGTCAATCTTTCTTCTTGGCCACTGACCCTATCTTCAAGGCCTTGGAGCATATTGCCCTGTAGCTACACCATAATCAGTGGTCTCAATTCAGATGCGATCTTGCCTCCAGTTCCAGCTACTGCCTCTTTCACTGCTCCTGTCTTCAGAGTTCTCAGACCCTTAGCGGTCATGCCCCACTCCAAATAGTGCCATTGTATAACTGAGCACAATCACCACAGTGTGCTGCTTCTTAGGTATCATTTGGGTAAGATTGGAATGGGAGGAAGCTTCACTTATTCCTGATAAATTGACGATGAAAGAGGAGTGAGGTCATCAAGCGTCCATTTAGCACCAAGGCATCATATAACACCCCCAACACCCAACATACCTAACATTCTGATGTCCACAGATACCATCCATTAACTGATGTGTTTTTCTGGCTGCTTTTCCTGACTGGACAACTCAGCTATTAATAATAATAATAATAATAATAATAATAATAATAACAGTTTATATACCGCAGGACTGAAGTTCTATGTGGTTTACAATGGTTAAAAGATGTTACAAATTAATTAGAATTAACAAAGTTAGAAGCTAGTTATTAACATCGCTAGAGATCAGTTATTGTGGAGTAGGATTATACAGGTTAGTTGCCTAAATACTTCAGGAACAGGTATGTTTTTAGGTGTTTCCTAAATTCTCCATAAGTAGTAAGCATGAGCAATTGTTCCAGATATTTGCCCCATAATACCGCTTGATGTGAGAGAAGATGTTGATGGTGTTTTTTAAATTTACATCCTTTAACCGGTGGGGAAACAAAATTCGAGTGTGAGCATCTCTTATGTCTGTTGTTTGAGAAAGAGAAGAGGTCAGTTATATATTTAGGGGCTAAACCGAATAGTGCCTTAAAGCAAAAGTATCCGAACTTAAACTTCACGCATGCCTCCATCAGTAGCCAATGTAGAAGTTGGTAGGAAGGTGTTACATGATCAAACTTCTTCAACCCTTGGGTTGTATTTTGTTTGGGTGCTTGCTTTGTCTTGGTTTGATTTGCTGTTATTTTCTCTGCTTGTTCCCTTTGAGAATTGTGGCCCGCTTTGATCTTTACTTAGTAACAGTGGTATATAACAGTGGTTCCCAACCCTGTCCTGGAGGACCACCAGGCCAATCGGGTTTTCAGGCTAGCCCTAATGAATATACAAGAGAGAGATTTGCATATAATAGAAGTGACAGGCTTGCAAATCTGCTCCATGCATATTCATTAGGGCTAGCCTGAAAACCCGATTGGCCTAGTGGGTCCTCCAGACAGGGTTGGGAACCACTGGTAAAGAAAGTTTGAACAAACAAATATAAACCCCTCCGATCCATCTAACCCCCCCATCCCCAACCTCCTCTCCCTTTTATGAGATAATATTAACTAAATATAAAGTAAATATTAATCCTATTAAATATAAATCCTATTACGTAAATATCTTATTAAGTCACATAACTTGGCTATAATAAAAAAATAAGTATGATTTTTTTAATGTATAATATTTTTATTGAAAATTTTAAATCAAGGAAATTTTATTAGCATTTTATATTCATATATACAGGAAATAAATACAATAATCATTAAGTAACAAACAATAACCACCTCCTCCCCCCTTTCCCCTCACATAGTAAATGGAATAAAACCTTTGAAACAAGTTGTGACATAAATTTTGTCTTATATGAAGATATTTTCTAAGAGAAGACCATTTTGCAACATACTGTAAAGATAACTTTTTATTTTCTTTTCTAAATACAACTCTGACTTAACAAGTCAAATATGAACAAATGCAAAAGTAACAAAATATACTACAGTGTAGATTATTAGGAGAAAAAAATGACATAACTAGTAGAAGACAACCCAGGAGAGAGCAAAATGATGGATTTAGTTAAATAGCAAGCCTATGATGGAAGAAGGCCTAAAGCCAGCCAGATATCTAAATAAGCAGTACAAGTGTCCTATCAGATGTCAGTTGGGACAACAAATTATCCGTTATTGATTAGATTAGACCCGGTCAAATATGTGGAGCAGTAATTTTCCAAGGGTTCCCAAATCTGTGTGAATTTATGTAGAGAGCCAGACTTTTCAGCTACAATTCTTTCAGCAAAGTACCACCATGAATTAAAAGTTCAGTTGGTAGGATGTTTCCAGTTGGTTAGAAACCCCATTTATCAAAATTTGAACCTCCTAAATGGAAGTGTAGTTGGCCGTTGCCTCCTTTATTCTCCCCTGGATGAATGGAGTTTTAATATGGCTAAGCATCCTGACTTGAAAATACTCTCCTCTTTGTCAGATGTTGAAGGAAGATGGGGTAAGGCGAAAATACACGTTAAAGACACTATAATGGTTATCTTAAATATCTATGTTCCAAATATAGATAATCCTGTATTTTTTGATAATCTAGCAGATATTATTGCTGATGATGGTGGGTGGTGACTTTAACTTGACTCTACAACCTGCTATATAGACAGTTAAATACAATAAATGTATAATGTGAATGATATTATACATCAACTCAATTTAATGGATTCATGGCCTGTTATGCATTCAAAAGACAAAGAGGGGCATAATAAAAAAACATGTCTAAGTCCCCTTTTGACCTAGGCCCTAAACGCTGAAAGTAGAAGCAGGGAAAATGTCCATTGTAAAAAAAAAACGTCCAAAAGGAGGGATTTTTTAATAATGGCCTGCCTCAACGTTCAGCTGTTTAAATGCCTAACACAAGAGCTTTTAGGCAAAGGAGGAGCCAGTCCTTCGCCTAAAAGCTGGATACTGTAACCGGTGTCTGCCAAAAAGAACACCGGTTACAGAATCCACACACCCCCAGCAACGATCGCGGCAAGAGAGATGGCTCATCTCCCCTGCCGCAACCCACCCAACCCTCCCAAACATGACAGGGGCAGGAGGGAGCCCAAGCCCTCCTGCCCGAAAACCGCCACCCTCCCAGAGACTGGCACCCTCGCCGACACGATCAGGGCAGGAATGAGCCCGAGTCTTCCTGCCCCAGCGATCCCCCTACTCCCCACCCCTACTAAAATACAGGCAGGAGGGATCCCAGGCCCTCCTGTCCCAATGCAACCCCACCACGTCCAGCCCCCCCGAACCCCTGATCGCCCCCTGAACACCCCCCCACCCGCCGACCTGTGAGACACCCACTGAACACACGACCCCACCCTCACCCCCGACACTCCTCGCACCATAAGAACGTTAGCTGGACAGACGGGTTCCAAACCTCTCCATCTGGCAGGCCCACCATCCTCAGAGTGGCAGGGCTTAGGGCCTGATTGGCCCAGGAGCCTCAAGCCCCACCCACAGGTGGGGCCTTAGGCGCCTGGGCTGACTGGCATAGGCCCAGTTGCTTTAGGCTCCTCCTGTGGGTGGGACCTTAGGCACATGGTCCCCCACATTAGCCCTCCGAACCCCCGATCGGCCCCCCGAACACCCCCCATCTGCCGACCCAGAGGACCCCCCCCCCGCCGACCTGCAACCTCACCCCCACCCCTGACACCCCCCGTACGTTAAGAACGTTGGCCAGACAGACGGGTCCTAAGTACGGATGTCCGGCAGGCCCGCAATCCTCAGAATGGTGGGTCTTAGGGCCTGATTGGCCCTTGTGCCTCAAGCCCTGCCTACAGGTGGGGCCTTAGGCACATGGGCTGGGTTGGGCAGCAAGCAAGATGGACGCCTGAATACTCTTCTCCTCCACATTTATCAATATCATTGAAAGCCACACGTGCTATTTCCAACCAAAAAGTATTGCTTTCTGTATATGTTAAAAGAAGAAAATGTCAGCTTCTAAGCCATGTAAAATGGACACATCTCCAAGCTCAACTTCAACTTTGAAGCGGACCAAACCAGATCCTCCGACTCCAGAAAAAATTTCACCTGAAAAAAAGGCTGCACCTGCAGGTGATGCGGTGCTTGATGAGCTTCGAGCCCTCAGAGAACTAATAACCAAACACTTTGAAACCACTAAGGAACTCAAGGAAGACTTATCTGAGATTACTGCCTCTCTGTCAAAATTTCAGCTACGCATGGAAAAACTTGAAACCAGGGCTGATTCCTCTGCTCTGGAATTAGAACAGCAACGGATTTGCACTGACAAACGCATCAAAAAATTGGAGCAAGATCTGGAAGATCTTGCTAACAGGAGCCGTAGAAATAACATTCGCATAATTGGTTTAAGAGAAAATATTGAGGGAACGGACATGACTGCCTTTCTTGCAAAATGGTTGCCTAAAGTACTCCACCTGGATCCTGCCTGTGAGATTGACATAGAACGCTCCCACCGGGTCCCTTCTCATATGAAACAGAATCAACCCTTCCCTCGTCCGATAGTTGCTAAGCTCCTTCGTTTCCCATAAGCACTCCAAATTCTGACAGCTGCAAGATCTCATGCTGGTCTCATCATCGATGGCAGAAAAGTGCTGATTGTACCGGATTTAGCCCAAACAACCTCAAGGAAACGAAAATCCTTCCTAGCAATGCGAGCCAGACTGAAAGCTATGAATGCCCGATTTGGTCTGCAGTATCCTGCCCGCATGGTTGTCACCATTAACAATGCTACTACGGTGTTTGACTCTCCTGAATTACTACAAGCTCATCTCGATCAGATTTCATCAGGAAGCATGGGAACCTGAACTCTCCTCTCACACCCCCATCGGTTCTGTTTAATCTACAGCACTGGCTCGTTTGCCTGCTGAATTGTTGTTAAGGATTACACTTGTTTTTAGGCGAGTTTGCTCTCCTTGCCTGGGGTTTTGCATTTGCAGTTGTATTTCTCTTTGATTCTCTAACTTACAACCCGGTTTTGATGTTCATATCCATGCAGTTCTACAATGATTTTTCAGTGCTCTCTGCCATTTTGTTACATAAGTGCTTCTTCATGCTCTAATTGCTTTCCCGCCTTGCCTTTGCCGCCATTTTTCTGTCCCTCCTCTTGTCAGCACTGTATTTTGCTGTCTATTGAATTGAATTAATGCATACTCAACTCCACACTGATTTTTCCCTAGCTTTTGCCTCTGTGTATCTTGTACAACTTTTGTTCTGTGTTTCTTCTGTCCTAGTTGTCACTTTCCTTTCAGCTTGCCGTTCCTTGTCTCAGGATTAAATTACCGACATGAACTTCTTCTAAGTATTGATTTCCTTCACTGCTCCTTTTCCTGACAGCTATTTAACTTCGTTTCTTCTGCTCTGCAAAGGTGCTAGGAATCCTTTTTGTTTTCTCTCTCTCTCCCTATCGCTAGTAACCTTTGCAATAACTTGACTTCTCACAGTCATTAACACCCCATTAGTCTTTTCTTTCTTGTTACCTGCACTGTGATCGGAGCTCATGAAGTCTCTTCTGGTTTTCTCTCCTTCTAGGGCTGACTCTCCTATCTCTCTGGCATGCTGAACTTCCAATTTATTTATTATCCTTTTCTAATATGTATTTTATGTTATATAATAAACACTCTATCCTATATAACAATTTAGTTTATTGTTTTTAGTGTAATGAAATGAATTACCTTCTCTTCTTTATACTTATGTATCTAGGTTGCTGATTATTATAGTTATCTTATTAAATGTACTTCTCTCTTTCTACTAGCCATGCTATTTATGCCTTTCACAGTTTTAAATAATATAAGTTTACTCAGCTAGACTAGTTTTTGAAAACTATCTTTTAACATTTGACTTTATTTTCATTAAGTTCTTCACTGCCTTATTTATTAACTCTTAATTCAAATGCTGGTTCTTAATATCGATTTTATTTTTCTTAACTTAGTTTTTTTTATTCTAAGATACCTTATTGAATGACTGCCTGTTCAGATGATTTGTACTTACCAATTTAATTTATCCAATGTATTACTTTCACTGTGTCTTTGATTATTAATATATTTAAACCTGCTATTTTTTGCCTTACTTTTTATCTCTTACTTCAAGCACTATTAATGAATAGATTGCGTGCTTTCTTTTACTAATCTTTCTACCTATTTCTGTCTATATCAACTACTATATTTGGATTTCTGAATTTAATACAGCTATGTTTGTAAAGTAAAACCAAAATATTCCTTGTACACTATATTTGATTGTATATTTCTATTACCATCTACTTGCTTTTTTATGGACTTTGTACTTTATTGAATTCCTATGATTGATAACTTGTATATGATCTTATTCCTTTATATTTTTCACCATGGTAAATATTGATTGATTGTTTTGTGATTCTCTTCTCCTACCTTTTATTTCTTCTATACTTTGGTATTATGGTCTTTACTTGTCTTACCTTTCTTCATTGAATATGTACAATACTTTTACACTTATTTCTGACGCTGTTCTGTACAAATGGCTTTCTCATATTATTATATGCTATGTAATGGAGGACTGTTTTCTACTGGTCCTTCAGGTGCCTCTTGTTTACCTGCTTTTCCCCCATCATCTCAATTTTTCTCCATTTGGCTGAGCCTCTCTTAGCTCTTCATGCCTTCTCTGTACCTTTTCCCCCAGAGGTCCTTCTTTCCTGCTCTGTTCTTCTTACTTTCCATTTTCACGCAGTTCCTATTATGTCTTTATTTAGCTTTATTTTATAATGGCCCCTAGAGATAATTTTTCCAAGCTTACTTTTATATCCTGGAATGTTAATGGATTGCGACATCCTATAAAAAGGTAAAAAATCTTTACACACCTTAAAAAACTCAAACCATCCATTGTCTTTTTGCAGGAAACCCACATTTCTAACCTCTCACATTTCATAGGGACTAATGACTGGTTTACCCACATTGCAGAAGCACCAGCCCTTGGTAGGAAACACGGAGTTGCAATTCTATCGCATAAAAATATTCCTTTCCAACTTCTAGATATGAAACATGACACTGAAGGTAGATGGCTGATTGCTAAAGTGAATATTTACTCCCAAGAGGTACTTCTCGCCAATGTCTATGCCCCTAATATAGATTCCCCTGAATTTTTTCTGCAACTTTTCCAAGCTATTTCTGAATTTGAACCGCTACCTCTCATTATAGCAGGTGATTTCAATCTGCCGCTGGATACATTGCTTGATAGACATTCACCTTGTTTTCTCTCCCCCTCCAAGGCAAATCATACTTTACATTCCCTGCTCAAACACTATGACCTTACAGAGCCCTGGAGGTTACAGCACCCAGATGCTAGAGAATATTCTTATTTTTCTTCTCCTCATGCTAGTTATTCAAGAATTGATTATTTTCTTATTTCCTCCTCACTAATACCCAATTTAGAACGCTCTACCATCAATCCTATTGTCATCTCAGACCATGCCCCAATATCTATTGACTTGAAATGGTCATCCCTGACTTCTTCTAGATCTCCTCTTTGGCGTCTTCCTAATCATCTATTAACTGATGAATCTGTCAAACAACGGATCGATAAATTTATCACTGAATTCTTCCATTTCAATAACACAGATTCTATGGATCCCTTGACTATATGGGAAGCTTTCAAAGTTTCTCTCAGGGGTGAACTCATTTCATGTCATGCATACAAATTAAAACAAAATAATATAGAACAGCAAAATATTGAACTTCAAATCAAATCCCGAGAACAGGAGTTCTTCCGCACTAATGATAAAACTCTTTTACCTGATATCTATAAACTCAAATACTCCTTTAACAAATTAGCCAGTATGGCAGCACAACAAGATATTTTTACTACTTCTACCAAATATTATGTGGAGATGAATAAGAGTAGCAAACTACTTGCTAATTACCTCAAAAGGAAGAGAGTCAAAGTACAGATTTCTTCTATTAAGAGTCCTTCTGGGACACTTCTTTCCTCACAGTCGGATATCTCTTCAGCTTTTCATTCTTATTATAACCAACTCTACACATCTGAGAATATGAATCATCTGACCGGTTCAGATGACTTCCTAGCGTCTTTGCAGCCACCCTCTCTAGCAGCAACGGATGTAGAGGTACTACAATCTGAAATTGATATCTCGGAAATATTACTAGCTATACAAAACCTCTCTTCTGGAAAATCGCCTGGGTCAGATGGCATCACTGTGGAATTCTATAAACTTTTTAAAACTAAATTGTCACCGATTCTCACCACCCTATTTAACTCACTGACTCCTCAAAAAGTATCTAAGAGTCACTTCTTAGATGCCATTATTACAGTTATTCCAAAGCCAAACAAAGACTCCCAACAAATTTCAAACTATCGACCAATCTCATTGCTAAATGCGGACTACAAAATATATGCTACTGTTCTTTCTTCCAGACTTCAACATTCTATTGGCTCGCTTATCTCTGCTCATCAAGTTGGTTTCATGCCGGGTAGACTTATTACAGACAATTCTCGACTTTTTTTTCATCTCGCCTCTATTGCACGCGCGGCTAAAGATTCATGTATAGCCCTCTCTCTTGATGCAGAAAAGGCATTTGATAAGGTAGAGTGGTCTCATCTGTTCAGCACAATGTCCTGGATTGGAATCCCACCTAAATTTATAGAATATGTTAAAATATTGTATTCATCTCCCAAAGCCTCCATTATCACAAATAACATTCTATCAGCCCCTTTCTCATTACAAAGAGGTACCCGACAAGGATGTCCCCTTTCGCCTTATCTTTTTAACTTAGCCCTTGAACCTCTTCTTCTAGCCATCAATTCTGATGTGCGAATCTCAGGTATTGTGCATGATAAACAGGAATATAAATTGTCAGCTTACACTGACGACGTGCTTTTGTACCTCACTAAACCAGAATCTTCTTTGCCTGCCCTCTTTGATCTAATTCACACGTTTTCCCTCTTCTCTGGCTACAAGATTAATCAACAAAAAACTGAGGTTTTGCCCCTCAATGACCTTTCTCTCCCAACACTAGTTCAACAGTTCAGTCTCCTATGGTCTCCAACACACTTCAGATACCTAGGAATCGATTTGTATGCCACTCTGTCCACAACGATTCATCATAATACCATGAATCTTATTAGTACAGTGAAAACACTTCTGCAAATGTGGCACCCACTCCATCTCTCATGGTGGGGCAGGGTTGAAACTGTTAAAATGGTTATTGCTCCTAAGATTAATTTTATACTCAGTATGATCCCCAGATTATTTTCTGCTTCATTCTATAAGCAAATAGATAAGCTTCTCTCTAATTTTATTTGGAACCATAAGCCACCCAAAATTGCTCTTAAAAAGCTCAAAGCTCCTAAAGAGTGTGCTGGAGTGTTATTCCCTGATTTTCTTACATATCACAAAGCTTTTATACTGCAACAATCTTGTCAATGGTTTTCTTTGACTCCTGCCTATTGTCCTCTCTGGTTACGGCTAGAACGAACTCTTTGCAATACCTCACCCTCATTAATTGCACTTTTGACCTCTGTCACCCCCCTCCATAAATCTAATCCCATCATATCTCAGTCAGTGTCCTGCTTCATAGAATTAGATAAACTATTAGATGTATCCATCTGCAATTCTACTGCTACCTCTTTATGGTTCAATCCACTTTTTTTGATTGGCAATAAACCAATATATTGGCCTACCTGGGCCCAAAAAGGGATTTGGTCCTTAGCAGATATTTGTACGCCTTCTTTACAACTTTTGACCTTCGCAGAGCTACAACACAATTTTGCTCTCCCTGCCTCATCTTTTTTTCAATGGTTACAACTGACTAGTGTAATACAGCTAAGTTTAAAGCTGGTAGTGAAGTCACTGAAAGCAAGAAATAAATACTGTAAATAACAATTCTTTAAAGTAAATGCAAGTTATAAAATACTATAGCTCTATCTTATGGCTATTAACTGGAAGAGCACCAGTGAGTGAGCTCCAGTGAGTGAGCACCAGTGGAAGAGCACTGGTGAGTGTGCTCTTCCAGTTAATAGCCATAAGATAGAGCTATAGTATTTTATAACTTGCATTTACTTTAAAGAATTGTTATTTACAGTATTTATTTCTTGCTTTCAGTGACTTCACTACCAGCTTTAAACTTAGCTGTATTGTCGGTTCCCTGACGCAGCAACGAAACGTGCACGTCGGAACCAGTCATTATTCAAAGTTAAGTCATTTTGTATAATTTATAGGATTCATGAGAACATTATACTTTCAGCATAGCCTTCTGGCTAGCGCATTATTAATAAGAATTTCAAAAAAAAATTTTCTGAACACTGCAATGATTGGTAGGTGAGGCCGAGTAATCAGCCTTCATGTCTCTGAGCAGAGTTCTAAACAAAAAATAAGTTTACTGAGTGTATTGATGAGTGCCTCGTCGATCATCGGCAAGAAGGTACCCAACCACTCTTGCTGGACCCCCAATGCCCAACCTAGGATCGCTGACATGAAGATGCTCAGCCCTTCCTGACGACAGAACAAACTCCCCCGATAATCTGGCCGAGGGTACCCAACCCCTCCTGCCGACCCCCCAATGGATCCCTAAGATCGCTGGCAGGAAGGTGCTCTGACCTTCCTGCTGACAGAACCTGCCCCCACCCAAGGTTCGTGACAGTAGGGTACCCCACACCTCCTGCTGACCTCCCCAAGGGCCCCCGAAGATCGCTGGCAGGAGGTTGCCCAACTGCTCCTACCGGACCCCCTAATGCCCCCTCTAAGATCACCAGCAGGTGTGTACCCAATTCCTCCTGCTGACACCCCAATAGCCCCCCCTAAGAACACCACCAGTAAGGTACCCAACCCCTCTTGCCGGACCCCCCGACTATCACCCTAAGGAAGGACCCTTCAACACGTCCTCTAAGATTGCCGGCTGGAAAGTACCCATACCTCCAGCCGACCCCTCCAATGGCCCCCCCGACACCCCAACACCCCAACGCCCCCCTTAAGATTGCCGGAAGGAAGGGACTCAGCCCTTCCTGCTGACAGAACCTGCCCCCTGACGATCTATGGCATGAAGATACCCAAACCCTCATGCCGACCCCCCAAAGGACCCCTAAGTTCGCTAGCAGGAAGGTGCTCAGCCCTTCCTGCTAACAGAACCCGCACCCCCAATGATTGCGACAGGAGGGCACCCCACCCCTCCTGCCGGACCACCCAATGCCCCCCCTTTGTTCACCGGCAGGGGAGTACCCAATCCCTCCTGCTGACCCCCAAATGGCCCACCCTAAGAACACCACCAGGAAGGTACCCAACCCCACCTGCCAGACCCCTCCAATGGCCCCACTGACGATCGCCGACAGAAGGGTGTTCAACTCTTCCTCCCAGACACCCCAATGCACCCTATGATTGTAGGTGCTCAGCCCTTCCTGCCGACAGAACCTACCCCCAACAATCGCGGCAGGAGGGTACCCAACTCCTCCTTCCAGACTCCCCAACGCCCCCCCTAAGATCGCCGGTAGGAAGGTGCTCAGCCCTTCCTGCCAAAAGAACCCTCTCTCTGATGAACGCCAGCAGGAAGGTACCCAATCCATCCTGCCGACCCACCCAATGGCCCCCATGAAGATCGCCGGCAGGAGGGTGCACAATTCTTGCCGGACCACCCAATGCCGCATCTAAGATTGCCGGCAGGAAGGTACTCAGCCCTTTCTGCTGACAGAAACTATCCTTTGATGATTGCCGGCAGATAGGTACCCAACCCCTCCTGCCAAACCCCCCAACGCCCCCGTAGGATCGCCGGCAGGAAGGTGCTCAGCCCTTCCTGCCAAAAAAAACCACCCCCCAAGGAACGCTGACAGGAAGGTACCCAACCCCTCCTGCCGACCACCCCAATGGCACCCTTGAAGTTCGCCGGCAGGAAGGTGCACAACTCCTGCCGGGCTACCCTATGCCTCACCTTGGATTGCCGGCAGGAAGGTACTCAGCCCTTCTGCCGACAGAATCCATCCCATAATGATCGCCGGCAGGTAGGTACCCAACCCCTCCTGCCGGACCCCCCAATGCCCCCTAGGATGGCTGGCAGGAAGGTGCTCAGCCCTTCCTGCCGACCGAACCCACTCCCCCTATAATCGCAGCAGGAGGGTACTCAACCCCTCCTGCCGACCCCCCAAAGGCCCCCTAAGATCGCTTGCAGGAAAGTGCTCTGCTCTTCCTGCTGACAGAACCCGTTCCCCCAAGGATCGTGACAGAATGGTCCCCCACCGCAACTGCTGACTCTCCAATGACCCTCCAAAGATCGCCTGCAGGAGTGTGCCCAACTCCTGCCGGACCTCCCAATGGCTTACCCTAAGATCACCGGCAGGAGGGTACCAATCCCTTCTGCTGACCCCCCAATGGACGCCCCTAAGACCACCAGCAGGAAGGTGCTCAATCCTTCCTGCCGACAGAACCCACCCCATGATGATCACTGGCAGGAAGGTACCCAACCCCTTCTGCCGACCTCCCCAATGGCCCCCCCGAAGATTGCCAACAAGAGGGTGCTCATTTCCTCCGACCGGACCCGCCAACACCCCCCTAAGATCATGGGCAGGAAGGTACCCAACCCCTCCTGCTGGACCCCTCCAATGGCCCCCCAACGATCGCCGGCAGGAGGGTGCCCAACTTCTCCTGCCAGACCCCCCAATGCCCCCTCTAAGATTGTCGGCAGGAAGTTACTCAGCCCTTCCTGCCGACAGAACTCGCCCCCGACGATCGCCAGCAGGAAGGTACCTAACTCCTCCGGCCGGACCCCACATGCCCCCCTGAGATTGCCGGTGTTTAGCCCTTCCTGCCGACACAACCCCCACGACGATTGCCGGAAGGAATGCAACCAACACCTCTTACAGACCCCCCACAGCCCCCCGAAGATCGCAAGCAGGAAGGTTCCCAACTCCTCCGGCCGGACCCCACATGCCCCCCTGAGATTTCTGGCAGGAAGGTGCTCAACCCTTCCTGCCGACAGGACCCCTCCAATGGCCCCCCTGACGATCGCCGACAGAAGGGTGTTCAAATCTTTGTCCCAGACCCCCAACGCCCCCCTATGATTGTTGGCAGGAAGGTGCTCAGCCCTTCCTGCCAACAGAACCTACCTCTGACAATCACGGCAGGAGGGTGCCCAACTCCTACTTCCGGACCCCCTAAGATCACCAATAGGAAGGTGCTCAGCCGTTCCTGCTAAAACAACCCTCCCCCTGATGAATGCAAGCAGGAAGGTACCCAATCCCTCCTGCCGACCCACCTAATGGCCCCCTTGAAGATCGCCGGAAGGAGAGTGCACAACTCTTGCTGGACCACCCAATGCCGCACCTAAGATTGCCAGCAGGAAGGTACTCAGCCCTTTCTGCTGACAGAAACTGCCCTTCGATGATTGCCGGCAGGTAGGTACCCACCCCCTCCTGCCAGACATCCCAACGTCCCCATAGGATCGCCGGCAGGAAAGTGCTCAG
The DNA here is from genome assembly GCF_902459505.1 of Geotrypetes seraphini. NCBI lineage: Eukaryota > Metazoa > Chordata > Amphibia > Gymnophiona > Dermophiidae > Geotrypetes > Geotrypetes seraphini. Next base: position 118,723,876 of record NC_047093.1, on the reverse strand, counting down.
CTCTTCCTGCCAGAAAACCCTCCCCACCAAGGAACACCGGCAGGAAGGTACCCAACCCCTCCCGCCGACCACCCCAATGGCACCCTAGAAGATCGCCGACAGGAGGGAGCACAAATTCTGTTGGACTACCCAATGCCGCACCTAGGATTGCCGGCATGAATTTACTCAGCCCTTCTGCCGACAGAATCCACCCCACGATGATCACCGGCAGGTAGGTACCCAACCCCTTCTGCCGGACCATCCAATGCCCCCCTAGGATCGCCGGCAGGAAAGTGCTCAACCCTTCCAGCCAACCGAACCCACTCCCCCTATAATCATGGCAGGAAGGTACTCAACCCCTCCTACCGACCCCCCAAAGGCCCCCTAAGATCACTTGCAGGAAAGTGCTCTGCTCTTCCTGCTGACAGAACCCGTGCCCCCAAGGATCATGACAGAAGGGTCCCCCACTGCCCCTCCAATGATCGCCTGGTGGTCTGATGACAATAAATGGGATGTGGCTTTACCAGGGTTCAAACTCTACAGGAGAGATAGGCCACACAAAAAAGGTGGAGGAATAGCACTATATATAAGGGATTCCATACATTCAACCAGGATGGAAACAATAGCAAAGGCGGATGACTTGGAATCACTATGGGTTAAGCTATCCGGAGGAACTGGAGCAGACATAAAATTGGGTCTGTACTATCGCCCACCGGGACAAACGGAAGAAATCAACCAGGATCTGGAGGCTGAACTGGGGCAGGTATGCAAAAGCGGAAGTGTGGTGGTGATGGGAGACTTCAACTACCCGGGAATAGACTGGAGTATAGGGCACTCAAACTGCATGAGGGAGACCAAATTCCTGGAGGTCACGAGGGACTGTTTCATGGAACAACTGATCACGGAACCAACACGGGGAGATGCCACTCTTGATCTAATCTTCACCGGACATGGGGGACCCACTAAAGAGCTGGTGGTATTAGCCCCACTAGGAAACAGCAATCATAACACGATTCAGTACAGGCTAGAAATTGGATCATCAAAGGTGAAAAGAACTACAACAACAGCACTGAACTTCAAAAAAGGGAATTATGATGCCATGAGGAAAATGGTGGGAAAGAAACTCAACGACACTGCAAGGAAGATGGAGTCCGTAGAAAAAGCCTGGACCTTACTCAAGGGCATGGTGCACGAAGCACAAAACCTGTGCGTCCCCAAGTTCAGGAAAGGGTGCAAAAAAAATAGAACAAAAAACCCAGTGTGGATAACAAATGCAGTAAAAAGGGCGATAAGTGACAAGAAGGCATCATTCAAAAAATGGAAAAAGGACAAATCAGAGGACAACCAAAAGGAGCACAAAAAACACCAAAAGGAATGTCACCGAGTGGTTAGGAAAGCAAAAAGAGAATATGAAGAGAGACTGGCAAGGGAAGCAACAAACTTCAAATCATTTTTCAGGTACGTCAAGGGGAAGCAACCAGCAAGGGAGGAAGTGGGACCCTTGGATGATGGAGACAGAAAGGGAGTGGTAAAAGAGGAAAAGGAGATAGCTGACAGGCTAAATGAGTTCTTCACTTCAGTCTTCACAAGGGAGGACACAACCAACATTCCGGAACCCGAGGAGATCGTAAAAGGAGATCAGGATGAAAATCTGGTCCAACTTGAGGTAAGCAAAGTCGATGTCCTCAGGCAGATAGACAGGCTAAAGAGCGACAAATCATCAGGTCCGGACGGCATTCACCCAAGGGTACTCAAGGAACTAAGGAACGAAATAGCTGAGCCACTTAGACAAATATGCAACCTATCCTTAAAAACTGGAGAGATTCCGGAAGACTGGAAAATAGCAAATGTCACGCCCATCTACAAGAAAGGTTCAAGGGGAGACCCAGGAAACTACAGGCCGGTGAGCTTGACCTCGGTCCCGGGAAAGATGATGGAAGCGCTGATTAAAAACTACATCTGGGAACACATCGAAAACACTGGGCAGTTAAAGCCGAGCCAGCATGGCTTCTGCAAGGGCAGGTCATGCCTCACCAACTTATTATACTTCTTTGAGGGGGTGAACATCCAGGTTGATAAAGGGGAATCTATAGACATCATTTACCTTGACTTCTAAAAAGCCTTCGACAAGGTACCACATGAAAGACTGCTAAGGAATCTATGGAACCACGGGGTGCAAGGGGAGGTCCACCGATGGATCAAAAACTGGCTGGCGGACAAGAAACAGAGGGTTGGAATAAAGGGCCATTACTCAGACTGGCAATGGGTCACGAGCGGAATTCCTCAGGGGTCGGTGCTGGGACCGCTCCTGTTCAATATATTTATTAACGACCTGGAAGCAGGAACAAAATGTGAGGTTATTAAATTTGCGGATGACACCAAATTATACAGCAGGGTTGAAAGCAAGGAGGACTGCAAAAATCTCCAAAAAGATCTGACAGCGCTGGAAGAGTGGGCCAAAAAGTGGCAAATGAGCTTCAACATAGGGAAATGCAAGGTCATGCATGTAGGGAAAAAGAACCCGATGTTCACTTAAAAAATGGGGGGAATCACCGTTAGGGGTGAGTAACCTTGAAAGAGACCTGGGAGTGATGATAGACACATCATTGAAGGCGTCGGCGCAGTGCGCCACAGCCTCAAGGAAGGCAAACAGAATGTTGGGCATCATTAAGAAGGGTATCACGACCAGGACGAAGGAAGTCATCCTGCCACTGTATCGTGCAATGGTGCGCCCTCAAGAAGGACATGGCGGTTCTTGAGAGAGTCCAGAAAAGAGCAACTAAGCTAATAAAGGGTATGGAAGACCTCTCATATACTGACAGACTGAAGAAGCTGGGGCTTTTCTCCCTGGAGAAGCGGAGACTTAGAGGAGACATGATAGAAACCTTCAAGATTATGAAGGGCATAGAAAGGGTAGACAGGGACAGATTTTTCAAATTACGGGGAACCACAAGTACAAGGGGGCACTCAGAGAAATTGAAAGGGGAAAGGTTTAGAACAAACGCCAGGAAGTTCTTTTTCACTCAGAGGGTGGTGGACACATGGAACGCGCTACCGGAGGATGTGATAAGCAGGAGCAAGCTACAGGGCTTCAAAGAGGGTCTGGACAGGTACCTGGAGGACAAAGGGATTAAGGGGTACAGATAGGAGTAGAGGTAGGTAATAGGGATAGGATTAGAGGATTAGAGGCAGTTATAAAATTAGTCAAGGACACTGTTCAGGCAATTAGGCCTGATGGGCCGCCGCGAGAGCGGACCGCTGGGCAGGATGGACCTCTAGTCTGACTCAGCGGAGGCAACTTCTTATAAGAACATAAGAACATAAGTAGTTGCCTCCGCCGGGGCAGACCAGAGATCCATCCTGCCCAGCGGTCCGCTTACGCGGCGGCCCATCAGGCATATTGCCTGAGCAGCGGTCCCTGACTAATTTTATACCTACCTCTTAAACTTATCTCTAAACCTTCCACTGCTCTTATCTGTACCCCTCAATCCCTTTGTCCTCCAGGAACCTATCCAGGTCTTCCTTGAAACCCTGTACTGTGCTATTTCCTATCACGGCCTCCGGAAGGGTGTTCCATGTGTCCACCACCCTCTGTGTGAAAAAGAATTTCCTTGCGTTTGTTCTAAACCTGTCCCCCTTCAATTTCATCGAGTGTCCCCTTGTTCTTGTGGTTTCTTTCAAATTGAAAAATCTGTCCTTGTCAACCTTTTCGATGCCCCTCAGGATCTTGAAGGTCTCTATCATATCTCCTCTGAATCTCCGCTTTTCCAGGGAGAACAGCCCCAGCTTCTTCAGTCTGTCAGTGTATGTAAGGTTTTCCATACCCTTAATCAGTTTAGTTGCTCTTCTCTGGCATTGCCATGTCCTTTTTGAGGTACGGTGACCAGTACTGTACACAGTATTCCAGATGCGGGCGCATCATAGCCCGGTACAGTGGCAGGATGACTTCCTTCGTTCTGGTCGAGATACCCTTCTTAATGATACCTAACATTTGGTTTGCTTTCCTCGAGGCTGTGGCGCACTGTGCCGACGCCTTCAATGTCGTGTCTACCATCACTCCCAGGTCTCTTTCCAGCTTACTGACCCCTAGCATTGATCCCCCCATTTTGTAAGTGAACATCGGGTTCCTTCTCCCTATATGCATGACCTTGCATTTCCCTACGTTGAAGCTCATTTGCCACTTTTTCGCCCATTCTTCCAGTGTCGTAAGATCCCTTTGGAGATCCTCGCAATCTACCGTGGTTTCAACCTTGCTGAATAGTTTGGTGTCATCTGCGAATTTGATGACCTCACATTTTGTTCCCGCCTCCAGGTCGTCTATGAATATGTTAAACAGGAGTGGTCCCTTGAGGAACCCCGTTCGTGACCCCTTGCCAGTCCGAGTAGTGGCCCTTTACACCAACCCTCTGCTTTCTATCTGCCAGCCAGTTTTTGATCCATCGGTGGACCTCCCCTCGCACCCCGTGATTCCATAGCTTCCTGAGCAACCGCTCATGTGGTACCTTATCGAAGGCTTTCTGGAAGTCTAGGTAAATTATGTCTATGGGTTCACCTTTGTCCACCTGGCTATTTACCCCCTCAAAGAAGTACAACAAGTTTGTGAGGCATGACCTACCCTTGCAGAACCCATGCTGGCTCGACCTTAGCTGTCCATTTTTTTTTATATGATCACAGATGCTGTCCTTAATCAGCGCCTCCATCATCTTTCCCGGGACCGATGTGAGGCTCACCGGCCTATAGTTTCCCGGGTCGCCCCTTGAACCCTTCTTGAAAATGGGCGTGACATTAGCTATTTTCCAGTCCTCCGGGATCTCTCCAGTTTTTAGGGATAGGTTGCATATTTGCTGAAGTGTCTCTGCTATTTCATTCCTTAATTCCTTGAGCACCCTTGGGTGAATGCCGTCCGGACCTGGCGACTTGTCGCTCTTTAGCTTGTCTATCTGCCTGAGGACATCCTCCTGGCTCACCTCTAGTTGGACCAGCTTGCTATCTTGATCTCCATTTTCTATTGCCTCTGGTTCCGGAATGTTGGATGTGTCCTCCCTCGTGAAGACCGACGTAAAGAAGTCATTTAACTTGTCAGCTATTTCTTTTTCCTCCCTCACTACTCCCTTTCTATCCCCATCATCCAAGGGCCCCACTTCCTCCCTCGCTGGTTGCTTTCCCTTTATGTACCTGAAGAATGATTTGAAATTTTTTGCCTCTCCCGCTAGTCTTTCTTCATATTCCTTCTTTGCTCTCCTAACCACTCGGTGGCACTCCTTCTGGCTTTCCTTGTGTTCCTTTTGGTTGGCCTGCGTTTGGTCCTGTTTCCATTTTTTGAACGATGCTTTCTTGTCATTGATCGCCTTTTTTACAGCAGCCGTTATCCATGCTGGGTTCTTTATTCGATTTTTCTTGCACTCTTTTCTGAACCTGGGGACGTTCTACGTACCACTATTTTGGGGGTTCCGTCCCTGATTTCCCTATGTCCTAAACTACTCTCTACTGGGCACCTGGCATCACAAATATATAAATTGTTTCTCTCATCCCACGTTACTACTGATGCCTCCCTACGTAGATCTTGGGAACTTGATCTAGGATTTCCTATAAATGATAGGCAATGGACAATCCTTTGGTCTAAAATTATTCGAACGATTCCTTCTGCCAACTCTATTCAGTCTTTATATTTTCTGCACCATAGGACTGTTTGGACTCCTCAAAAATTTCATGTGGCTGGTCTTGCTCCCTCAAATAAATGTTGGAATTGTAAATCATTACCAGGTACCTTGCTACATATGATATTTGAATGTTCCTCATTAAAACGATTTTGGACAGATGTCTGGTCCATTTTCCAATTAATATTCCAATTACATTCTGATTTATCTTCAGATATCATAATACTAAAATCAGAGGCTCCCTCCATTACTATTTCTAGAGCTCAACATTCTTTGTTTGATACACTCCTTATTATTGCGTTAAGACTTATACTTTCTAACTGGAAATCTTTTGACTCGCTTTCTGTTCATTTTTGGTTCCAATCAGTCTTATTACAACATAAACGCGAGTTATTGATCTCCTCCGAAATGCCTCTTTCTGCTAATGTTCACACTAAATGGGCCGCTTTTACAGATTATTTGGACTCTCTTTGAGAACTCAATACATCTGAGTATATTACTGCTCTCTGTTTCCACTTTCTTTCTCTTTTCTTCCTTCTCTTCTTTTTCTCTTTGGCCTCTGGGGGATCTCTCTTTTTCCTTCCCCCCTTTTTCCCTTTTTTCTTTCCCCTGATTTAAGATCCTCTTCCCCCCCTTCGACTTTTTCTTTATCACTCTCTCCTCTCCCTTTCTTTCCTCTTCCCCTTTTTATCACTCTCCTCCCCTATCTCTTTTTGATTATCACAAGAATCCAATGACAATATTATTGTGATATATATACACATAATTTTTTCCTTTATATATATTTCTAGAATTCTTTTGTCTTGATTATGGTAACCATTTATTGTTGACCTGTTTTGTTTATTTTTTATTTCTGTATTTTTGAAAATCTTCAATAAATTTTCAAGAAAAAAAAAAAAATAAAAAAATAAACTTAGCTGTATTGTCGGTTCCCTGACGCAGCAACGAAACGTGCACGTCGGAACCAGTCACTATTCAAAGTTAAGTCATTTTGTATAATTTATAGGATTCATGAGAACATTTATACTTTCAGCATAGCCTTCTGGCTAGCGCATTATTAATAAGAATTTAAAAAAAAAAATTTCTGAACACTGCAATGATTGGTAGGTGAAGCCGAGTAATCAGCCTTCATGTCTCTGAGCTGATTTCTAAACAAAAAATAAGTTTACTGAGTGTATTGATGAGTGCGGTGACTTTATTTTGTTCTATTGATCTCTTTAGTCACTCGACAGTAACCTTGACTTGAAAGAGTTACCCCTGTATATCTTTTTCGATGATCGACGAAGGGCAGATTCTGTCGGCAGATAGGACTGAGCACCTTCCTGCCGGCAATCTTAGGTGCGGCATTGGGTGGTTCGGCAGGAATTGTGCACCCTCCTGCCGGCGATCTTCGAGGGTACAATTGGGGTAGGGTTGGCAGTAAGGGTTGGGTACCTTCCTGCTGGCGATCATCGGGGGGAGGGTTCTGTTGGTAGGAAAGGCTGAGCACCTTCATTCCAGCGATCTTAGGGGGGGTCGTTGAGAGGTCTGGCTGGATGAGTTGGGTACCCTCCTGCTTGTGATCTTCGGGATGTTATTGGGGGGGTAAGAAGTCTAGAGGCGGATTCTGTCGGCAGAAAAGGTTGAGCACCTTCCTGCCGGCAATGTTCGAGGGGGCCATTGGGCGGTTGGCAGGAGGAGTTGGGTACCTTCCTGCCTGCAGTCAACGGTGGGGAAGGTACTGTTGGCAGGAAGGGCTGAGCATCTTCCTGCCGGTGATTTTTGGCCAGGCGTATGGGGGTCAGGCAGTAGGGGAAGGGGTTCTTACTGCTGGTGATTTTAGGGGGAGGCGTTGGGGGGTCCGGCAGGAGGAGTTTAGCACCTTCCTGCTTGCGATCTTCGGGGGGGCCGTGGGGGTCTTCAAGAGGGGTTGGTTGCCTTCCTGCTGGTGACCGTCGGGGGGGCAGGTTCTGACAGCAGGAAGGCAGGGCTGAGCACCTTCCTGCCAGCAATCTTAGGGGGGGCATTGGCGGGTCTGGCTGGACGGGTTGGTTACCTTCCTACTGGCGATCGTAAGGGGGCGTGTTCTGTCGTCAGGAAGGGCTAAGCAACTTCCTGCTGGCAATCTTAGGGGGGCATTGGGGGATCCAGCAGGAGGGGTTGGGTACCTTCTTGCCGGCAATCAAAGGGGGGCTTTGGGTGGTCTGGCAGGAGGAGTTAAGCACTCTACTGCCGGTGAGCTTCGAGGGGCCGTTGGGGGTCAGCAGGAGGGTTGGGGTACCCTCCTGCCGTGATTATTTGGGGGGCGGGTAATGTCGGTAGGATGTGCTGATCACCTTCCTGCCAGCGATATTAGGGGGGCATTGGGGGGTCCGGCAGAAGGGGTTGTATTCCTTCCTGGTGGTGTTCTTAGGGAGGCATTGGGGGGGTACAGGAGGAGTTGGGCACCCTCCTGCTAGAAATCTTCAGGGGGGCCATTGGGGGGTTAGCAGGAGGGGATGGGTACCTTCATGCCAGCAATCATCGGGGGGGTGGGTTCTGTCAGCAGGAAGGGATGAACACCTTCCTGCCGGCGATCTTAGGTTGCTGTTGGAGGGTCCGGCAAGAGGGGTTGGGTACCTTTAGGGAGGTCATCAGGAGGGATTGGGTACTCTACTGCTGTTGATCTTAGGGGGGCATGTTCTGTCGGCAGGAAGGGCTGAGCACCCTCCTGCCGGTGATCGTCGGGCGGGCCTTAGGAGGGGTCGGCAGGAGGGGTTGGGTACCTTCCTGCCGGCAATCTTAGATGGGGTGTAGGCGGGCCCGCCAGGAGGAGTTGGACACCCTCCAGTTGGCGATCTTCAGGGAGCCATCTACCAAAACAATAGACTCACTCCGTGTAATCAGCAAGTCAAACAATCACTCAGTGCAAAGTAATTCTTCTTTCAGTGGGAATTCTGACTCCACTTGCTCAAAACGAGTCCGTGGTCATGGAATTCTTCATTATTCCCTTACTGATAGAATTATTTTTTAGATATTTTTTAAATTTATATACTGTTATATATCATTTTTCAACTTTTTATAACTTTTTAAATGGATATAAAAGTGTAATCACTTATCTTCAATCTTTATTAATTCCCCTTTCCGACGCGTTTCGAAGTCCTTTATCAAGGTCGGGGGAACTACAATGGAACATAAGGATATTATACCTTCTGCTAATTTTAAAAGGCTAAAAAGTTTTGTAAATAACAGTCACTCACCGATAAGATAAGGTAATCTTACTCCAATATTCTGCCACCGGTTATCCGAAAAGATGGCTGTGGCGTTCATACTGAGTGTTCAAATAACCCCTCCCCTTACATCATACTCTCACCTAGCAACCAGCCCGACGCAAATCGCGTCACTCAAACCACATCTGAACCACGGAGACTCACACTGTCATCAAGAATCCACCTGAGCCATCCAATCCGAGGCTTCATTCAGCCCGGAGGGGGCCATAGTTTGAAGTTGGAACATCCAGCGTAATTCCCTAAGATTTAAAGTACGCTCTATATTTCCTCCCTCCCACCCTACAGTAATCATGTCCATTACCCTCCATTTTAAATCTTTCAGACCATGTTTACATAACCTCCAGTGTCTAACTAAAAGGGAAGCTTCATAGTTCATATTCACCCTAGACTTATGCTTTGTTAATCGGATCTTCACAGCTCTAGTAGTGTCGGTGGGGCCGTTGGGGAGGTTGACAAGAGGGGTTGAGCACCTTCCTGCTAGCGATCTTCGGTGGGCCATTGAGGGGGGTTGGCAGGAGGGGTTAGGTACCTTCCTGCCGGCAATCTTGGAGGGGGCGTTTGGGGGTCCAGCAGGAGGAGTTGGGCACCCTCCTGCTTGCGATCTATGGGGGGCCAGGGGGGCAGCAGGATGGTTTGGATACCCTCTTGCTGCAATTGTTGGGGGGTCAGACAGAGGGATTGAGAACCCTCTTGCTGCAATTGTTGGGGGGCCACTGGGGGGGTCGGCAGGAAGGTTTTAGCACCTTCCTGCCAGCAATCTAAGGGGGAATGGGGGGTCCGGCCGGAGGAGTTGGGTACCTTCCTGCTGGCAATCAGTAGAGGGGCGGGTTCTGTCGGCAGGAAGGGCTGAGTACTTTCCTGCCGACAATCTTAGGGGGGTCTTTGGGGGGTCCGGCAGGAGATGTTGGGCACCCTCCTGCCGGCGATCGTCGGGGGGGCCATTGGAGGGGTCCGGCAGGAGGGGTTGGGTATCTTTCTGCTCGTGATCTTAGGAGGGCGTTGGCGGGTCAGATAGATGGGCACCCTCCTGCTGGCGATCTTCAGGGGGGCCATTGTGGGGGTCGGCAGAAGGGGTTGGGTACCTTCCTTCCAGTGATCATCAGGGGTGGGTTCTGTCGGCAGGAAGGGATGAGCACCTTCCTGCCGGCGAACTTAGGGGGGGTGTTGGGGGGCCGGCAGGAGGGGTTGGGTACCCTCATGCTGCGATTGTCGGGGGCAGGTTCTGTCAGCAGGAAGGGCTGAGCACCTTCCTGCCAACAATCTTAGGGGGGCGTTGGGGGGTCGGCATCCTCCTACCGGCGATCATCAGGGAGGCCATTGGAGGGGTCCAGCAGAAGGGGTTGGGTACCTACCTGGTGGTGTTCTTATGTGGGGCCATTGGGAGGGTCAGCATGAGAGATTGGGTACTCTCCTGCCGGTGATCTTAGGGGGGCAGGTTCTGTCGGCAGGAAGGGCTGAGCATCTTCCTGCCGGTGATCTTAGGGGGGCCATTGGGGGGCAGCATGAGGGGTTGTGTACTCTCTTGCTGCGATTGTCCGGAGGGCCTTTGGGGGGTCAGCAGGAGGGGTTGTGTACCCTCCTGCTGCAATTGTCGTTGGGGCCGTTGGCGGGGTCGGCAGGAGGGGTTGGGTACCTTCCTGCTGACGATCTTCGGGGGTCCGTTGGGGGGTTCAGCTGGAGGGATGGCGTACCCTCCTGCCGCGATCATTGGGGGAGCGGGTTCTGTCAGTAGGAACGGTTGAGCACCTTCCTGCCGGCGATCTTAGGGGGTGCGTTGGGTGGTCCGGCATGAGGGGTTGAGCACCTTCCTGCCGGCGATGTTAGGGGGGGCGTTGGTGGGTTCGGCAGGAGGAGTTGGTCACCCTCCTGCTGGCGATCTTCGGGGTAGTCCTTGGGGGGTTCCGGGGAGGGGGTTGCGCATTGTTAAACCCGAATCTGTAACCGGCGTCTGCAACATGGATGTCGGTTACAGAATCGGGTTAAGTTTTACAGAATCGGGTTAAGTTTGGGCGGGTGTAGGCCCGATTCTGTATAGGATGCTCGGACCGGCGTCCTTTACAGAATCTGGGCCTAAATCTCCGTTGTTTTTGTGGTGATTTTTTGCATAGATCAGACAAGTGTAGGATCACCAGAGCATGATCAGAAATGGCGATTGGCTATTTAAAAAAAGTCAATCGTTGAGTAGAAAGAATGAGGAGCAGAGAAGAACGTAAAATCATGCTCCTGAAGATTGTGCCAAGATTTGGATTTTCTATTAGTGATGGAAGATTTCCTGTCCATCTCCAATAATGTCTTTTTCATTATTAATAATTTCATCTAAAAAGACAGGATTGTCTATATTGGGACCATAGATATTTGTAACAGCAATTAAGGACCCCTAAATCTTTATAACAGCTTTGAAATCAATTTAAGGTCAGGTGTATTTCTTATTAGCATGACAACTCAACTGCAGGAGAGAACAAAGGCGGGCGTACCCAACGTTCTGGTATTTTTTTCGCTTCATAGTCTGGCAGGTGCATCTCTTAAAATAGGACAATGTCTGGCTGAAATTTAGAAAGATAGTCCGAGATTTTTTTCCCATTTGATAGGATTATTAAAACCCTTCAGTGTCATAATATCAAAGGAAAGATAACATCCATTCCATCAAAACTAAATAGTAAATGTTGCTATATCATGCTCTCTAACTTTGCTGAATTGGCATATAACAATAACATCAGTACAATACAAAATATAATTATTAATTAAGGACACAGAAACCCCAACTGGGCAGTAGTTGTCGGTCATAAAGTATAAGTAATAGTAAGTCACTGTTAAAGAACAAATCACAAACTGTGACTGAATACTGGCACATGTAAACATCATATTTTTCAATGGAAGTTGGAGAAACGTTACTTCTTGGCAGCTCTTTTTCTGTATTCTGGGTGTTGTCTTGCTGGTGAGTGACGCGCAAGATCCAGCTGGGTTTATTTGACTGACGTTCTCGGACGTCACAGTGTTGTCACCTGCAGCAGAAAGTGAAATAAAATCAAGATGGAAAAGCCAAAGGATAGAAACATAGAAACATAGAAAAAGATGGCAGATAAGGGCCGCGGCCCATCTAGTCTGCCCACCCTAATGACCCTCCCCTATTTAGCTCTGTGCAGAGATCCCACTGACGATCCCATTTCTTCTTAAAATCAGGCACGCTGCTTGCCTCGATCACCTGAAGTGGAAGTCTATTCCAGCGATCAACCACTCTTTCGGTGAAAAAGTATTTCCTGGTGTCGCTGTGCAATTTCCCGCCCCTGATTTTCCATGGATGTCCTCTTGTCGCCGTCGGACCTTTGAAAAAGAAGATATCTTCTTCTACCTCGATACGGCCCGTGAGGTATTTGAACGTCTCGATCATGTCTCCCCTCTCTCTGCGTTCCTCGAGTGAGTATAGCCATAATTTATCCAGCCGTTCCTCGTATGGGAAATCCTTGAGTCCCGAGACCATCCGGGTGGCCATTCGCTGGACTGACTCAAGCCTCAGTACATCCTTGCGGTAATGAGGCCTCCAGAATTGTACGCAGTATTCCAGATGGGGCCTCACCATGGATCTATACAACGGCATAATGACTTCAGGCTTGCGGCTGACGAAACTCCTACGTATACATCCTATGATCTACCTAGCCTTAGATGAAGTCCGCTCCACTTGATTGGCAGTCTTCATGTCTTCACTGATGATTACCCCTAAGTCCCGTTCTGCAACAGTTCTTGCTAGGATCTCGTCATTTAGGGTGTAAGTCTCGCGTGGATTTTGACTGCCAAGGTACATGACTTTGCATTTCTTGGCATTGAAACTCAGTTGCCAGGTCCTAGACCATTGCTCCAATAGGAGTAGGTCATGTTTCATATTGTCCGTTGTGCTCTTGCTTGTTATGTTACACAGTTTGGCGTCATCGGCGAATAACGTTATTTTAACGCGAAGCCCCTCAGCCAAGTCCCTTATAAAGATATTGAAAAGGATCGGGCCCAAGACCGAGCCCTGCGGCACTCCGCTGATTACTGCCGTCGTTACGGAGGGGGTGCCGTTCACCACCACCCTATGAAGCCTACCACCAAGCCAGTCCCCAACCCATTTTGTCAAAGTGTCACCTAATTCTATAGAACTCATTTTGCACAACAACCTGCGGTGAGGGACACTAACAAATGCTTTGCTGAAGTCCAAGTATACAATGTCCAAGGACTTTCCAACATCGAGCTTCCCTGTCACCCAGTCAAAGAAGCTGATCAAGTTGGATTGGCAGGATTTCCCCTGGGTAAATCCATGTTGACGGGGATCCCGTAGATTCTCCACATCCAGGATCTTATCTAATTGGTGTTTGATTAGAGTTTCCATTAGTTTGCTCACTATTGGTGTGAGACTCACTGGTCTGTAGTTCTCAGCCTCTGTCCTGCAACCTTTTTTGTGGAGTGGAATGACGTTAGCCGTTTTCCAGTCCAACGGGACTCTTCCTGTACTAAGGGAGAGATTGAAGAGCGCGGATAGTGGTTCCGCCAGGATGTCCCTTAACTCCCTGAGCACCCTGGGGTATAGGTTGTCTGGCCCCATTGCTTTGTTAACCTTGAGTTTTGACAACTCACAGTAGACACTGCTTGTTGTAAACTTGAAATTACTAAACGGGTCTACTGAGCCATCCTTTTTTTGTAGCTGAGGGCCGGAACCTGGCGCCTCGCAGGTGAAGACCGAACAGAAGTATTCGTTTAACAGTTCAGCTTTTTCCGAGTCTGCTTCTACATAGGTCCCGTCTGGTTTCCTAAGGCGTACTATCCCGCATGTGCTGCGGTTTCTGTCGCTAATGTACCTGAAGAAGGATTTATCGCCCTTCTTGATGTTCTTTGCTAAAGTTTCCTCCATTCGGAATTTGGCCTCTCTAACTGCTGTTTTGACGGCTCTTGCCCTAGTCAAATAGACTTCTCTAGAGTCCTGAGATACTGTATGTTTGTAGGAGATGAACGCTTTTTTCTTCTCTTTTATGAGGTCCGAGATCTCCGCAGAGAACCATTGTGGCTTATTGTTCCTGCGCCGTTTGCTCACTGATTTTATATAGCGATTTGTTGCCTCCTGAATGGTAGCTTTCAGAGTCAACCACAGTTCCTCTACGTTATCTGTTCCTGCTTGGTTTTGTAGTGCTTGATGGATGAAATCCCCCATACCCTCAAAGTTGGCGTTCTTGAAGCTAAGGACCCTGGTCAATGTGTTAGTTTTGGCTAAACCCTTCCTGAGTTTGAACCATATCATATTGTGGTCGCTGGAGGCCAACTTGTCGCCCACTGAGACCTCAGTGACACTTTCACCATTGGTAAGCAATAGGTCCAGTATTGCCTGTTCCCTCGTTGGCTCCAATACCAGTTGCCTCAGTTTAGCTCCCTTCATAGAGTTCAATAGTCTCCTGCTGCTGCTGGATGCAGAGGAAAGTGTGTTCCAGTCCACATCAGGCATGTTGAAGTCTCCTAACAACACTGTATCCCCACGCAAGGTGATATTCTCTATGTCACCGATTAATTCTATATCTATGTCATCCTGTTGCCTTGGGGGTCTGTATACTAAGCCAAGATACAGGCATTTGCCATTCCCCCTGGTCAAATTTACCCAAAGGGATTCCCCTGTGTACCTGATATCTGTGATTCTGGTGACTTTAATATCATCCCTAGTGTATATTGCTACACCACCTCCCATTCTGCCCTCCCTGTCTTGGCGAAGAAGGTATCACCATGTCCCACCCGTGGGAGTCGGTGAGCCAGGTCTCAGATATCGCCACCACATCCAGGTCAGCGTTTCTCATTTCAGTCTCAAGTTCCAGGATCTTGTTGCCCAAACTATGGGCGTTGATGTACATAGCCCTCCATGTAGCATGTTTGCTATGCCTCCCTGGGGCTGTTCCTGCTTGAGCTGTGTGGACCTTTTCAGTACTACTTGTAGTTTGTGTACCTTCCCTAGACCCAGTATTGCAAAGTGTACCTACCCTAGGTTCGAAAGTGTTTGTACTCTGTGGGGGAATAACTGTTTGAGCTACTTTAATTCTTTTAGTACAGCTTGCAATGTGTGTACCCTCCCTAGACCTGGAATTACAGTATGAACCTACCTTAGACTTAGAAATGTGTGTACTCGCCCCATACTTAGAATGTGTTTACTCATCACAGTCCCAGACCCAGAATTGCGGTGTTTGCTTACCCCAGACTCAGAAAAGTATTGATGGCATAACTCGTCAGATAGGTTGTTTGTGCTTGTACCCTCCCCCAACATACCTAGTTTAAAGCCTTGTTAAGTAGGCGGGCCAGTCGGTGTCCAAGGACGTTCTTCCCTCTTCTAGTCAAGTGTAGCCCATCTGGTCCCTGTAGTCCTAGTAGTGTCTCTCCATGTTTCAGGAACCCGAAGTTCATCTCCTTGCACCAATCTCGCAGCCAGTCGTTAGTCCTCTGGATGCGATCCTCCCTGGCTCTGCCCTTGCCCCTTACAAGGAGGATCGAGGAGAAGACCACCTGTCCATACATTCTCCTCAGCTTCTCACCCAGGGCTCTGAAGTCTGCCGGTATGCTATCCTGGGTGCTCCTGGCGGTGTCGTTTGTTCCGACGTGGATGAGGATCATGGGGAAGTGGTCCTGAGGCTTGATGAGTCTATCCAGGCAAGCGGTTACATCCCGGATCCTGGCCCCTGGCAAACAGCAAACCTCTCTTGATTGCAAGTCTGGTCTGCAGATTGGTCCCTCGGTGCTCCTCAGTAGCGAATCTCCAATGACAACCACTCTGCGCTTCTTATGGGTGGTTCGTCCTGGTGTCTCTGGAACTGGAATCTCCTGTTGATCATCTCTCTGTACCTCATTGTCAGGTTTGTCCTGTAGCAGTTGGAATCTGTTCTTCAGGGTGATCTGCGGGGTCGATGTAGAACAGCCCTGTGTGTGAGAGAAAGAGACAGAAGATGAGGAAGGTCTTCTGCGTTTTCCTGTGGAGGAAGTTACCAGTTGCCAAGAGTCAGCGTCCCCAGCCTCCTCCTGTATTCCGATGGTTGGTCTGGAGGTTTCAGGATTGGTAGTTTGTTTGGGTGTCGCGGGTATGGTCACATTAGGTTCCTGTTTGGTGATCTGGGAACAGTTCCTGGATGACACCGTCGATGAAGGTCTCGTCATCTCGAATGCTTCTTAAGCGCTGGACCTCTTCTCTCAGGTTCCTCAGCTCCAGTAAAAGGTTTCCATCTGGCTGATCCGTTACATCTGTCTGTGTAGCAACTGTAGACATTTTCAAGGGGATGGCCTCGGTCTGTACAGAGACCTCTGTACTCCGTCCTGGTTTCCCCTCCATCTGCACATGTGCCGTAGCCACCCCCTGGATATCCTCGGTGACTGTACTGCCTGTCTTGATTGAAGTCTTGCTACTTCTGGTTCTACCTGCCATTTTAGAAGGTGAAAATTATTTAGAAATCCCTTTTTTTTTTTTTTTTTTAGATAGTTATAGTTTTTTGTTATAGGTTAGATAGTGTTGAGGTTATAGTTTTTTGTTATAGGTTAGATAGTGTTGAGGATATAGGTTAGCTAGTGTTGAGGTTTAAGAGATAGAGATAGTCAGTAGTCAGATGATTGTTAGTTAAGACTGTCTGTTTCTTAGTGGGCTAGGGAGGTCTAAATGGTTTGAGGAAAGTGACTGGTGAGGTCTGCCTGCTTAGAGTGAAGGTTGTAGGTGCTTGGTGGTTTGGTAGAGAGTGGAAGGATTTGGTAGGAAGTTGGTAGTTTAGATTGTAGTTAATTTGGTAATTAGTAGTTGTAGAAGCTCAAGTACAGATTAAAGTTGAAGGTTATTCCTTTGAGGCCCTTCGCAAAGGCGCACTCGCTAAGACGAGCGCCTTTGCCGCTCGCCTTCGCCGCACGCCGAACGGCTGCGCGCCGTTGGCTCGACCCCTTTTATGGGGGAGTCAGCTGGTGACGTCGGGGGGTGGGCGGATATATCTCTCGCCTCTTTCCCCTCGATTCTGCTAGGTCTGCTCCTGTCCTTCTGCTTTCTCCTCTGCCTGCTTGGCTGCTTTCACTCGCTCTCCTCTCCTTACTTTTGACCCCCTCTGCACAGTCTGCCTCTCTCTCCGCTTTCACTTGTTGACCTATTGCTGTCCCCAACAATTTAATATTATTGCTAAATAACCTCTATTACTTAATTAAATTAAGTGAAATAGGTCTCACTGATACTGCACTTAGTTGGTTTAATGATTTTTTAAAAACTGTAGTAATCATAGTAAATGAGTGTGTAATGAAGGTATACGTGTATCTCCCTTATCACCAATCCTGTTCAACATTTTTATGAGCTCCTTGGGAGCTGTTTCTTTAGATCAAAATGAATGTCTTTACTTATTTGCGGATGAAATTTTTGTTTAGGTTCCTGTTCTTAAAGACCTAGTTAGCACCTATCCAAATATATGACTGTTTAACAAAGATTGGGCTTCTTCCTACTTATTGAAATGGAACATAAATAAACCTAAAGTTTATTTATTTAAATGCTTATTAATCACACCAACCATAGTTCTGAGTGATTGCCTATAAAATGTATACAATAAAATTGAACATAAACCCAAAACAGGTAAGAAGCAAGTGCCGTTGCTGCTCTGGTCTAGCCAGGGCTCCCTTTGGAACACTCTTGCTGCACCTCATGAAGGTCATGTGACTACAGACTTCCAGCTTGCTTCTTACCTGGATCTTGCACTGACCAGTGGGCGCCATAATGTACTGCTTTTCTTGCAAGACAAGTACTTTCCACGTATCTTTTACCCTAGGACTAGCAGGGACCCCTGAGGAAGATTTGTTTGTCGAAACACGGACAGTGTTTGGTCCAGTGTTCCCAGAAGACTAGGTCCTTAAGGTGTTAATGTGGATTGCTACATATTTATGCATTTTTAATAAAGTCCATCTCAGGAACATCGTCTCTCCACAGTGTTTCTTTGCTTTGCTTTAAAAGAGCATAGAGCAGTTTTTCTCTTTTCAGGTGGTTTTTATTTGGAATGCTTTTCTTCTGCACATTAAGGGCCTAATTCTTTTTTTTTCCAATTCTTTATTCATTTACATCTTACATCAAGAACACAATATTACATCAATTGAATCATATACATCACTTGAAATTCTTTCTATATATCATCTTAAATACATAAATTAACTCCCTCCCCCACCCACCCTTTTCACAAATATTGTAATCAAAAATATCATACATGTATTATATTAATAATATTGATTGAACCTATAATATAACAATACACCACCCCCTTCCCTAAAATTATAATATATACTTACAGTGTAAAAAGGCGTCTAATCATTACAATAAGTTATCAATGGCCCCCAAATCTTTTAAAAATTATTATAATTCCCTGATTCTGAATAAGAAGCCCGGTCTCAGCAGCCGCCTAAGGGTGTCCTATATAGAATCACTTCTGTCCTGACGGACAGACACCTAATTCCACCTAACCACCCCGATTCTCTAATTGGCATCTATGTCACAGGCGCCAGTTAGAGAATCTCGTTGCTGCTGAGCTGAGTACAGCAAGGGAATCTCCTTGTCGTGATCAGCTCAGCAGCCGTGGCAGGAAAACCCCTAGCAACAAAGTTGGCTAGCCGGAGGGATCCCACTCCCTCCTGCTGGAACCTCCCGCCCAAAGATCACCAGCAGGGAGATGCCCAGTAACTTCTGCTGGTACCTCCTCCTCCCCACCCCCCCAATATCCACAGCAGGAGGGATACCAACTCTTTCCTGCTAGCACCCCCCCCCCCAGAAAATCACCAGCAGGAGGGATGCCCAGTTCCTCCTGTTTGAAACTCCCGAACTCCCGAACATCACTGGTAGGAGGGATGCCCAAGTCCTTCTGCCAGAACTCCTTCCTACCGGTGATCTTTGGGGGTGGTGGGGGGGTTCCTGAAGGAGAGAGTGGGAATTACTCCTGCCGGTGATCTTTAGTGGGGTGCCAACAGGAGGAAGTAAGAATCCCTCCTGCTGGGGACATTCAGGGGGTGCTGGCAAGAGGGACTGGATATTTCTCCTGCTGGCTGACTTCACAGCTGGGAGGTTCCTGCTGTGGCCACTCAACTGATCGCAGCAGGGAGATTCCCTTACTGCGATCAGTTTAGCGGCCATGTATAATTGAAATGTCTACATTTTAGGTGTCTTTCGTGGCCCTAGGGAGGTATCTAAGACTGCTTAAGCTCACCCAAGGCCACTTCCAGGTAAAACCATGCCCATGTCCAGCCTTGGGCGAGCTTAAGCTTCCCTACATGTCTCTCTGACCAGCGACAGATGTCTATAATGTAGGTAGCCTGCCTCAGGGTATTTAAAAAAAAAAAAAATTAGATCCCGATTGGCTGTTTAGATAGCCGTAGAATGCCTACCACTGCGTACAATTGGGATGCCGTTTCTAGAATCTGCCCCTACATCTGTCTGCTTATGCTTAATTTTGAAAACATCTAAAAGCTTTTCTTTTCCAGAATTACTTGATAAAAGATGATTACTGACTCTTTTATTGTTCATATTCTTTCACTTGCAATTCCCAATTACCCCTAATTTTATAAGAAGTGCCAAAAATTACACACACAATTTTGGTCATGTACTCAAACTGAACACAAAATTTAATTGAATAATAGCTCTAATTGGTATTTTAACAAGTAGTTATTGACATTAATTAGAATTAAGGGTTATATGCCTAAATTTTACGCGCAAACAGGAACGGTGCAGCAATGGGTGGATTGGGGTGTTTTTTAAATTACTTGTGTAATCTGGTGAAGCTTGATGAATGGTCAAACAATTGGCAACTAAGATTTAATGCTAAAAAATGTAGGATCATGCACTTAGGCTGCAAAAAACCAGGAGAATCGTATAGTATAGGAGGTGAGGAACTTCTGTGCATGGAAGAATTGCGGGACTTGGGAATGATTGTGTCTGATGATCTCAAGGTGGCAAAACAGGTAGAAAAGGCAAGGTCAAAGCTAAGAAGATGCTTGGGAGCATAATAAGAGGAATGGCCAGTAGGAAAAGGGAGGTGATAATGCCATTGTATAAATCCTTGGCGAGGCCGCATTTTTTTTTTTTTTTTTTTTATAATTCTTTATTCATTTTTAAACTTTCAGCAAGTGCACAATATAAGTAATACATAGATTTACTAACATCACTTGATAAATCTATCAAGATCATAACAAAGGTATATATATCTAAACTCTTCTTCCCCCCTCCCTTTCCATACAATTATTTAATTGAATCAATCTTTGTCATATTTCTTTTTTACATTTTTTTTTTTTCATTTATATAAACCCTCCCCTTTCCCTTCCAATCATAAATAATGTTAAGAAAATGGTGTTTATTCATTACAAAACAATGTCAATGGCCCCCATATTTCATTAAACCTTTTATAATTTCCATTTTATATTGCTATTGATTGTTCCATTCTATATATGTGACATAGTGAATTCCACCAGAAATTAAAATTAAGTCTTGTGTGATCTTTCCAATTTGTAGTAATATGTTGCATGGCAACTCCTGTCATAATCAATAAAAGTTTGTTATTACTT
This sequence comes from Geotrypetes seraphini, assembly GCF_902459505.1. Lineage (NCBI taxonomy): Eukaryota > Metazoa > Chordata > Amphibia > Gymnophiona > Dermophiidae > Geotrypetes > Geotrypetes seraphini. The sequence continues at coordinate 118,703,442 of NC_047093.1, read as the reverse complement.
GCCGATATCTGACTCTTTTTCCTCATAGATATGCCAAATATCACAGTATCATAAGTTAATGCTACAGGATTATCTAATAAAGAATTTATTTGATCCCAGATCGAATTCCAAAAGGCTAATATATAGGGACAGAAAAATAAAAGATGATCCAAAGTCCCTTTTTATTTATAATTTTTCATTCTTACAATAATTTAATTTTACATAAACTTCAATTAATACATGAAAAATTGTGATTACAAATAATTCATCTTATCACATAAAATATAACCCTCCCCTTTCTTCATTTCTTAAATCCATATAATATACATTCCCACCCTTCCCCAACCTAATACAGTGGTGCCTCACACAACGAACTTAATTGGTTCCAGGAGCAAGTTTGTTATGTGAAACGCGTTTTCCCATAGGAATACATGTAAAAAAAAATAATTCGTTCTGCAGCATAAAATATGCTAAGATGACATAAAAAAAGATAAATTTTTGGTTATTATTTTTATTTAGATACATCTAAAAACATAATTGTTGTTTAAAACAACACACATTTTTTAAATTTAAAGACAGACTAAGTAGAGTCTAATTTTACAGTGAGAGAGGGCAGAGTCTCAGCGGCAAAAACTGGGACTTAACTGTTCATTTTTTTTTTTTTCTACCGTGTTTCCCCGATGATAAGGCAGGGCCATCAAATAAGACAGCCCCCCCTTTTTAGAAAAAAATGTAAAATAAGGCACCCCCCCGCAAATAAGCCACCCACCGATACCTGCGCTTACCCGAATCGGGTGGTACGGTGGGTGACTCCGTGTGGTCCCTGGCACCCCCGACACGATCGGGGCAAGAGGGAGCTCAAGCCCTCTTGCCCCCCCGACTCCCCGACACGATCGGGGCAAGAGGGAGCCCAAGCCCTCTTGCCCCCCAACTCCCCGACACGATCGGGGCAAGAGGGAGCCCAAGCCCTCTTGCCCCCCCGACTCCCCGACACGATCGGGGCAAGAGGGAGCCCAAGCCCTCTTGCCCCCCGACCCCCCGACACGATCGGGGCAAGAGGGAGCCCAAGCCCTCTTGCCCCCCCGACTCCCCGACACGATCGGGGCAAGAAGGAGCCCAAGCCCTCTTGCCCCCCGACTCCCCGACACGATCGGGGCAAGAGGGAGCCCAAGCCCTCTTGCCCCCCCGACTCCCCGACACGATCGGGGCAAGAGGGAGCCCAAGCCCTCTTGCCCCGCCGATTCCCCAACTCCCCGACAATATCGGGCCAGGAGGGAGCCCAAGTCCTCCTGGCCACGGCGACCCCCTAACCCCACCCTGCACTACATTACGGGCAGGAGGGATCCCAGGCCCTCCTGCCCTCGACGCAAACCCCCCCTCCCCCCAACGACCGCCCCCCCCAAGAACCTCCGACCGCCCCCCCAGCCGACCCGCGACCCCCCTGGCCGACCCCCACGACACCCCCAACCCCCTTCCCCGTACCTTTCTGTAGTTGGCCGGACAGACGGGAGCCAAACCCGCCTGTCCGGCAGGCAGCCAACGACGGAATGAGGCCGGATTGGCCCATCCGTCCCAAAGCTCCGCCTACTGGTGGGGCCTAAGGCGCCTGGGCCAATCAGAATAGGCCCGGGAGCCTTAGGTCCCTCCTGGGGGCAGGGCCTGAGGCACATGGTCGGGTTGGGCCCATGTGCCTCAGGCCCCGCCCCCAGGAGGGACCTAAGGCTCCCGGGCCTATTCTGATTGGCCCAGGCGCCTTAGGCCCCACCAGTAGGCGGAGCTTTGGGACGGATGGGCCAATCCGGCCTCATTCCGTCGTTGGCTGCCTGCCGGACAGGCGGGTTTGGCTCCCGTCTGTCCGGCCAACTACAGAAAGGTACGGGGAAGGGGGTTGGGGGTGTCGTGGGGGTCGGCCAGGGGGGTCGCGGGTCGGCTGGGGGGCGGTCGGAGGTTCTTGGGGGGGGGCGGTCGTTGGGGGGAGGGGGGGTTTGCGTCGAGGGCAGGAGGGCCTGGGATCCCTCCTGCCCGTAATGTAGTGCAGGGTGGGGTTAGGGGGTCGCCGTGGCCAGGAGGACTTGGGCTCCCTCCTGGCCCGATATTGTCGGGGAGTTGGGGAATCGGCGGGGCAAGAGGGCTTGGGCTCCCTTTTGCCCCGATCGTGTCGGGGAGTCGGGGGGGCAAGAGGGCTTGAGCTCCCTTTTGCCCCGATCGTGTCAGGGGAGTCGGGGGGGCAAGAGGGCTTGAGCTCCCTCTTGCCCCGATCGTGTCGGGGAGTCGGGGGGGCAAGAGGGCTTGGGCTCCCTCTTGCCCCGATCGTGTCAGGGGAGTCGGGGGGGCAAGAGGGCTTGAGCTCCCTCTTGCCCCGATCGTGTCGGGGAGTCGGGGGGGCAAGAGGGCTTGGGCTCCCTCTTGCCCCGATCGTGTCGGGGAGTCGGGGGGGCAAGAGGGCTTGGGCTCCCTCTTGCCCCGATCGTGTCGGGGAGTCGGGGGGGGGGGCAAGAGGGAGCCAGGCGGAGAGAGGGCAGTTAAGCGCAGTGCCTGCGCGGAAGGATGCAGCTCGGGCGACTTCGTTGTGTGAAACGAAGTTCGTTGTACGAATCAAGACATAAAGTTCGTTGTGCGCAGCGTTCGCTGTGCGAGGCGTCCGTTATGCGAGGCACCACTGTATATCCATTACTAATGTGCTATGAAACCTGATCATTGGAATATCGAGTCAATGGTTCCCAAATTTTCTTAAAATTATGAATATTTCCCTGTTGTAATGCTATTGTTTTTTCCATTTTGTATATATGACAGACTGAATTCCACCAATTAATTAATTAATTAGACTGACTTCTCACGACATGACCACCCGATATCCACCATCTTGAGAACTAATATTGGGTGGTACGTCGTGAGAAGTCAGTCTAATTAAGGGATTGTAGCCCCGAGGAAACCCCCTTTAGGGTGAAACATGTTGGCGTACTCATCCCTTGTCAACCACAACCACCTCGGTTAAGTTAAGTATTGATTCAAATACTATTTAAATACTATTTATTATATTATATTCAAGTTGCATATTCCTCAAAACTCATTAAGTTAAACATAAGTATCGACCCGGTGACGATTGGGTGCTTAAAGCCAAGGGTTATGATCTTTTATTGAACTCTTGGTTGCATCTCTGAGGGCTGTGAGATAAAGCAAGTTAAAAGTAAATAGAAGGTATTCAAGGGAGGTCTACAGCACCACCCCCATTTATGGTCTAGATTAGATAATAACATATACATTGGATCTGTGGCTCCTAAGCAGCAGCCTTGCCGATTGTGCTTTGCACATAATAAGGGCCATATGAGCCTTTTCAGAAACGTCACCTCTTCTTAAATTGATCCATTATAGTCCAATCCTTTGTCCTAGGTCTAGTGGACTACTGCAATATCCTCTACCTACCATGCCCCACAAACTTGATAAAACAACTACAGACTGTACAAAATACAGCCCTCAGACTGATCTATTCACTTGGAAAATTTGACCATATCACCATTGCCTACCTAGACTCACACGGGCTACATATACGAGCTCGAATTCAATTCAAATTATACTGTCTATTATTCAAAGCAATAAACGGTATTTCACCCACCTACCTAAACAATCGCCTAAATCAGAACCTTACAACCAGACAAAGGAGAACTCAGACCCCATTCTCCTACCCCCAACTCAAAGGTACTCAGCGCAAGAAGATGTATGACAACCTCCTAGCGACGCAGGCAGCGAAACTAGACCCCTCTATCTCTAACCTGCTGACAGCAACAAGCGACTATAAATCATTTTGAAAAGAAATCAAAATCTTGCTGTTTAATAAATTTATCCAGATATCCTAACTCTCCCCCTCGTCCTTCCCCTCCCTAGAAAATTTCCCCCTTAAATTCCTACTCCTCTTGTAATTTCTCCTAAACTGTAATTTCCCTGAAAAAGTCCAGTTTTCTTCTGATGTAATCTTCAAACGTCTTCCTTTCTTACAATTTCTCCTCAAAGACTCAATTACATAACAAGCCCCCTAAATTGTAACTCTCCTGGAAATGTCCAGTTATCCTCTGATGTAATCCGCCTAGAACTGCAAGGTACAGGCTGAATAGAAGTCACTAATGTAATGTAATTGGTAAGTTGGACTACGCAAACTCATTTTTTAATAGTTTATCAAAGTGTGCCTTGCAGCATTTTCAGACTATCCAAAATCCTACCTTTATGCTCAGTTCTGATGCCCGTTCTTTAGAACATATTAGTTACCTATAGACTACCACACAAAGTGTAAAGTACTAATCTTGGCCTATAGGGCATTCTATACAGGCTTACCTCACTAACTTCCCGATTGATTGATTCCATATATTCAAGGCAGTCCTCACAGTCACAGGACCAGAATTGTTGAGTAGTTCCATCATTTTTTTTGTTTTTCTTTTTAGCACCTACTCTTTAAACTTGCTTCCTTTATACATTACTACTAAGTTTAAGAAGGTTCTTAAAACCTATTTTTTTTCCATTGGCATATCAAAGAGCTAGGTATTTGGCACCTGATCTACAGTAGATGTACTGTGATGATATTTTATGCACGTGTAGCTTTTTATTCATTCCATTATATGTACTGTTTATTTGAATTTATGTCAATATTTGTGAACTGCTTTGATTAAATTTTATTTTTTTTATAAATCTTTATTCATTTTCAAAAATTACAACAAGTGTACAACATTCATTCAGAAATACCTTAATTCATCACTTGACATTCTTATTTGTATTACTTCAAATAAATAATTATATAAGAAACCCATCCCTCTTAGAGGCTTTCAGTTTGGCGAGAGCAATTCGAGGTTTTTTCTTGTTCCAAATGAATTCAGATATTTTCATATTTAGCCAATGAAATAATGATTTCCGGCATAACAGAGGGAGCATAGAAAGGATATAATTAATTTGAGGGGCCAGAGTCATTTTTACCCCACCAGGATAAAAAAAAGTGGAGTCCATCGAGATGTAGTGTTTAGAACTAGATTTTTGACTTTAGATATATCTAAGATCAACGGTGGTCTTAACTTTCCTGATTTCTATCACTATTATATTGCTTCATTAGCCAAATATGGAGCTTACTGGCTCACTAACTCCTCCACTCAAAATCTTCCCACTCAAGATCTTCCTGCCTGGTTTGAAATGGAATGTTTTTTATGTACGCCTTTACACATCTCATGCTTACTAACGGTGTCAATACCAAGGCACTTAAAGAGATACTCTTTATTAGGTGCAACGCAGCATGCTCTTTATCTTATAGATACATTGACTGAAATCTCAGTTAATGTTAGTCCACTCATGTCCCTTTGAACAATCCCAAAATTCAAAATCACGACAAATCTCTATCATGGAAAAGGTGGCAGCGGGCAGGTATATGGTTTGTCCATCAATTGTCTACCTCAACTCGTTAATTCCATTCGATATACTGTGCTTTACATACTCGCTGCCTCCTTCTACTTATTCACAATGGCGTTCTCTCACTGGAGTGTTGCCTTCTTTGCATATACGATTTGACTATATGACTTCCAAAAATACTATTTACAACTGGTCTTCTCTGTCTCTATTAAAAGGCAAGGCGATATCATCCTTCTACAGTATTTTAAGAGATCACTCCTTCACTTTTTCACCTCACTCTATGAAGCACTGGGACGCTATACTTACCACTCCGCTTTCTGACATTGATTGGGAGCTTTTCTGGTCATCAACAAATCGCCCGCTTTTATCTTCTAGAGCACAGGTGTCAAAGTCGGTCCTCGAGGGCCAGAATCCAGTCGGGTTTTCAGGATTTCCCCCAATGAACCTGCATGAGATCTATTTGCATGCACTGCTTTCAATGCAGATTCATTGGGGAAATCCAGAAAACCCGACTGGATTCCGGCCCTCGAGGAGGGACTTTGACACCCCTGTTCTAGAGTATCACAATCAATGTACTTTCTTATGTGGCAGGCAATATGGACCCCACTTCGCATGTGGAAAGCTAACTTAAAGCAAGACTCTGTTTGCTGGAACTGTTTGAAAGAGGAAGGAACTCTTGATCATATGTTATTTCATTGTACTCTAGTCCGCTCTTTTTGGACCTACGTCTGGAACACCATACAATCTATTACTAACTGCTCAGAAGAAATCTCTATAGACATTGTAATCCTTCGCTCTCAACACCCATGTTTCACACAATCAAATTGTCCACCTAAACTCATTGATACCATGTTGGTGACTGCTCTCATGCACATTCTAAAAAATTGGAAATCACCTTCGCTATTAGATTATACCTTTTGGTGGAACTCTCTGAGTATGTATCATAGATTTGAATCCTATGCATATGAGAAGAGAGTTACATTCCGAACCTGCATGAACTTGAAATACAACAAATCTCCATGGTCATTCTTAGATTCCTATGTACGCTCATCTTCTTAGACACTCCTGTCATCCTTTTCTTCTCCTCTCTCTCTCTTTCATTTTTCTTTCCTTTTTCTTTACTGCTCTCTCTCATCTTTATCTTATATATCCCTTACATACATTTTTAATAATTGGAGCCTTTGCTCCTATACAGTTAAACATAGATTTATATATTTTATATACAGAAAGCTTTATTTTGTTTCTATGTACTTTAAATGATTCTTGTATCCTTTAAAATACTTAATAAAAATTATTGAACTGGAAAAAAAAAAAAAAAAAAAAGAAACCCATCCCTCCCTCCCAGATACCAATTTGAATTACTCCAAATAAATAATTATATAAGAAGCCCACCCCTCCCGCCCATATACCAATAAATAACAATTATCAAATTTTAAATTTTAAAATAGGAACTATATCCAATGTCACAAATAGGTAAATACAATAAATTTTAGTCAATATCCTGACATATCAACCTCCCCTCTCCCAATCCTCTGGAGTAATGTGGAACATAAATTTGAAAGGATGACAAAGAATCATAGGCCAAAAGACAATTTTAGGCTAGACTGATAAGAAAATTTCTGATGTGCTATTCTAAGTCTAACAAGAATTATTTTTTTTTTTTTAGTTTTAAATTCTTTATTCATTTTTGTATGTTACAACAAGTGCATCAATTAACCTCATATGAACTTAAAGATATACACTTGATTAACTCTCATATAAGCATAAAGTTTAACATTTCATTACAAATTAATATTTTATAAAATTTTAAATATTATGTAAGAAATCTAAAATTTATATCATTCTTATTGAATATAATAATCCCCCACCCCTCCCTCCCTATTCAATAATACATAAAATTTTTGGAATTCGATCTGGGATTAAATAAATTCTTTATTAGATAATCCTGTAGCATTAACTTATGATACTGTGATATTTGGCATATCTATGAGGAAAAAGAGTCAGATATCGGCAAGTAATAACAAACTTTTATTGATTATGACAGGAGTTGCCATGCAACATATTACTACAAATTAGAAAGATCACACAAGATTTAATTTTAATTTCTGGTGGAATTCACTATGTCACATATATAGAATGGAACGTTCAATAGCAATACAAAATGGAAATTATAAAAGGTTTAATGAAATATGGGGGCCATTGACATTGTTTTGTAATGAATAAACACCATTTTCTTAACATTATTTATGATTGGAAGAGAAAGGGGAGGGTTTATATAAATGAAAAAAAAAATAAAAATGTAAAAAAAGAAATATGACAAAGATTGATTCAATTAAATAATTGTATGGAAAGGGAGGGGGGAAGAAGGGTTTAGATATATATATACCTTTGTTATGATCTTGATAGATTTATCAAGTGATGTTAGTAAATCTATGTATTACTTATATTGTGCACTTGTTGAAAGTTTAAAAATGAATAAAGAATTATAAAAAAAAAATAATAATAATACATAAAATCATCCTTACTGTGAAAACTATTCAAATACTCATGTATTATATAATAACAAAAAGTAAAACCCACCCCTTTTCCCCCTAATCAAATATCTTATCATGGGAAAAGTTAATCATTCATTACAAATATCTGTTAATGGTCCGAGAATTTTTTGATGTGCTCTCCTAATCCTACATTCATATCCTTGTTGACTGTCAGTGCTGGCCTGCAAAGAGGCTCATGGCCATGGCACTACAGAAAGTAACAAAGTGTGCAACAACCTTTGTAGAGTTTTTAAAAATGTAACTGGATCAGGAAATAGCCTTCCATGGTACTTGTCTATAACCCAATGTAGAGCAGTAATCTCATTTGTTGGAAATATCACACCCTGTGTAGCACTACCTTCGCACTGAGTCCTCAGAGTTGATACTTGGAGCATAGTGTTCTGGGTACCTTCGGACTGTTTCTTGTCAATAGCCTCCTCTGCCACACCAATGTACTTCTGGAAAGAAGCTGTGCCTGTGGAAATAAAAAAGTTGTTGACATACCTCTGTGTTAGAGAAGTATGTGACCTGAACTGAGAATATTTCATGAGACAAGGAAGTACAATTTCTCTCACTCTTCAGAATAAAAAAGTATTTTGAAATACAGATGTTTGCCTAGCCTGGTTGCTCAAGTGGTACGTATTTTGCATTCCCATGCAGAAGGGTCACATTAGTAAGTATAAAGCAGAAACCTCAAAGGAGAGCTTTAAGGAAGATTCCAGTTTCCCAGCCTAAACATCCTTCAAGGCTATTTTGCCCTCCACAAAAAGGGTGGTCTTTTTGGTCACCGTTGCTACCAAAGTGTAATTTCAGTTTTCAAGCTCTTCTTGAGAAATGTGACATGGCCTGGCAACCCTGCAAGGTTGTTAAGCTCGTTGCCAGATAATCTGTTCCAATGGCTTACTAATTTGATAAACTCTGTACTATAGCATACATTTGAAAGATATGGGAATAATTTTGTTAAATCCCTTATTAAAAGGAGAAGACCTGGATCCCATAATTTGTAGCTAATCTTCCAACCTTAACTAAAGTCATAAAAGCAATTGTTACATTACAGGTTCAGGAATATGTAGAACGTTTTGATTTGATGGATCCTTTTCAGTCAGTTCTTCTGGTGCTTATGTCTACAGTAAAAAATGACTTTGATAAAAATCTGGGATTGTTGCTGATGCAATTAGATTTATCTGCAGCATTTGATTTAGTCAATCATGACTTGCTTTGGGCTTTAATGAATAGGATGGGTATAGGAGGGAATATTTGGGAATGGTTGGAAGGTTTCCTTAAGAATAGAGGTCTTCGGGTTAGTTGGCAAGAAAATCTTTCACAACAAAGGGAGATGGCCTAAGGAATTTTCCAGAGCTCTCCCCTTTCTCAAATTCTTTTTAACTTATACATCAGAGACTTAGGTTTATTCCGCCAGGAAAAACATATTGACTATTTTTTCTATACTGATGATATTGTATTAATCTTTCCTGTATTATTTGACATGTCTTCAGTTAAGGTTTTGATGAATGATGTGTTTATGGTGGTTTATGTCCCAATTGAAGTTAAATTCAGATATGACAAATGTAGCTCCAAAATGCGGTTTGGTTGGATGTAGGCTTAACTAAGGATCAATAATATGATCATAAAATTATAGTGTAAATTTAAATTGTTGTGTAGAATGAAGTTTTATAGAGAGAAGTTTTCTGCAGGTTATAGTAAAGTCCTTAATACCTCATTGGATTATTGTAATGCTAGGCCTTCCCTCCAAACAATTATAGATTTTACAAAATGTTGCTGCTAAACTTATACTGTGGGGGAAATAGATTTGATCATGTTACTCCATTGCTACAAGAAATGCATTGGTTGCCAATTGAGGCAAGAATTGAATTTAACGGCTTGCTTTTTATTTTGATGGCTTTGATAACAGTATATCACTCAACTAGCACTTCCTGAAAATTGTGATTGGTACTACAATACCATCTTGTAAAGATTGTAGATTGCTCTCCTCTAGGACGAAAACACTGTTGGGACCTGGCGCCATCAGATGTTCTCCTAAAGTAGGTATCAATTAACCTAGACACCCTAAAGCTAAACCGAACTGGGAGACCCAGAACAAAAGTTAAATCAAAGATGAGACAAAGAGCTTGGGAGAAACCATCTACTGTCTGCTGGAGATAGAGATATTCTGGCTGACCAAGGAGCATAAGAATAGCCTTACTGAGTCAGACCAATGGTCCATCAAGCCCAGTAGTCCGTTCTCACGGTGGCCAATCCAGGTCTCTAGTACCTAGCCAAAACCCAAGGAGTAGCAACATTCTATGCTACCGATTCAGTGCATGCAGTGGTTTCCCACATGTCTTTCTTAATAACAGATTATGGACTTTTCCTCCAGGAAATTGTCCAAAGATTTCTTAAAACCAGCTATGCTATCTGCTCTTACCACAACCTCTGGCAATGTGTTCCAGAGCTTAACTATTCTCTGAATGAAAACATATTTCCTTCTTTTGGTTTTAAAAGTATTTTCCTGTAACTTTAACGCGTGACCCCTAGTCTTGTAATTTTTGACAGAGTGATAAATCGATCCACTTGTACCCGTTCTACTCCACTCAGGAGATGAGGTGTTTTATTTTGGAGGGTTGGTACAATGGGCCAACTCTGTTTGATAAAGTACAGTTACTAATGCTGATGTTCTCAACATTTTTCAGATAAATACTCATTATTGCTATTATTATGATCTCTTTTGGATTTGAAATTTGGTCATTATAGACCTCACAAGAAATTTTGTGAATGAAGCTATGCTATTGCTTGCTTTGAGGGCAGAACTTACGAAGACTGTAAGCCGGTTCACACTGCAGTGACATAAACTGCAATTTCTTCTCATCCATCTCTACGTACAGGTTGGAGAGGTACTGCTTCACCTGCCGGGCCATCTGTGTATCCTTATACAATTTCTTGGCATTGACCAATAAGCTTTTCCGGGTTTGTTTTATGCGGGCAGATCCCTGTGCAGTCAGCAGTTCTGGATAAGTGCTACTTTGGCTCAGTAATCTACAAAGAACCAGAAAAAGAAAACCAAACAACGGTCAACTTTTGTCCAGACCTTAGACTTAGTGGGGATGGGCGGACCCGCTATGCCTAAGGCCTGATTGGTCCAGGCATCTAGAGCCTGGGCCAATCAGGCCTTAGGCTTCGGCGGGATGGGCCGGGAAGGGGCGGGCCCGCTTCATTTCGACGAGGCGTGCCTGCCGGCTCAAGACGTGCAAGACCCATCTAAGAACAGGTTTGGTGGAGTGGAGGTTTGGGGGTTGTTAGCGCCGGGGGGGGTGCATCTTCGGGCAGGAGGGATTGGACACCCTCCTGCCAGCGAAAGATATTGTCGGGGGGGGCAGTCGGTAGTGTCGGGGGGCGGTCGGTAGTGTCGGGGGGGTGCGTCTTCTGGCAGAGGGTTTGGGCACCCTCCTGGTCAGGGGGCCACGGCCCGCTATACTTATAGCGGCAGAGAGATCCCTTGCCGCGATAAGTGTAGCGGGCCGTGTCTAATCTAACCTGATTCTCTAACCCGCGTCTGTAACATGGACAGAATTTAGTTTAGGCCGATTCTGAATAGGACGCCTCTCCTGGGCGTCCTATACAGAATCAGGGCCTAGGTGTCTTGCGGGCCTCGCCTTCAATATAGGCGGCCTGCCTGGGGAGCATTTTTTTATTTTTATTTTTTTTATAATTTTTTATTCATTTTAAAACTTTCATCAAGTGTACAAAAATTGCAACACAATAATATAGATTTAACCACTTGTACATCTTATCATTATAACTTATAGTTGTAAATATAACCCTCCCTCTCCCATCCTGAAATCCTTTTAGTAATTTTTATTTTTCATGTAATAGAAACCCTCCCCCACCCCACCCTTATCTTACATATTAAATATAGAAATATTAGGAAAATGGCATCAATCATGACAAAAGGATGTTAATGGTTCCCAAATTTTAATGAAGTTTTTATAATTTCCATTTTGCACCGCTATTGATCTTTCCATTCTGTATATGTGGCAAACTGAATTCCACCAAAATTTAAAATTGAGCCTACTATGGTCTTTCCAGTTATTAGTAATATGTTGGATGGACTAGAGGGAGGGTGGGAAGGGGGTTACATTTATACTTATAGATTATAATGATAAGATGTTCAAGTGTTCATGCTAATTGTGTTTATTATGAATATTTATTATGAATATTATGAATGGCTACTCTGGTCAAAATCAATAAATTAAAAAAACGTGCATCCCGATTGGCTGATTAGACAGCTGTAGGACGCCTACAGCTGCCTAAAATCGGGACGCACTTTTAGAGAATCAGGCCCCAAGTGAACAATATTACATCAGTTAAATCCTATACATCACTTGAAAATTATTCCTTATTATTATTTCAATACATATTTTAAATCCCTCCCACAAATAATCCTTTCCACAAATAATGTAAATCAAACATATCATACATGTCTTTCCAATTTCTAGTAATATGCTGAATGGCAACTCCTGTCATTATTAATAAAAGTTTATTATTATTAGATGAAATTTGACTTTTTTTGCTCATGGACGTTCCAAATAGAATTGTATCGTATGATAGAGCTACATGATTTTCTAATAAGCCATTAATTTGGGACCAAATTGATTTCCAAAAGGCCATAATACAGGGACAAAAATAATGTAGATGATCTAGAGTCCCTGCTTCCAGATTACAATGCCAGCATCTATTAGACTTAGAGCAATCCAACTTTTGTAATCTAACTGGGGTCCAAAATGCTCTATGTAACAAAAAGAACCAAGTTTGTCTCATAGATGCAGATACTGTACATCTCATTCTCCAAGACCAAATTCGTGGCCATTGAGATGCAGAAATTTGATGCTTAATCTCAATGCTCCAAATGTCTCTAAGACCAGTCTTTGTTTTTTTATTCATAAATCCAGATAGCAATTTATACCACTGTGCGGCCTGGTGTCCGAGAAAATTGGCTTGAAAGCATAAAAATTCCAGACTATACTGATTGTTAAGATTTTTCCATTCAGGGAACCCCTCCTGAATAGCCTGCTTCAGTTGCAACCATTTAAAACTTTGTGACTTATTTAGGCCATATTTATGTTGTAACTGCGAAAAATCAAGCAGTTTTCCATTTGAAATAACATCATTTAAAGTTCGTATGCCTGCAATAATCCAATACTTCCAAACAATTTTAAAACCGCCAATTTTTTTATAAAATCATATATTTAAAACCCTCCCCCCACCCAATACTACATGATGTATAAATAATAGAAAAATGGCATTTAATCATGACAAAAAGATGTTAATGGCTCCCATATTTTAATAAAATTTTTATAATTTCCATTCTGTACCGCTATTGATCTTTCCATTCTGTATATGTGACATACTGAATTCCACCAAAAATTAAAATTAAGCCTACTATGATCTTTCCAGTTATTAGTAGTATGTTGGATGGACTAGAGGGAGGGTGGGAAGGGGGTTATATTTATACTTATAGATTATAATGATAAGATGTTCAAGTGTTCATGCTAATTGTGTTTATTATGAATATTTGTACACTTGATGAAAGTTTTAAAATGAATAAAAAAAAATTTTTTAAACCACCAATTTTAATCTTGAAGTTTAGCCAAATGGATTGATTTGTTGATTTATGTATTGGGTCAGGTGTTAAATTATTGACACAACGTAAGGTCTTTCATGTATCTATCAATATTCTATTCTCTTTATATTTCCTAGGCATTGTTACACTAATAAAATGAGAGAGATGTAAAGGAAACATGAGTCTCCATTCCAAATATAACCAGTCTGGGATGTTTTCCATGAGTTCTGGGAGGACCCAATACATACCCTGACGTAAAATATAGGTAAAACCCGACTAAACCACAATTAAGGGCATTATCTCAACAAATACATCTTTGATGTGTTTACTGCACCCAAATTACAACTGTGGTACCTACAATACATATTCATTTCCACTCACCTTTGTTTGAATATGAGGGCGGGAGCCATATTTGCAAAGGCCATTTGTGACACAGTGCGGATGTTATTTGCAATAAGTCTCCGCTTCTCAAAGTTGACCAGACCTTCCACCATCGAATCATTCCCTGTGGGATTGGCACAACACTGAATCAATTACACCAGCACTGGCTAGGCAAGCAACTCATCTTCGTTTAGGATTAGTCCCACACAGTAGATGTCGAAAATGCCTGGGATTGTGTAAAATGCACAAAAGCAAGATTTTCGGACGACCAAGCAGCCAGCATGCTTAGCAAACTGTTCACAGAGAGCTGAGCAGAGCAGAAGGGCACTCTAAGAGTTACTGAAGTCAATGTCAGATCAGATGTCCAAGGGAAACACATTGCATGGTGAGCCCTCCAAAACCCACCCAAAACTCTACACCACAACAATAGCTCTTATGCCTGCAGGTGTCATCTTAATGTCGGTACAGTAGGTTTTGGAGGGCTCACATACAATATATGCAAGTTATAGTGACATCTGACCTGGGACTTTTAATGTGACATTCACTGCAGTAACCTTTAGAGCAGTGGTTCCCAAACCTGTCCTGGGGGACCCCCAGCCAGTCAGGTTTTCAAGATATGCCTAATGAATATGCATGAGAGAGTTTTGCATACCTGTCACTTCCATTATATGCAAATCTCTCTCATGCATATTCATTAGGGATAGCTAGAAAACCAGACTGGCTGGGGGTCCCCCAGGACAGGTTTGGGAACCACTGCTTTAGAGTGTCCCTCTGCTATGCTGTGGAGATGTATTATGAGCCATGTGAATCTGTAAGACAGACTGAAAAGTACTCTTTTTTCCACATATGAGTGGTGGGAGGGGGGGTCGGTGACCACTGGAGGAATAAGGGGGCCATGAATTAATCTTTCCAGTGGTCATCTGATCAGTTTGGGCAGCTATGTTTTAATCCTTATTCATTTTTAAAACTGGACATTTTGTTAAAAGTCTGATTATCTCTGCAGAATGTCCAAGTCCTAAACCCGACCAAAACGCACCTCTAACATACTCCCTTAAGGTTTAGATGCACTGGAGAGAACGTGACCAGAAAGATGTCTAGAAACTCTGCTTTGAGAATGCCAACATGGACGGTTGGACTAGTTAGATATCCAAATGCTGGTTTAAGCTGCCTTATGGAAGTTTATCTTTTTTGAAAATGAGTCCCAAAATCTATAGCACATACCTGGAAATTGCCAGTACACCCACTAAACTGGCAGATTGTATAGGCAAAGATTAAGAGAATAATTTCCAAAACATTTCTGCCAATAAAACAATATATTCAATAGAGAAATGGGCTTTTCTAAAATTGTATTCCACATGTACATAAAGTTAGTTTTGTATAACCTGTACATGTGTAACTTTAATCAGACTTAGAGGAGATATTCTTGGAGGCAAGGCTGAGGAGATGTTTGCGTTTATCTGCAGACTTCTAAAAATACAGTGATACCTTGGAATCTGAACGCCCCAGTACTCGAACAACTTGGAATCCAAACTAAAAATTCAAGCAAATTTTGCCCCAGAATCCGAATGTCCTGCACAATGTATGTTTGTGCCCTCTCGTTCTTGTAGTTGTCGAAAGTTTGAAGAATCTGTCCCTCTCCACTTTCTCTATGCCCTTCGTGATCTTGTAAGTCTCTATCATATCCCCTCTAAGTCTCCGCTTCTCCAGCGAGAAAAGCCCCAGTCTCTCTAATCTTTCAGCGTAATGATATGGTTATTGTTTAATTTAAGCAATGATTTACTATACAATGTTTAAATTTAGTGCTGGCAGATCATATTTGGTTAATAGATATTTTCGTGTATAACAATCCCGAGATAGTCAAAATATTTATGTGTTATAGTTATATAATTGGGATTTAGATTTTCAATATTTTTTGTTTTATGCACTGATGTTATTTTGCATTGGGGTTATTCTTTTACACTTGGCCTTTTTTAATGTTTTTGTTTTTGAAGTGCCTTCACCTAGTTATTTCTGGTCTGCAGAAACTACAAAGGATTTCAATGTCATCCTGAGTCTACGTGCGTATTTGTGGCTGTGTGAGATCCTGTACCTTCATGAAGAAAGAAGAGATCCTTCTTCACAAGTGGGAAGAGAGGAATCACTGGAGGCTGCATGCTCTGGGTTCTGAGGCTATTGCGGTAATTTCTCATGTTTCCTGATGGACTGAAGAAATCCTGGAGGTCTTCAAGATATATCTTATATTTGTTTGGCAATATTGCCCAAGTGCCTCTGAGCCGTGTGACCGAAGAATGAGTTAATCCGCTGTAAACAGTTACAATGAAAAGAAGACAAAATGTTAATGCTGCAGCAATCTTAACCTAGCTAATCACTTTATTTTCCACATATCTACATGCAACAGTAGGAGAAAGTATGAATTATAGTGCTGTATACATATTTCTCCTGCCTGGTCCTAAAAGTTATCATGTCCATTCCAGTGACAGCTGGCAACATCCTTTAGTTCAATAAAAACCAAGAAGCACATCAGTCCAAGATGAAGACATCTGATTTAATAACAAATATCCTTAGATGACACCTTGCAAATAGTACATTATTAGTGCAGTGGGTTTTCTTTCAGCTACCTGCCTTCCTAGTAATTAGAACTGCAATTTTGATCTCATCTTTTTTCTCTGCGTGAGCTTTCTGCACCTGATTTATGAAGGGGAGTTCAGGGAGGAATTCAAAAGGGCCTCACAGACATTATGGCAGCAGTAGCTGTCAGAGGCTCATGTCAAGGCTTCTGGTAATTTCTGGAATTAGACCCAATTAGAAGCCAAGGTAATGGCATTGCATTGTGTCTGCGTATGCGCAAATGCCATCTGGGGGGCGTGGCAGTATGGGGACCTTTCTCGCCCCATGGAGCATTACTATCCATGTAGCCCATATTAGACTCTTATGGGAATCTACATCTCTGGCAGAGGGGAATATATAAGAACCGGGCACAGGATACTGGTACCTGGCTACTCAAGCAAAGGTATTTTGTTTTGAACGATATAATCTGTATGAACAGCACTGACATTTGATATGAACAGTGCTAATTTACCATCTGAATTTCCATCAACCTACTCTATATACTGTAGAGCAGGGGTTTCCAAAGTCCCTCCTTGAGGGCCGAATCCAGTCGGGTTTTCAGGATTTCCCCAATGAATATGCATTGAAAGCAATGCATGCACATAGATCTCATGCATATTCATTGGGAAAATCCTGAAAACCCGACTGGATTCGGCCCTCAAGGGCCCCTGCTGTAGAGGGTAACATATTTTTGTGAATGGAGAAGAGGAAAAAAGGTAAAGGATATCCTGTGTAAATAAGTTGGAACAGTTTTTCTATTGAACCACATCTTTCATCGACTGAGAAAGTAAATTCAAGTTTGGAGTTTAACATCTGGTGTGTTCTACATTATTGTGTGAGTGGAGGGTCTGATGCTAGCTTGCTCAGCCCCCAGCTCTAATGTTGGTCCTGGCCCTGGTCTGGACAAATATAATGCTTTTGTGCCCCTCTTGCTATCATCTGGGCAAGATCTAGGCAACTGCCTAGCATCCCTTATAAGAAGGGGGCTTACATACATAGAGACAAAACTAAGCCAATCCAAATGGTATTGTAAATACTTTTCTGAATGGCATATGGATAGGTCAAAATGATATGCAATCTTTGCAGTTTGCTCTTCAGATTCTATACGCATCTTCCCCAACTCCTAATAACAAGAATGAGATGTTATTCACAGATCTTTCTGAGGCACAAAGGTTATCTTTTTGGCAATGCTGAGGGAGATGTACTTAGCAATTTCCTCCTACAGCCTTCATTCCCAGTTGCCTGAAGATTTATCCTCTATTCATAACCCTTTCCCATTCTCAACACTAGTTTAGTCATTGCAGTGATGGGCCTTGGCCACAGAAAATGCATCAGGGCTTTCTTTGGACCCCGGCATTGAATATTTAGCTTTATCACCACCGGCGGGCAGTCATAGTGCCACCCATTGCCGGCAGAATATCAGGCCCTATGAGTTTTATTAAAATCTTCTTTATATTCAGTGTAATCTGTTCAAGAGTATAAAATCTTAAACTGGGTGCCCAAAATATACAGAATGTGCTGAATGATGATGCTCCCTCTAATTTTATGAATCGTTTGCCCTCCAAAATCTCTTCAATCTTTGAACAAATCACTTTTAGAAGAGTCTTCTTATCAACAGATCAGGTTAGAGCAGGGGTAGGCCATTCCGGTCCTTGAGAGCTGGAGCCAGGTCAGGTTTTTAGGATATCCTCAATGAATATGTATGAGTTGGATTTGCATGCACAGCCTCCTTGTGATGCAAATCTATCTCATGCATATTTAGTGTGGATATCCTGAAAACCTGACCTGGATCCGGCTCTTGAGGACTGGAATTGCCTACCCCTGGGTTATATTTAATGTTCTCAGACCTGTGTTATGGAATACTTGCCCCTTCAAATTAAGGAGGGTCTTGAGTCACATCTCCTTTTGGATGTTGTTATAAGCTCACCTATTTAGGACGGTATTTTGTCAAGTTAGACTAGTTACAAAGAGCAAATGCTAGAGCAGTGGTTCCCAACCCTGTCCTGGAGGACCACCGGGCCAATTGGGTTTTCAGGCTAGCCCTAATGAATATGAATGAGAGAGATTTGCATATAATGGAAGTGACAGGCATGCAAATCTGCCCCATGCTAGCCTGAAAACCCGATTGGCCTGGTGGTCCTGCCAGGACAGGGTTGGGAACCACTGTGCTAGAGGATGCAGTTATGCCAGTGGCTGATACTATGATTCATCTTATTGATTATGACTTTAGTTGCCTTTTTTATTGTTGTTGAAATGTTTAAGTAGGTTTCAATTTTGCTTTGTCCAAGTTTAATTAATTTATTTGTTTTTCTGTCACCTGCTTGTGGGCTATAAATTTTTTAAATAAAGATGCTAGTTCTGACTGATCCAGTAGCTCAAAACTGAAAAAGAAATACAATTGCATTACAGTATCAAAGAGGTGACAGGCTACGGGCTCCTTTTATCAAGCCACACTAGCGGGGTTAGCGTGTCGGACATGTAATCACGCGCTAACCCCTGCAGCAAGCCAAGAAACTAACGCCTGGTCAATGGAGGTGTTAGCGACTAGCGCGGCAGGTGGTTTAACGCACGGTATTCTGCGCGCTAACCCCTACCGCGCCTTGATAAAAGGACCCCCGAGTCTTCATTTCAAAACTCCAATACTATATTAAGCTGGCGGGTAAACAAAATATGTGCGTACAATCCAAAAGTAACCAAATGAAATTATGCCATTTTGGATAGTTGGAGCTTGAAGACAAAGCTCCATCAAGATTAGGAGCAGGATTTTTGCCCTATCTCTCTCCTCCCCTTCTTATCCAAACTACTTGAACATACTGTTCACTGCCATTGCCTGGACTTCCTTTCATCTCAAGCTATTTTTGACTCACTTCAGTTAAGCCATTCCACAGAAACTGCCCTAGCTAAAGTCTCCAATAACCTGTTCCTGTCCAGATCCAAAGGCCTCTAATTTATCCTTATCCTTCTGGATTTATCTGCCGCTTTCGACACTGTTGATCACCACCTACTCCTTAATATGCTGTCCTCATTGGGATTCCAGGGTTCTGTTCTCTCCAGGTTTTCTTCCCATCTCTCCCATCATACTTTCAGTATATGCAATGGTGGATCCTCCTGTGCTGCTATCCCACTATCAATTGGTGTACCCTAAGGCTCTGTCCTGGGACCTCTTATTTCCCCCATCTATACTCATTCCCTTGGTTCTCTGATTTCCTCCCATGGTTTTATGCTGATGACTCCCCGATCTACCTCTCTACACGAGAAATCTCTACAGGAATCCAGGCTCAGGTCTTGGCCTGCCTGTTCAACACTGCTGCCTGGATGTCTCACCACCATCTAAAAGTGAATATGATTGAGACAGAGCTCCTTATCTTTCTCCCTAAACCCATCTCCCCACACCCCCCTTTCTCTATTTCTGTGGAAATCATTCACCTCCTCCCTGTCTTGTCAGCTCACAACCTCGGGGCCATCTTCAACTCCTCTCTCTCCTTCTCCACTCAGATTCAACAAACTGCTAATGCTTGTTTTGTTTCCATTTATAATATTACCAAAATCTGACCTCTCCTTTCCGAGTACACTACCAAACCCATATCTACACTATCATGAACTCTCGCTTAGATTACTGCAACTTGTTTCTCTCATGTCTTCTACTCAACCATCTCTCTCCCTTTCAATACTCATATTCCATGAGAGCCGCCATGCTCACATTACCCCTCTCCTAAAGTCACTTCATTGGCTCGCCATCCATTTCCGAATATAGTTCAAACACCTCTTACTGACCCACAAGTGCATTCATTCTATAGCTTTTCAATATTTCTCCTTATCTACCTCTATTCTCCCCCTCCATGAACTCCGTTCATCTGGTAAGTCCCTCCTATCCATACCTTTCTCCTCTAACATTACCAGATTCCATTCCTTTTAGCTTGCTATGCTATATGCTTGGAACGGACAACCCAATTCATTATGTTAGAGCAGTCTGTAGCAATCCTCAAATCCAAGTTAAAAGCCTACTTTTGTAAGGCTGCTTTCAACTCCTAACTACCACTCACTGTAAGATACCTATGTCCATTGCTAGAAATTCCCCAACCCTTATAGGACCTGTATGTCTGTCCAAATTAGATTGTAAGCTCCTCTGAGCAGGGACCGTCTATTACATGAAAAATAATAGTAGTAGATATTCACCCAAGTTCTTGAAGCAGTCATTTATGACAAAACATGCAGAGTCGGGCCAAGTAGGGGAATTGCAAATGGACTTCGAATTGAAGATAAGTGATTTCTTGATTTTGGCACCTATAAAGTGGAGCCTGATGAAAATAAAGGGCCCTCCTTCTAAAAATAATTGAATTTGTCACTTTTTTACATAAATTCATTTGGTTATTTTGGTGGCACTGGGGAGCTGGATTGTACACACATACCAAGTCCTCATTTAACATTGTACAAAATATTTCTGGTAATATTTGTCACTATTTAAGTTGCTTCTGGCATACTGTTTCAGGTTTCCTCTGTCTGACAACTTCACTACCCCATGTTTAGGCTCTGGAGACCTGAGAAGTTATGAATCAACAAAATATAAATCAAAGAATAATACTCTACCCCATAATTGCAAATGCAGCGTTGAAATTCTTGCATTTCTTGCAATGCATGGCGATTTTAATAAAATGCTTGATGGTCTTCATTCTTCTTTTCTGGTTGGCTTCGCTCAGTGTTTCTCTCACCACCCAGATTGTCATGTTGTTACTGAGCTCCTCATATTTTTTCAGGTGAACATGCCCTGCTCTTGAGCCCAGCCTGAAAAGCTCCTCGATGTACTCCGTGGGGTCGATGTTTTGGAGCATTTTTAAATCCCTCACGGAGAGCTGGGTGGCCACCTCTACAGTACAGAGTTGGAGGAGAGACAGCTTGCTCTTTTTCAGAAGCTTCTGGGCAGCCTTATTTGAGCACAGACGCTCCATTTTGTTGTTGTTCTTCAGATAATACCTTTAGATGAAATGACAAAAAAAAAGACAGATCAAAACTTTCTTGATATCTACAGTACTGTGTAAGCTGTAAATCCCTTACCATTGTTTCCAGTAACTGGTTTTCCCAACATTCTAAAAAGTGATTTTGAAGGTGCAGAATAAAGTGGACAGGGTCATCGTTGCAAGTCCAGAGAAATGGTTTTGAAATTACACACAACCAGGTTTCTTGGTGGCCATAGAAAGCTAAGGTCAGATGCACCCACTCAGCTGCACTCCATGGGGTTTCTCTTTGTGGGACACAAGCCATAAGCATTGCTCGTGTAACTTACAGGACAGTAAGACAAACCCAGAGGCCGGTGGGAGGCCACTATAAAATCTACCTCTTTTGGGATCTACCAGGTACTTATGACCTGGTTTGGCCACCACTGGAAACAGGATTCTGGATTTGATGGGCTTTTGGTCTGCCCCAGTATGGCAACACTTATGTTCTTCACTTGGTTGTGCGAGTGCTTCTTTAATGACTTTTGGAAGACAGCTTAGGAGGCAGATTCACTTATAAGCATATCGATAGTATGTGGTTCTAAGGTTATTGCCTCCCATTTACCATATTGTATTAATGCTTTACTGTACAATATACCTTTACCCTTTCTTATAGAATGAACTTAAAAACCTTCACAAACGTAGAAACCCAAAGTTACATCTGCTCTTTTCAGAGTGTAGATTTGTGCTTGTTAATGGAAGTGCGTCCGGAAATACGGGGAGAATCAGGAAGTCGCGGCAGTATGATGTAGGAGAATTAAACTGTTTGTGGAAGGTGGTAAATGGGGAGATTAGAAAAATCTTACACTTTTCTTTGTCCTTTTTAACAGGGGAGTACTTGATAAGGCCGCTAGACTTAGGCAAAACTTGTTGGACACATTCTCCCAGTCGGACGGACAATAAATTCAAAATGAGATAAGTGGATTGTTTAAAACATGTCCCTGTTGATTAAGAAGTTGATAGAGTTATAAAACTAATGGGGTATTGAAGAAATTTAGTGTAAAAGGAAAAAAAGGCTGATGACAAGGTGGGTATGTAAAGCTCGAAGCAATGAAAATTTATTTTTATTGTGGATTCAAAAGAAAATAATACAAACAGCAAAGACAACAGCCAACAATACAGAATTTGTGTACAGAAGAGTAGAAAACCTGCCACCTACCTACCCAAACCCTTCCCAGCCAATCAAATCCCAGAATGCAACCCCCCCCTGGAAAAAAGAATACAGAAGGCGACCAAAAGGTCTCAAACAATCCAGAGCCCCATACTCTTGTGGCCCCTGGGCAGCCATACAAATTATCCTCCAAAAGAAGAACACATCCCACCCCCACAAAACAAAAAAGGGGGGTCCCATCCTGAGAGAGAGTCAGGTGCACCCCAGTTAATCTAAGCAAGAGGGTTCAAAAGGAGACTACGATCTCTAGGCGGTAAAGAAGCCAGGTAAGCTCCCCAAACAAACAAGCCTACGAGGGTGACCCACCGCCTCTTGAGCCTCCCAAGGCCAAAGTATGCATCAGAGATCTCCAACTCCAAAAGGAAGGTGGATCAGAAACAGTCCAAGATTATAAGATACATTTGCGAGCAAGAAGGCACACCTTATGACACCATTGGGGACCCCCCTGAGGGAGCCCACTAAAAGCCCCAGGCATGTCTAAAACCAATTGCTCCTCCATTCTCAAGATGGGACTGGTAAATAAATCCTGTACATAATGGACGATGGACTTCTAAAAAACTTGTACAGTCCAACAGTCCCAGAAAGAGTGAGCGAACGTATTTGGATCTCGGCCTCATTTCAAACAGAGAGAAGAAGCAATACCCCCAATTTTGTGTAATTGGACTTGTGTATAATAGGCCCTATAGGTCACTCAAACATAACACTCATGAAAACCTGATCCCGTGATCAATCTAGGGACCCCACGTATGGCGCGCAAAACGTCCCAGTGGCTAAGGTGTTTATGAAGTTACTGACCCCAGCGCTCTGTAATCCGGGTGATATCTTTGGGGCTATCAAACAAAGAAAAGCCCTCTCAAATGCCGACACTGAAGTAGAGCAAACCGCCACTCTGGCAAAGAAAACCCAAAGCCGCTCCCCCATCGGCTATGCTAGCCGTTCCTTAGGCAAAGTGATAATATAATGTTTGACTTGACAGTAGGCAAAAGTATCTCCCCAACAACTACCCAATTGGGCATCAAAAGCAGCTAAGGGTTTCAATTCCCCCTCAGAGGTGAACAAGTGCTCCATGAGACTAATCCCTCGTTCAGCCCAACCAAGAATGCAGGGTTATCTCTGCCGGGCAAAAAGGCCAAATTCCCCCACAGTGAGATCTGATTAGTCACATAAGAAAATAAGAATTGCCGCTGCTGGGTCAGACAAGTGGTCCATCGTACCCAGCAGTTCACTCCTGCAGCGGCCCCTAGGTCAAGGACTTGAGCCCTAACTCAGTCTAGCCTTACCTGCATACGTTCTGATCTAGCAGGAACTTGTCTAACTTTGTCTTGAATCCCTGGAGGGTGTTTTCCCCCACGACAGCCTCAGGAAGAGCGTTCCAGTTTTCTACCACTCTCTGGGTGAAGAACTTCCTTACGTTTGTTCGGAATCTATCCCCTTTTAACTTTAGAGTGCCGTCTCGTTCTCCCTATCTTGGAGAGGGTGAGTAACCTTTATCTATCTACTAAGTCTATTCCTTTCATTATCTTGAATGTTTCGATCATGTCCCCTCTTTTCAAGGGCGAAGAGGCCCAATTTCTCTAATCTCTCACTGTACGGCGTCTCCTTTAGCCCCTTTACCATTTTAGTTGCTCTTCTCTGGACCCTTTCGAGTAGTACCGTGTCCTTCTTCATGTATGGCGTTCAGTGCTGGACGCAGTATTCCAGGTGGGGTTGCACCATGGCCTGGTACAGCGGCATGATAACCTTCTCTGATCTGTATGTGATCCCCTTCTTAATCATTCCAAGCATTCTGTTTGCCCTTTTCACCGCCTCCACACATTGCGCAGACTGCTTCATCGACTTGTCGACCAGTACTCTCAAATCTCTTTCCTGGGGGGTTTCTCCGAGTACTGCACCAGACATCCTGTATTCGTGTACAAGATTTTTGTTACCAACATACATCACCTTACACTTATCCACGTTAAACTTCATTTGCTATGTCGCGGCCCATTTCTCGAGCGTGTTTATGTCCTGTTGCAGGTCTTCGCAATCCTTCTGTGTCTTCACTACTCTGAATAACTTTGTATCATCTGCAAATTTAATCACCTTTCTCATCGTTCCAATTTCCAAGTCGTTTATAAATATGTTGATGAGCACAGGCCCATGCACCGAACCCTGCAGCACTCCACTGGTGACGCTTTTCCAGTCGAGTATTGTCCATTTACCTCTATTCTCTGTTTTCTATCCACCAACCAGTTTTTGATCCCCTTCTAGTTTACCTATCAAACTACCCCAGACCGCACACATTGATTTCAAAAGCACCCTCGAAAGAAACAGCACTGGTATCTCCTTAGTAAGCAAATGTAAGAGACTAGACACAGGGCAGGATTAATTTTTTGGTGGGCCCTAGGCACACAACTACAATGGGCCCCCTGAACCTATCCCTTCATGGGCCTACCCCCGGCCCCCACCCTACCCCCTCATTACCCTGGCTCCTCTCCACCTCTTCCCCCACCATGCCCCCCCCCTCCTGTGAGAGTGGACCTCTGGATAACGTTCCAGAAGTCCAAGTAGCACCTTCTCCTGCCTTTTTCATCATTAAGTCCAGTAGAACTCACAGTTTTCAAAAGGTCACGGGCAGTGGTTCCTACATGCTAACCTGGAAGTCTTCCTTCTAATGCAAAATCCCAAAGTCAGAGGAAAGGCTTCCGGGTCAGCTGTGGGCAACTTGTAGAAACCGCTGCCCATGGCCTTTTGAAGACTGTGAGTTCAGCTGCACTGAATAATGAAGAAGGCAGGAGGAGGCAGTACTTGTACATCTGGAGCCGGGCCAGGAGGCAGGTACACTGTTGTCATTGGAGCAGGCAGCATTCTGTGCCCCCCTGAACTCTTTGGGCCCGAAGCACGTGCCTACTTGGCCTACCCTTTAATCCTGCCCTGACTAGACAAAGAGTGAGGGGCATAAAAAGCCAATTCAAAATCCAAGGGAGACTACTGATGTTACCCCTGTAACCAGTCGTTCAGATGACGCAATAGGCAAGTTTCATTTTAGCGGCCAAAATCAGGCAACCCTTGCCCCCCCTGCACCCAAACCCCCCCCCCACACACACACACACTAAATAAGGGATGCAAATTTTCAGCTTATGAGAATGCCAACAGAAATGAGACAGTAAACGATTCAGACAATGAAGATCTTTCTTCAATAAACGAAGGGGCAATGTTCGCAACACATACAACCAACGGGAAAATCACTAGGCATATCAGAGCTATATGGCCCATTAAGGTCAACGGAAGATCATCCTAGGCTACAAATTGGCGCGTGGTATCATCCAAGAGTTTAAGAATATTAAATGAATAATGATGTGCCATAGAGGTTGAAAGATAGACCCCTAGATCCTGAAAGGAGCCCAAGGTCCAACGCAATGGGAAGGAATCACCCCACTGGGGCCAGGGAGGAAGGTAAAGCCTCAGATGTGACCAGATTGAGATGAAAACCAGTGTAATAACCATATTCCCTAATAGACTCCAAAAGAGCCTTCAAAGAAGGAACAGGGTCCGTCAGGTGAGCCAAAAGATCATCAGCAAATGCTGCAAGCTTAAAACTCTGAGTCCCAAGTTGAACTCCCTTAATATCCGAATTCGAATAAACATCATGTAGAAGGTCAAGGGCTAGTAGTAAGGGGGATAGGGGACAGCCCTGATGGGTTCCCCTATGAATCTCAAAGAGAGATGATCGACAGTTATTAACCCACATAGTAGCCTAGGGAGTAGCATAAAGCATGCGTATCGCTGAAACAAAGCGCCCCTGGAAACCGTACCTAGTCAGAGTAGCAAACAAAAAATCCCAGTGTATGTAGTCAAACGCCTTCTCAGCATCAAAGCTAATAAGTAATAATAATAATAATTTCATTCTTATATACTGCCAAAGCCATATAAGTTCAAAGGAAGGTAACGTGAGTCTAGAACTATATTCTAAAGACGTCAAAATTTTCTGCAGGTTTTTAGCCACCGAAAGACCCTTAACAAAACCCACCTGAGACTCATGAAGAATAAGTGGCAACAGCTGAGTCAAACGATTAGCCAAAATCTTCGCCAATAGCTTGATACTGAAGTTAAGCAATGAGATAGGGCAATATCATTCTGGGAGAGTGGGATCTCTCCCTGGCTTCGGGAGGACTATGATCTGAGCCACATTGATGTTTGGGCATAGCTTCCGCATTGACCATCAGATTAAACATATTAGCAAGTGGGGTCACAATTTCCGGTTTCAGAAGTTTGTAAAACTCAGCTCTATAACAATCGATTCCAGGAGCTTTCAAAGTAGAGCTTTGCGTAATAGCCAGGTCTACATCCCCAGCATCAAAAGGCGCATTTAACCTCTCAAGCTACGCTTCAGTAATACATGGAAAAACGCCATCTAGATAGAGTTCCCCAGGGAGCACCAAATCCAGGTGTGGAGCATAAAGATTCACGTAAAATTGGTGAAAAATATCACATATGGCAGCATTGCTAATAACCCAACCAGACCCCCCCTTGCCAAAGTTGCAAGATCTTCTTACAATCCTCCCACTGTGAAACCAAATGGACCAAAATTTTCCTCCTTTATTACCATGGGTATACAAGTAGTATTTATAATAGGCAAGAGCCCTTTGATGTAAGATCTCATTTAACGCTGTTTGCAGAGAGAGTAAGTTCTGTTTATTAACTGGAGTGGGATAAAGACCAAAGACCCGCCGAGCTCTCATCAGTTGTCCAGTTAAACGAAACAGCTCCCTATCTCTCGCCTTCCAAACCCTACTGACATAGCTGATGATGGCTCCTCGGAGAACCACCTTCACCATTTCCCAAAACAGAACCAGGTTCTCCACATGCCGAATATTTTGGTAGTGATAATCTTTCCACTCCTTCAGGAGGTACTGCAGAAAGTTAGGATCATCACAAAGCCATAGAGGATAGGCCCAGTGCCCCGGGGAACTAGGTCCAGTCTCCAGTATAGCCACACTCAGGCATGGTTCTAAATCGCATAGGGCCCAATCTCCATCCTTTGTACCTTTGAAAATAGAGAGCGAGAAATCAGCAAATTGTCAATACGAGATTGAATAGAGTGAACACAAGAAAAATGGGTATAATCCCACTCCCCCGGGTATAAGAGCAGCCAAACATCCAAAAGATCCAAAAGTTGACAGAGCTGGAGGAGACCCTAAGCCTCATTCACTAATCCACCAGCAGAAGGGTGAGATTTATCCAGGGAAGGATCCCAGGCAACATTAAAATCGCCCCCCAGAATAATTGGAAGATGAGCACGCGTCAAAAGTAAAGTCTTGAATCAGGCTTAAAAGGACTTATTATAAGTATTGGGAGCTTAAATACACCCCACCGGGAATGTAACCCCTGCGATCACCACCATACAAAAAGCATAATGCCCACCCATATCAATAGCTACTGGAGTAATCTGTGTTGCTACTGCTTTATGAAAAAGTATGGTCACTCTGCATTTCTTCCCGACCGCAGCTGCGATTTTACACCATTCCATACACCCCCCTCTATAATTTAGCATGCTCTAAGTCAGTAAGGTGTGTCTCTTGAAGCATGGCGATATCTGCTTTAAGTCTCTGTAGATTTTGTAGAATTTTTGCTCTTTTAATACGAGAATTAATACCTCCTACATTCCAGGTAACGAGTCCCACCATTCAACCATCATAAGAACATAAGAACATAAGCAGTGCCTCTGCCGGGTCAGACCACAGGTCCATCCTGCCCAGCAGTCCGCTCCTGCGGCGGCCCAAAAATAGGTCAAGACTTGTCTGAATCATCAGAAAGGGCTCCCTTGCCACCTTGGTTTCTCATTTAAGTCCTGCCTTCCTATCGAAGTCCAAGCTCTCCGGTCTTGCACATGCACGACCAGGTTGGTTTATACTCATTACCTGATTAACTTCCTATATTTGTGTTACATCCCAGCTCCTCCCTCAGTATCCCACGATCCCTTTATCCCTCAGGAATCCATCCAATCCCTGTTTGAATCCTTGTACCGTACTCTGCCTGATCACTTCCTCCGGTAGCGCATTCCAAGTGTCCACGACCCTTTGGGTGAAAAAAAACTTCCTTGCATTTGTTCTGAACCTGTCTCCCTTCAGTTTCTCAGAATGCCCCCTCGTATTTGCTGTCCCTTTCAGTCTGAAGAATCTGTCCCTATCCACCTTCTCTATGCCCCTCATGATCTTGAAGGTCTCTATCATATCTCCCCTGAGCCTCCTTTTCTCCAGAGAGAAGAGCCCCAGCCTATCCAGCCTCTCGGCGTATGAGCAGTGTTCCAGCCCTCTTACCATTTTCGTTGCTCTCCTTTGGACTCTCTCAAGTACCGCCATGTCCTTCTTGAGGTGCGGCGACCAATACTGAACACAGTATTCCAGATGTGGACGCACCATCGCTCGATACAATGGCATGATGACTTCCCGTGTTCTGGTAGCTATGCCCTTCTTTATGATGCCCAGCATCCTGTTGGCTTTTTTCGAGGCTGCTGCGCACTGGGCAGATGGCTTCAGTGATGCATCCACCAGCACACCCAAGTCTCTCTCGAGTCTGCTGTCTCCCAACAATACCCCCTATAATTTGTAGCTGAACAACGGGTTCTTTTTCCCTATATGCATGACCTTGCATTTGTCCACGTTGAAGCGCATCTGCCATTTGTTTGCCCAGTCTTCCAGCTTGTCCAGGTCCCTTTGTAGGTCCTCACACTCCTCCCTGGTCCTAACTCTGCCGCACAGTTTTGTATCGTCTGCGAATTTTATAACCTCACACTTTGCCTCCTTTTCCAGGTCATTGATGAATATGTTAAAGAGTAAAGGCCCCAGCACCGATCCCTGTGGCACACCGCTCGTGACTCCCCGCCAGTCAGAATATTGACCCTTTACTCCAACCCTCTGCAGTCTACCCGACAGTCAGTGCTTGATCCATCTGTGCACATCCCCTCCCACCCCGTGGTTCCACAGCTTCTTAAGTAGCCTTTCATGTGGCACCTTGTCGAAAGCCTTTTGAAAGTCGAGGTAAATGATGTCTATGGGCTCCCCATTGTCCACCCGACTGCTTATTCCCTCAAAGAAGTACAGAAGGTTCGTTAGGCACGACCTTCCCTTACAGAATCCGTGCTGGCTTGTTCTCAGTAGGGCATTTCTCTCGATGTGCTCGCAAATGCCGTCCTTGATCATAGCTTCCACCATCTTCCCTATAATTGAAGTCAGGCTCACCGGCCTGTAGTTCCCGGGGTCACCCCTCGATCCCTTCTTGAAGATGGGTGTGACGTTTGCCAATTTCCAGTCCTCTGGCACCTCGCCAGTTTTCAAGGATAGGTTGCAAACATGTTGGATTGTGCCCGCTATTTCCTGTCTTAATTCCTTCAGAACCCTTGGGTGGATCCCGTCCGGGCCCGGTGATTTGCCGCATTTTAACCTGTCTATCTGTTTGAGGACATCCTCCCTACTTACCTCTATGTGCTCTAATTTTTCAGCCTGTTCCCCACTCATGAGCTCCTCTGAGTCTGGTATATTAGATGTGTCTTCGTTCATGAAAACCGACGAGAAGAACGTGTTCAATCTCTCAGCTACCTCTTTATCCTCCTTAATCACTCCCTTCCTGTCCCCATCATCCAACGGCCCTACCTCCTCTCTCGCTGGTCGCTTTCCCTTAATGTAACTGAAGAATGCCTTGAAGTTTTTCGCCTCCTTGGCCAGCCCCTCTTCGTATTTCCCTTTTGCTTTTCTAACCTCCCGGTGGCATTCCTTTTGGCATTTCCTGTGCGCCTGGTGATTTTCCTCTGTTGGGTCCTTTTTCCATCTCCGGAAAGATACTTTTTTTGTACTTTATCGCCCTCTTTACTTCTATTGACATCCAAACCGGGTCCTTTGATCGTTTGTTCTTGCAGCCTTTCCTGAAATTGGGGACGTACATTCTCTGTGCTTCCTGCAGGGTGTTCCTGAATAGGGTCCAGGCGCTTCCCATAGTCTCCATCCTAGAGATGTTTCTGAGCTTCCTCCTCACCATTTCCCTCATAGCAACGTAGTTCCCTTTCTTGAAGTTCAGCGCAGTTGTTGCGGTCCTCCTAACTATGGGTGTCCCTCTTTCTAATGTGAATCTGATTGTGTTGTGATCACTGTTGCCTAGTGGTCCTCCCACTTCTACCCCTCTTGCAGGCCCCTCTAATCCGTTTAGGATGAGGTCAAGAGTAGTACTCCCTCGCGTCGGTTCTTTGACTAGTTGCTCCATGAAGCAGTCCTTCACAGCTTCTACAAATCCTGTCTCCCTAGTGCAGTTGGTGTGACCCGTACTCCAGTCTATCCCTGGGTAGTTGAAGTCCCCCATCACTGTTACACTTCCAGTCCTGCACTCCTGTCTCAATTCCGCTTCCAAGTCGTGTCTGACTCCCTCTGGCGTACCAGGTGGTCGATAGTACAGCCCCAGTTTTATGCCCGCACCCTTGCTTCCCAGTAATTTGACCCACAGCGATTCCAGCCCCTCTGCCTTCGTTGCCATATCCATCCCGACCGAGTGGATAGAGTCCTTTATATATAGTGCTATGCCTCCCCCCTTTTTGTGGGTCCTGTCCCTCCTATAGAGCTTGTACCCCGGCAGCGCTACATCCCATTGATTTTCCTCTGTCCACCAGGTTTCTACAATTCCAATTATATCCAATTATATCATAAAAATGGATGAGGAAAACATGAAAAGTGAAGAAAAAAGGTTGATCGCCAAGATGCCGTCCCAGCCTGCGGCATCCAGCAATGAAACAACTAAGCCACTAAGCAAACTTCAGGGCTGCAACCATGGAGTGAGCACTGAGGAAAAAATATCTCCCAGGATCAGACACTGCAGGAACAAAACAAAACAAAAAAGAAAAACAATCCTACCAAAAGAAAAACACCCCAACACCCCCCCCCCTCACACACACACACACACAAATCTCCCAAATCGGTCCCTAAAGTCATTGCAACCCCCAATCGCCTTTTTTCCCCCGAAATATAGGCTTTTTCCAAATGAAAAGCAAATCCCGCACAAGGCCTCCCCCTACAGATCTCTCCCAAACCAAGCGATAAAAGCAAGTCCCCCCCCACCCTCCAAACTCAAAAGAATGGAACATGGTTGACCTGCATAGGGCTCAGCAAGTACAGTACCAAAAAGGGAAGGGAGAGGGCTTGGAGTCATAGAAATCCCTGACCAGGCTTTCCACTAGGATAAACCCCCATGCATCCAGTACTCCCTCACAGCACCCACCCCACAATCTCCCAGGGCACCATTAGAGCAGATACCCTTCCCCCCACCCCCATAAATTGAGAATTCATGTAAGTCCCCACACAGATGGAAGAATGGCTCAAATAATAGAGGGCTCCTCAGTAAATCTCCAGGTACGCAAAACTCACATGCAACAATCACCTCACAGTCTATTCCATCTCATACTCCTCCCCCAGGTATTATCCAGGACCCTCCATCAAACACTAATCAAACAAGCCCGATCCCCAAGTGCACACATAACTAGCAATGAAAGTTTAATTTGAGCACTGAGTGACACCGCTGAAGCCAGCACAAACTGAATATGGAAGTGTAATTCTCCTGGGAGTAGAAGTGGGAAAGTGTTATATAAAGGAAGGCAGATGCATAAACCATAGGCAGCGGAACACTTTTTTGTTGGGGGGGGAGGGGGAACCAAAAGCTCTGTCCCAGACCCCGCCACCATAATAATAGCACTAATTGTAAATGCCATTTCTTCCATTAATTTTTCATATACACACAATATCATCTTAACAATACACAATGGTAACCACAAAATTAAACTGCACAAAGTGAACTCTTTTCCCCCTCCCCACCACTGCACAGCAGACTGGACATGGCCTATATTTGCAGTACTTACATTTGATGCAGGCCGCGATTCTGAAGCGGCACCATAATCTGACTGACATGCGACCGGTGCCGTGTTTTCAGAATCCGAGCCTTATTGTATAGTGAGTAGAAAACAAATTCTCCGAGGACAATCAGGACTATAAAATCCTCCTCTATGGGTGACATAACTGACAGAGCCCAGCATGGAAACCAGTACCCCAGCTACTTTTCTCTAGAAGCCTGTTCCCACCTGCCAACTTCATGCAGGACCTCCTCGGCCTAAACATTTCCGTGGAGCAGGCTGGGCCTGTTTTTTTTCCTCAGTTGCCTCAGTGTCAAATTTTTTCTCATCGTGCAAGTCCTGTTGAAATCATGCAGTTCTCTTTCATGAATTTTCTGGTAGTTCCTTAGGCAGGTTTTCCATCTTGCTTCAAGTTTTATTTCTTTGTTCTTTTAGCTTGATTAAGACCATTTATAGACCACTGTCTGTCTGCTGAGACATTTTTGGACTAGCTCTGCCTCTCCTCTCCCGCCGCGTGTCTACCTTTTTTTTTTTTTTTTTTTTTAATCTTTATTCATTTTCATATCTTACAACAAGTGTATAATATTCAGAGAATTCTTACAACTCACTTGACATTCTTATCTATTATTATCAAAAGCATATAAAAGAACCCCTCCCTCCCCCAAGCACTGCGGCCCCAGCGTCTGCTTTCTACTGTGGCCTGCCCTCTCTGAAAACTTCCTAAAGATAGACACGCGGCGTGTGGAGGAGTGGATGCCGGCAAAGGGGCAGAGACTGCCGACCAGCAGGCACGCTGGTTGGTAGAAAGGTGCCGCTCCCAGCCTCGCAAGAAGTGTTCCCCCACAGGATCCCCCCACAGGGCGAGCAATTTTGGGGGAGGCCATGGCCCCTGTGGTCTCCCCCATTAGACGCCTACGGCATAAACAATCCACTCCATTCCCTGCTCTCTTCTGTGTGCATAAAAGTACACTCGCAATTACAAAAACAGAAACATAGAAATATGATGGCAGATAAAGGCCAAATGGCCCATCCAATCTGCCCATCCACTATCTCCTCCTCTTCCTATAAGCTAAGGCTCTTGACACTTGCATTCTGAGGTCATAGAATTTATTGTTTCCAAGTTTCCAAATTTATTAAAAATTTGTTATACCGCCATATCAAAATTTCTTAACGGTTTACAGAGCATTAAGCTCTTCACAGCTGCATTGTGAGGTCCTAGAGCTTTATGGTTATAGAAACATGATGCCAGATAAAGGCCAAATGGCCCATCCAGTCTACCCATCTGTAGCATCCAACATCTCCTCCTCTCCCACACTTTCTTGAAAGACACAGTCTTTACTTCCACTACCTGTACTGGGAGACTATTCCACTTATTTTCTGTAAACAACTCAGAACATTTTATGCACTAGAGCAAAATCCTGAAATTAAATAGACCATCACAAGGAAGTGAGAACTTTTAGACTCAGCTGGTGGCTAATTTGGTTCCTGGAGAGCTAGGAAAACCCTCCAGTTGGTAAGGGAGGGGAAAAGACTCCCAGAGCTTGAGTGAGCACATCAGAAACAAACAAGGCATCTTAGAGAAATGAATTCTTTATAATTGCCCCATATTACAAAAATATTTGCAGGATCTATCAAGAATGTTTTATCTAAACATGTACTAAATGTGCATAATCCAGGGAACGTCTGCACAGAGAAGCTTGGTGATATTGGTTTTGCGCCTAAAAATTTTATGTGAACAAATCCCAGGCAATTTTCTAAGATGTAATTTACTTGGATTTCAGCAAAGCCTTTGATACAGTTCCTCATAGGAGGCTGTTGAACAAACTTGAAGGGCTGAAGTTAGGACCCAAAGTGGTGAACTGGGTCAGAAACTGGCTGTCGGACAGACGCCAGAGGGTGGTGGTTAATGGAAGTCGCTCGAAGGAAGGAAAGGTGACTAGTGGAGTCCCTCAGGTATCAGTGCTGGGGCCAATCCTGTTCAATATGTTTGTGAGTGACATTGCTGAAGGGTTAGAAGGAAAAGTGTGCCTTTTTGCAGATGATACCAAGATTTGTAACAGAGTAGACACCGAAGAGGGAATGGAAAATATGAAAAAGGATCTGCAAAAGTTAGAGGAATGGTCTAATGCCTGGCAACTAAAATTCAATGCAAAGAAATGCAGAGTAATGCATTTGGGGATTAATAATAGGAAGGAACCGTATATGCTGGGAGGAGAGAAGCTGATATGCACGGACGGGGAGAGGGACCTTGGGGTGATAGTGTCCGAAGATCTAAAGGTGAAAAAACAGTGTGACAAGGCAGTGGCTGCTGCCAGAAGGATGCTGGGCTGTATAAAGAGAGGCGTAGTCAGTAGAAGGAAGAAGGTGTTGATGCCCCTGTACAGGTCATTGGTAAGGCCCCACTTGGAGTATTGTGTTCAGTTTTGGAGACCGTATCTGGCAAAAGACGTAAGAAGACTTGAGGCGGTTCAGAGGAGGGCGACGAAAATGATAGGAGGCTTGCGCCAGAAGACGTATGAGGAGAGACTGGAAGCCCTGAATATGTATACCCTAGAGGAAAGGAGAGACAGGGGAGATATGATTCAGACGTTCAAATTCTTGAAGGGCATTAACGTAGAACAAAATCTTTTCCAGAGAAAGGAAAATGGTAAAACCAGAGGACATAATTTGAGGTTGAGGGGTGGTAGATTCAGGGGCAATGTTAGGAAATTTTACTTTACGGAGAGGGTAGTGGATGCCTGGAATGTGCTACCGAGAGAGTTGGTGGAGAGTAAAACTGTGACTGAGTTCAAAGAAGCGTGGGATGAACACAGAAGATTTAGAATCAGAAAATAATATTAAATATTGAACTAGGCCAGTATTGGGCAGACTTGCACAGTCTGTGTCTGTGTATGGCCGTTTGGTGGAGGATGGGCTGGGGAGGGCTTCAATGGCTGGGAGGGTGTAGATGGGCTGGAGTAAGTCTTAACAGAGATTTCGGCAGTTGGAACCCAAGCACAGTACCGGGTAAAGCTTGGGATTCTTGCCCAGAAATAGCTAAGAAGAAAAAAAAAAAAAAAAATTTAAATTGAATCAGGTTGGGCAGACTGGATGGACCATTCGGGTCTTTATCTGCCGTCATCTAATATGTTACTATGTAAGTGATTTCTGCACATAAAACTCTTCCCAGCAAAATGCCACATGAATTCTAGGACAGTCCCTGCAAGTAATGCTTCCCTTACCAGCTGATATACACCTACCTCTCATTCAGATGGAGCCTGTCTGCCAGTCCACAGAAGTTGTCTGGCAGACTCCCTTGCTTCACTCCATCAGGACTCACGGAAACTTTGGCTAGAGAATACGTTTCTGAGTCCTTCGTTAAGGCAAAATCATGCACCGCCTGGTTAGCCACTTCCTCAGCTCTAGTAGTTCTGCTGACCCGGATGTATCTATATTGGTCAGCTTTATAAACTTTGATGACATCTAGAGTATCTGCAAGAAAAATCCCACATTTGCATATGACGCATATATATCTGTTTAAAAATCCATTAGTAGATTTGCAAGTGATGCATTGACATTAATAAAGGGGTAAATATTCAGCTGGCAGTGGTCAGTGTTTTGCTGACCACCGATGGCTTTTTGCCCAGATATTAAATACCAGGCCGCATCCAGGCTCCAGCTTTAAATATCCAGTTTTATGTGGCAGGCTAACACTTAACTAGTTAAGTGCAATATTCAGCATTTAACCGGCTAAGAAGAATCGCATAAAGATAGGGCTGTGCTTTATAGGGTCCTATATATACAACTATCTTAGCTAGTTAAAGTGCACTTAATCGGCCAACAGAAGACTCCACGACCAGAATGCGGCTTGGGTGCTAACCGGGCTCTTTCAGTGGTGCTGTTAGGTTATGTGCTGTTGAATATGCCTGGTGAGTCCCAGACAAGCAATTTAAATGGCCAGGAGCCATTTCCGCTATTTAAATTGTTCGGAATATCAACTGCAAAACATTTTGCAGAAGTTGTGTACTGCATGGGTACCTCTATTCCTGTCCAAAATAGGTAGAGAGAGCGTGAAGAAAGGTTGGGGAAGGCAGAATCTATTTTTAAAGCCCCATATGGCCTTCTGTGGTACTCAGGGACACAATGTAAATGCGTACGTAGCACCCACCCAGTGGCGTACCAAGGGAGGGGGGGGGAAGTTCCGCCCCGGGTGCACACTTCAAGGGGGTGCACAGCCGACCAGGTCCGGAACCTCCCACGCTGCTCAAAATGGCACCTAAGCGCGGCTGCCATACTTATTCAAGAGCAGAGTCAGCGGCTGCGCTGAAGTGCAGGAAGGTCCCGCGATGACTACTTCTGCTGCCTCTGCTCCGGAAGAGGTAAGTGACATCGGGGGGGGAGGGGTGGACCGACAACCGCAGTCATCGTGGGACCTTGCCGCAACTCCCTGCGTCTGCTGGCCCAGCTCCCCTTCAACATCACTTACCTTTTCCGGAGCAGAGGCAGCAGAAGTAGTCATTGCAGGACCTTGCTGATTTGGATGGAGAGAGAAAGGAGCATAGCAAGATGGTGAAGGGAGAGAAAGGGGGTCAGGGTGGTAAGGAAATGTGTGGAGGGTGAGAAAGGGGGTCAGGGTGGTAAGGAAGGGTGTGGAGGGTGAGAAAGGGGGTCAGGGTGGTATGGAAGCATGGTGAAGGGTGAGAAAGGGGGTCAGGGTGGTATGGAAGCATGGTGGAGGGAGAGAAAGGGGGCAGATGCTGATGGAATTGCAGGGAATGAGGAAAGAGACATAAGGGGGAAGGATACTGCATGGAATTGGGTTGGAGGAAGAGAAAGGGGGCAGATGCTGATGGAAGTGGGAAGGGAGAGGAGAGAGTGAAATGCCAGACCATGGGGGTGTGGGAGAGGGAAGGAGAGGAGAGGGATGCCAGACCATTGGAGGAGGGAAGGGAAGAAGATGGATGCCATACCAATGAGGGTAAAGGGAGAGAAGGAAGGGGGAGGCATAAATTTTCTGGGAGGGGAATAGAAGGAGAGAAGATGCCATTTAGAAGGGGCAAAGAGAGGGTAGACAGTGGATGAAAGGAAGAGAGTGACAAGAAGATGAGGAAAGCAGAAACCAGTGAAGACAAGATAGAAAAAAATTCCATTAATTAATTAATTTATTTATTTAGGGGAGATGCATCGCTATTTCTGTAGTGTTGCATTGTATGCAGAGTCCAGCTTCTTGGTGCTTCAGTTTAACCTTTGTCTACGTATTTTTATTCTATCTCCCCATTTACAAAACTGTAGAGCATTTTTTAGCGTTGGCATCTGAGCTGTTACCACCATGGCTAAAAACTACACAACAGTTTTTTTAAAGGGGAAGGGGTTAGATTGTGATTACATACTAGGCGAAGGTGTTTTCTGTGTTCTGTGTGTTCGAAAAGACATGGTTTTCTGTTAGGATTGACTGTGTAGGATTGATCTGTACTAGTCTGACTTGTTTAGTTTTACAATGGATGTACTGATGTACTGCTCAATGCAATATGTAAGATACTGCCTTTTCCTAGGTACACTCTTGTGTGACATGTGGATTGTTACTAAAAATCATGTTTTTCATACTGATGGGGGGGGTCAAAAAATGATGAGACCCGGCTGTCATATATGCTAGGTACGTCATTGCATCCACCCCCCCCCACCCCATCAGGATTCACAAAGGGAGACCCCATATAAGTTTTCCCTTTCAGAATGTACCTCCAGGCCCATACATATAATAACTGCCTTCCTACTGCTCAGTATAATCCAATATTCTTGCCTCTTAAAGAAAACCAGCAAACGTGCAGTTCTAATTTTTCTTTCTGTACAAAACAATGAACCAAGGCAGAATTGATATCCTACCCCATGACAAGGAACACAGAGAACATAGACATTAACCTAACTTGTTTCAACCTCAGCAAAGCTAGAACGTTGAGGTAAACTCTATTTGAAACATTCCCTCTAAGTTGCGCATAAGTTCATCAACACCACCCCCCCAAAAAAAAAAATCTTACTGTAGTGTATAGTGCAGTAATTTTGCAGTTTCAATTGTACTGGGCTTGCAGATCCCCCTGGGATTCCTGCGAAACCACTTTGCTCCCTGAGAATGAAACTGCAATACTACTGCAGCATATACTTCCAACTGCCATGCAGCTCAGAAGGAATCACCCTCACGACCAAAGCATCATTGTTCCTCTTCTCTGTTATTCCTTCCCTCTCCCCATCCCAGGTACAACAACAGAACTATAATGTGTAATGACATGGGTTTTGTCGCCATCTAGTGAAATTGTTTGAAACTGCAGCAAAGAGTAACATTCTGATATTTTGTGCTACTACTTAACTGAGTAGTGAAAACTCCTATCTGGTTATATAGTACCAATTGGACTTCACTTGAATTTTTAGTGGCACATAACTGGACAGTGCAGAAGTGTTGATGGATACAGCCAATATTCATTCGTACCCAGACAGCTAACTGGTTAACTTAGGACAGCCCAAAAGCTATTCTAACTTCCTCTTCTACAAAACTCTTCATCTTCCAGACCATGCTTCGAGTGGGTCTGGCCATCAGCAGTCTTTGACTCTAAGAAACAGTTCTGATGCCAGCTCTCCAGTTCCTGTCCTATGCATCGGGGGGGGGGGGGGGGTGTTGGCCTTCCTGGTGGAATGGGAGACCATCTTGTCCGATCGCTGGGTCTTGGGCTCAAATTGGAGTTTCTCTCACAAAGTATTTTCTGGATTCTCCTGCAGGCCGCCCTGAGAAGGAGCTTTGGGTGCAGGCCATGGTCTGCAGACTCTTAAATCTTGTGGCAATCGAACCCATGCCAGAGTGTGATTTGGGTTCTGGGAGATACTCGATATACTTCGTTTCATAGAAAGGCTCCAAAGATTGGTGACCGATTCCGGATCTCAAAGTGGTCAATGCAGCGCTGAAGGTGCCCTGTTTCTGCATGGAGATGATGCATTCTTTCATTGCTTCGGTAGCCCCAGGAGGAGTTTATGGCCTCCTTGGACCTCTCGGAGGTGTATCTCCATATTCCCATCTTTCTGGCTTACAGGAAGTTTCTGCAGTTTCATGTCCTGGAACAGCACTTTCAGTTTGCAGCTCTTCCCTCCGGTTTGGTGACGACACCCAGGGCTTTCATCAAGGTGATGGTGATGGTGGTGGCACGTCTCTGCTCCCTCAGTGTCTTGGTCCATCCGTATCTGGACTACTGGCTGCTCAGGGCTCCCTCTCTGGCCGAGGGGCTCCAGACGGTCCAGTAGATGGTTCACTTGCTGAAGCGTTTGGGCTAGGTGATCAACCTTCAGAAGAGTCACATGGAGCCCACCTAGGATTTGGGTACCAGGGGGTCTGCTTTCACCATGGGGCAGAACAAAGTATTCATCCCAATTTCTCATCAAGAGAAGATTCGGAGAGTCATCAGAGACCTTCTGGTCACTCCGATCCCGACGGTTTGGCAGTATCTGCAAGTCCTGGTCTCATGATGGCAATGATCGATGTAGTTCCGTGGGCCAGAGCTAGACTACGTCCTCTGCAGGAGGCTCTGTTGTTCCAATGGAATATGCAGTGGGATCTGTTGCTTGCGCTACTGCCCTGGACGGTGGAGTCTCGCAGCAGAATGGAGTGGTGGTTGCGTCCCCTCTCACTGGCCAGGGACTTTCCGCTCTGGATATTGGATTGAGTGACCCTGTCAATGGACATGAGTCTCTCCCACTGGGGGGCAGTATGTATGTCTGTTCAGGTACAGGGCCAAAGGACACCCTTGGAGCTCAAGTGGTCGATCAATCGCCTGTAACTGAGGGCGATTCGGCTGGCCCTTCTCCATTTCCAGGATTATCTCCGTCATTGAGCTGTCTGAGTGTTCTTCGACAATGCCATGGCGGTGGCTTACATCAATTATCAGGGGGGGGCATAAGGAGTCCCTCCCTGAACGTGGAGGCTCGGTTGATCTTTGGTTAGGTGGAGAGACATCTTGTAGCACTGTCCGCAGCTCACATGGCAAGTATGGACAACATTCAGGCAGACTTTCTCAGTCTCCAGATACTGGACCCCAGAGAATGGTCTCTCTCCCGGAGAGCGCTTGAGTGCATAGTAATAATAATAATAGTAATAATTTATTTCTTATATACCGCTATACCAGAAGTTCGAAGCGGTTCACAACAGGAATACATACACTCAATATTTGGCGTACGAAATAAAACAGTCATTCTGAAATACAATAAAACAATTGTTCTAAAATACAATAAAAATCAATGTAAAGTACATCTGTTCAAATCTAAAAAGTTAAAACAGTGGCATAGTATATAAACAGCTGTTAGAATTCATGATAAATTAGAACGATAACATAATTTAAGATTTAAAATTTATCAAACAAATGTGTCTTCAATAATTTTCTAAAATCAACATAAGAAGTGGCCTCAAGTATAAGTTTTCCAAGCCATGTATTCAGTTTGGCTGCCTGGAATGTTAAAATTCTATCAACAAACTTCTTATATTGACATGATTTCAAAGATGGATAATTAAATAAATTTATGCTACGAGTGCTCTTATTGGAACAATTTAAAAGGAACAGAGAGGCAAGATAATCTGGTAACATCCCAAAAACTGCTTTGTAACTAATACAGGCAAACTTGAAGAGAACTCTAGACTCCCCAGGCAACCAGTGGAGTTTTTGAAAGTAAGAGTACTCAGGGACACAAGAGGTGATGTGTTCCCATTTTTTTAAACCAAAGATGAGACGGACCGCAGTATTCTGGATCAGTCTCAATTTTTTAAGAATTTTTTTGTAGGCCCCTAGATATATAATGTTACAGTAATCCAAATACTCAAGATGGATGTTAGTACCGTATTTTCACGCATATAACGCGCACACGTGTACAATGCGCACACGGGTATAGCACGCAGGAACAAGGAATTATGTAAGAAAATTTTGGTATAGCGCGCCCACGCGTATACCGCGCATGCTGCTTGCCGCCCCGACTCTCCTCTCGCTGCCCTGCCCTTGAAGTCCTGTCCCCCCTTGAAGGCCCACCCCACCCTGAAAGCCTGATGCCCCACTACGAAGGACCGCTGCCCCCCCACCCTGAAGGACCGCTCACCCCCCCCCCGATTTTTTTGTAGACCCCTAGATATATAATGTTACAGTAATCCAAATACTCAAGATGGATGTTAGTACACCTGTTGGGGGCCCCCGTGTTCGATCTCATGGTGAATGTGGCAAGCAAGGAGGCTGATGGGTTTTACAGTCATTGTTGGAAGCCAGCAGCGACTGCCTGGACACTTTGATGCAGCCCTTGCCCTGGGAGGGCCTTCTTTATGCCTTCCCTCCATGGCCCATGATAAGGCATCTGTTGTGTCGAATAGCAGAACACAGGGTCCGGTGATATTGTTGGCTCCTGATTGGACGAGGTAGCTGTGGTATGCTGACCTGGTTTGGCTTCAGTGGGGTTGAGGGCTGCGGTTGCCTTGATACCCTCGTCTCCACACACAAGTGCCGATCACTCAGCAGGACCCGGACCGCTTTGGACTTACAGCATGGCTCATCAGAGCGTGGTCTTGATGGCTCGGGACTATTCTTCTGTGGTGATTGCTACGTTGCTTCACAGTAAATGGAAGTCCACGGTGGTGGCCTCTGCGAAGGCTTGGTGGTGCTACCAAGCATGGTGTGTCAGCCGACATGAGGATCCTTCTTCTCCCTCATTTGCTCGGGTACTGCAGTTTCTACAGAATGGCCTGAAAAAGGGCCTTGCAGTAGCTTTGCCCGGGTTCAGATTGCAGGTTTGTCCTCTCTGGGACCTCTTGCCTTAAGAGGCTCCTTTGCGGTTCATCCGGATGTGGTCCGTTTTCTTTGGGGCATGGTTCATCTGACTTTCCTCCAACGTGCAAAGCAATCATTTAAAAAAAAGCTTTCCATTCGATTGCTGAATTGAATCCTGCTGGTTCAATTGTATTCAGCTCAAATATAAGGCGCTGCTCTTGTCGTCTGAGGCGTCTTTTCATATCTCCCCCTCGAGAAGACACCACAGATTGCTGGGGACGCATTCTGGTTTAAGACTTTGAGGCCTTTTATTAAACAGTTATCCGTGCTCTTTGAACTGCCGGATATGAACAGTTAAAGACGTTTCTATAGTTTATTGGTTTTCATATGTTTCCCTTTTTTTCATTAAAGCCTCAAACAAGTGCCATGCCAACCAGTTTTCTCATTCAGAGGATAATGGACTTGTCTGCACAGTGAGATG
Organism: Geotrypetes seraphini; assembly: GCF_902459505.1. Lineage (NCBI taxonomy): Eukaryota > Metazoa > Chordata > Amphibia > Gymnophiona > Dermophiidae > Geotrypetes > Geotrypetes seraphini. Next base: position 118,660,679 of record NC_047093.1, on the reverse strand, counting down.
GGTGTATTTACCTGAAGAACTGAAGAAATCCAGCAAGCTGCTGGTAGGGCTGAAGAGGTCAGGGCTGCTGGAGGACAGGGTGTTAACATTAGGCCTGCTCTGTTGGGCTCCAATTATACTTTCATCCTGAGAGAAGCTGATGCTGCCTTCACTGCAAAAACAATCAGGAGAGGGGTGAGCAAACTTTTAAAATGTATTTATTTATTCAATTTTCTATACCATTCTCCCAAGGGAGCTCAGAACGGTTTAAATTAATTTATTCAGGTACTTAAGCATTCTTCCCTGTCTGTCCCGGTGGGCTCACCATCTATCTAATGTACCTGGGGCAATGGGGGGATTAAGTGACTTGCCCAGGGTCACAAGGAGCAGTGTGGGTTTGAACCCACAACCCCAGGGTGCTGAGGCTGTAGCTTTAACCACTGCGCCATACACTTTCTCGAGCTGGGGCGCACTAAAGGTAGTGGCCAGGGCTGATGACATCACACGCATGCGCAGAGGCCCTCCAGACAGGCCCTGAAATGCCAGCAGGGAAATCTAACAAATATCAGCTGAGTATCCCCAACCACAGGAAGATGCAAGTCAGCCGATGCCCATGCCGGAGCCTCTCTTCCTGCCCAGTGTACTGCGGCACACTTGAAATCTCTGGAAACCCACCGTTTGCGCTACACTGGCATAGGGTTACCATAATTGTGAAGCCAAAAAAAGGACACATAGCCCCCACCTGTTGCCCCACTCCTCTCCTAAGTGGTTGCCTGCTGAGTGCAGTCAGGGTTGTAGCAAACTATAATTACATTCCATGCAACTTGCCCTCCATGTTGCCCCCATCCTTTATGTGCTGTGCCTTTGATATATCAGACTTTCAGTTGTGAGTCTATAAAAGGTTCATAGTCAAATGCGCGCAAGACAACAGCGCGCAGACAAACGGGCGCAAATCAAGTGAGCGCAAAGACAACTGAGCGCCACAACAACTCAATTGTCTTGCGCTGATTTGTCTTGGCGTTTTTGTCTGCGCGCTTTTGTCTTGCGCGCATTTGACCTGTCACCCTATAAAATACTGAATGGAATGGACCAACCCTTGAGTTGATAACCATGTGAAAATAACATTAACCAGTTCTCCAGCTGTAACAGATCCGAAGTATCAGGGGCAATTGGAAACACCAATTAAACACCAAAACAGCAGCCTCTGTGGGCTTTATTTCAATAATAACAATAACTTTATTCTTTTATACCGCCACTACCAGAAGTTCTAGGCGGTTTACACTAAGAGGAGTTGAACAATCAGCGAAGTGCAATCATTCAATAAAAATACAAACATTCAATAAAATACAAGTTATAATCTTAAAACCCCTAAAATTAGGTGATGAATTTATCGAACAGAGTGGACTTGACTAATTTTCAAAAAGAAGAGTAAGACGTGGCTTGATGGATACATTCACCTAACCAAGATTGCAGTTTACCTGCTTGAAACGTAAGGTCCTGTCTAAGAAAGTCTTATAACCCCAAAGCCTAGCTAGGGAAACTAGCTCTAGTCAGGGTCAGTACCTCTCCCTCCCAGCTTTATAAAAACATTCAACAAATGGTCACATATAGCAAACAGCCCCAGAGGTCTCAGTAACACATGCAGAGCACAAGTTATAGATTCTCAATCCTCTCCCCCCCCCAAAAAAAAAAAAATATCCTCTACTTATCTTAAATCGATAGCATCCATTCTATTGGAGTTTTTTTCTTGAGGTTCTGGCAGCCAATCCATAGCTTTCTCTTTTTCTCTTTCCCAGGGAACAGGTAATTGGGAGGAACTTCCTGCTACATCCTCCCTTTAGTTGCCCCTAATCTTAGGACAGAGAGCATTATTTTATTTTGTCCCAACTTCAGGCTAATTTAGGCAGAAGAACACTGGTGCACCTTCCCCGTGGCCCTCTTCGGTGACTCAGCAGCAGCGGCATTCAAGACAGGCTGCCGGCATCAGGGCCTTTCCTCTACAAGTCCTGCCTACTTTGTTTCAACTTCCTGTTTCTGCATAGGCGGGTCTCGCAGAGGGAAGGCCCTGTTGCCGGCAGCCTGTCTTGATCGATGCCACTGTATAGTCACTGGAAAGGGACGCAGAGAAGGGGGTGCAGGGGCAGGTGGAAGGGAGAGAAAGGAGCTCCGGAGCATGACACCAACCCCGGCTGGAATGATTTCTTTTTCAGTGCTGCTGCTGCCACCCCCGGAAATGCCGAAAACTGGACTAAAGAGGCAAATTGAAAAAGCCGCCTGGATGCCCAACGGAGTCCTCAAAAAGAAGACATATTCGGGGAAACTCAGACATCTGGTAACCACATTTAGCCTGCTTAAGAAAGCTTTTAGAAAGCCTGTCACAGATATCCATCTGATGCTACTAAAGCAGTGGTTTCCAACCCTACCTGGAGGATTACCACCCAAGTCAGGTTTTTGGAATAGCCCTAATAAATTTGCATAAGAGAGATTTGCTTGTAATGGAGGTGACAGGCATGCAAATCTGCTCCATGTTTATCATTAGGGGTCTGTTTTAACATTGTATGTATGTAATCATTTTGTAAACCGTTTTGATATAAAACAGTATAGAAATTTTTAAACTAAATAAATTCATTAGATCTAGCCTGAAAACCTGACTGGCTGGTGGCCACTATAGTAAAGAAACATCTCCCATCAGTTAAAGCCTTTCCTCCAAATCAATCTACAGAAGCCCTAAGAGCAGAGGAGGAGCCTAATGGTTAGTGCAGCAGCCTGAGAGCCGGGAAACTGGGTTCACTTCCCACTTCAGCTCCTGTGACTCTGGACAAGTTGCTTAACCCTCTGTTGCCCCAGGTACAAAATAAGGACCTATTTAGCAGTATATAGAACAGTAGAACTTACCTAAATGGCCTTGCCTTGTCCAAGATATTTTCCTTTTCCTGCTCAATTCTGCTGAGTAGCTCCTTAAACACTGCAAATGGATTATACGTGCAAATTAATACCAAGGCCTTTTAAGTGAGCCTTCAAGAAAGGATGTACCTTTGAAATGAAGATGTATTAGGGCTTTGCTAATCTGACCCTCCTATAACTGCAGTGTCTAGTGGGATAGGACAGAAGTAATCCAAATCTTTTCTTGGCCCATCTGGTTCTGGGTGCTGCTGCTGCTGACCCTTGGCTGTAGTCTTGTGGTACTGCTAGGAGTCAGCCTTCACATAAGGGTACGTAGGGATTGGAACAGGGGACAGAGAGATTGGAACCAGAGGGTGGGGCATTGAATGGGGGTGGGGGGGGTAGGAAGATTAGAAAGGGAGGGTGCTCATGAGACAGGGATCAGAACCGGGGCTGGGGGGAGGGTTTTGGAGGACTTCATAGATCCCCTTATTTAGGTCCCAGTCAATATTCAGCCAGGAGTATTTTATGTGGGTCCTGGCTGAATATTGTCTGGGACCCATATAAGTGGCAGTGGCCAGCATATAACCAGATCCTCAATACTGAAAACTGGACATGGAGGGGGGTATTTCCTTTTTTTCCCCCAATTCTTTATTCTTTTTAAAACTTACAATAAGTGTAAATAGTTTCTGGTGGAATTCTCTGTGTTATACATATAAGATGGAAAAAGCGTTAGCTATACAAAAAGGAAATTTTAATAAATTTCAGGAGGTATGGGGACCATTAATAGAATATAGTAATGAATAAATAACATTTTTCCCTTATTGGTACAATTGCAAAGTGAGGGGGGAGGGAGGGATTTCAAATCTTGTATTAATTGATTAGATTAATAGAAATGATTGTATATATATGAAATAGAAGGGATACGAAGGAGGGTTTAAATATTACTAAGTTCAATTGATTATGATAGAAAATCAAGTGATATTGTATAAGTTCAAATGTTAATTTCTAACGCACTTGTTGTAAGTTGTAAAAATGAATAAAGATTTTAAAAAGAAACAGTAAATACAACATTTTATAATCAAATACCACACTTAAAATTCTATACTTTTCCTTTTATAATTTTATAATTTCTTTTGTATGGTTCTATTCCCTTATGAAAATGTTGGTTGGGAGGGTTTTTTTTAAATGTTGTATGGATTCTGATTGATTATAAGTGCATATATGATTACTATTATTTGTATAAATTTTGTATTGCATTTTTGTTAGCTTTAGAAACTCAATAAAGATTTTTTGTAAAAACCCCAAAACTGGACATGGCCGGCGCCAGTTAGCACGTTTGAAAATCACTGACTGCTGCCAGTTGAATATTGACCAGGCTCTATCCATACTCCATCCCTGTGAAGACCCACCTACAAAGTACACGTAATTGCATCTAGGTGCATACTTATAGAAAACTCCATAGCCACAAACTGCTCATTTATACATATACATTCACCTAAACACATAAGTGACTTGAGTAATGGCATTTCTAATGCAATAAGTGTGTTATTCTGGACAGATGGGTTATATAATAATAATAATAATAATAATAAATAATAATAACTATATTCTTCTATACCGCCATTACCCAAGAGTTCTAGGCAGTTTACACCGTAAGAAATTGAACATACATGTCATAAATTTTTTTTAAAAAAACAGGATTAAAAGTAGTAAAATAATTACAATGTTAAAAAGACCTAATTATGTGATAAATTTGTCAAACAAAGCAGTGCTCACGAGCTATACAGAAGGAATCCACTCTGGTTTTTGAATTCTTCCTACTTCACAAAGGGCTCTGCTACCCCCTTCAGGATTTTCCTTTTGCACGTGAGCCGGAAGGAGTGTTTCTGATCTGCTCTGCTTATTTCTTTATTTTTGTTCAGTACTTTCACATATAACTAGAAAACTAGTTAAAACAAACTTGTTTAACCGATTTGTTTTTTTTTTTTTTTTTTCATTATATTTTTATTTTCAAATTTCACAAAAAGTGTAAACAATAATAAAATACATTTGATACATGCATGGTATCACTTTTATATCTAACACAATGTATGTCTGAATTTGATTTTCCCCTTCACCCTCCCCCCACCCCTTCACCATTTTAATATAATATTTTCAAATTTTATAAAAGTATATAACATATTGGAATACAATTGTTCAATAAACATATTTATATCTAATACAATATATTTTGGATAAATTTTATTCATTTTCCCTCCCCCCACCCTTCTATTATCCCTTAATCATTTGTTACATTTTGTATAATATATTATAATATACTATATATAAATTGTTTTCCTTACCCCCCCTATATGTGTGTCATAAGAAAATCTCTAAAAGAAGAAAGGAAGAAAAAGTATTCTATTATTTAATCATTACAGTATTTTGTCAATGGCCCCCATATTTTTATAAATTTATCATATGTCCCCTTTTGTATTGATATTGTTCTTTCCATTTTAAAAACATGGCATATTGTATTCCACCAAAATGTGTAGTTTAGGTTGTTGTAATTTTTCCAATTGTTAGTTATATGTTGAATGGCAACCCCTGTCATAATTAATAAAAGTTTATTGTTTTCTGGTGAAATTTGACTTTTTTTTCTCATCATTGTTCCAAATAAAATTGTATCATATGATATTGCAATATGATTTTCCATTAATTTATTAATTTGTGGCCAAATTGAATTCCAAAATATTTTAATATAAGGACAGTAATATAATAAATGATCTAATGTCCCTGGTTCTAGATTACAGTGCCAACATCTATTAGACTTAGAACTATCTAGTTTTTGTAAACGAGTAGGGGTCCAAAAAGCTCTATGTAATAAAAAGAACCATGTTTGTCTCATAGATGCTGACACTGTACATCCCATTCTCCAAGACCAAATTAGTGGCCATTGAGATGCATTAATTTGATGTCCAATCTCAATGCTCCAAATGTCTCTTAGACCATTTTTTGGTTTTTTATTCAAATATTCAGATATTAATTTATACCACAATGCGGCTTGATGTCCTAGGAAGTCTGCTTTAAAGCATAAGAACTTTAAACTATATTGATTGTTTAATGATTTCCATTCAGGGAACCCAACCTGAATGGCCTGCCTCAATTGCAACCATTTAAAACTTTGTGTTTTATTAAGACCAAATCTATGTTGCAATTGTGAAAAATCCAGCAGTTTACCTTCTGAAATAATATCATCTAGAGATCTAATTCCTGCAATAATCCAGTTCTTCCAAAGGATTTGAGCTCCGCCAATTTTGATCTTGGAGTTTATCCATATGGATTGATTAGTTGATTTATATATTGGGATGGGTGTTAATTTATCAATAAATCTCAATGTTTTCCAAGTATCCATTATTATGTTATTTTCTCTGTATCTTTTAGGTATATTAATACTTGGTAAATGAACTAAATTTAGGGGAAACATAAGGCGCCATTCCAAATATAACCAATCTGGTGCATTATCTATAAGTTCTGGGAGGATCCAATACATACCCTGACGTAGAATATAGGCTTGATGGTACCTATAGAAATTTGGAAAATTTACCCCTCCCTCCTTAATTGATTTTTGTAAGGTTACTAAAGCTATTCTTGGTGTTTTACCAAGCCAAAGAAATTTTGTTAAAATTCTATTAAGCTTCTTATAAAAGGACCCCTGAAAATAAATAGGTATCATACTCATTTGGTAGCAAACCACAGGCAACATCATCATTTTAATAGTTTGAACTCTGCCCCACCAAGATATATGCAATGGGTTCCATTGTTCACATAACTCCGTTACTTTTTTTAATACATATTTTTCATTTTCTTTTACAGTATCTTCAATTGTTTTTTTAACTTGAATGCCTAGATATTTAAATCCTTCTTCTTTCCATATGAATGGAAAAGTATCAAATAATCCTTTTACACAGTAAACATTCAAGGGTATAATTTCAGATGTTTAACCGATTTGTAACCTAAGAACTCATAAAGCCTTATCTCTGTATTCTACTTACATGTACTCGATGACCCTACATTGTGACTATTTCTCTGACTTTCTCTGATTACCTCTATAACCTATGTACATGAATTCGATGACTTTCATTGTAATTATTTCGTTGATTGTCCAGCTCTTCTTATTGTAAACCGCCTCAAACTACTATGGTTTTGGCGGTATATAAGAATAAAAGTATTATTATTATCATTATTATCTCCTTCTCCCTCCTCTCCTCTAAAGTATACATATTCAGGTCTTCCAATCTCTTTTTGCATGTCCTTTGGTGCAAGCTCCATACCATTTTCATCGCTTTTCTCTGGACCACTCAATTTCTTTTTACCGCCTTAGCCAGATACGGCCTCCAAAATTGAACACAGTTCTCCAGGTGGAGCCTCACCAATGACCTCTACAGGGGCATCAACTCCTCCTTTCTTCTGCTGGTTATGCCTCCCTCTATACAGCCCAGCATCCTTCTGGCTACAGCCACTGCCTTGTCACACTATTTTGTTGCCTTCAGATCCTCAGAAACGATTACTCAAAGGTCCCTCTCCCAGTCCATCTTTTTGTGCTGACAAATCCAGCTAGACATGGTGCATCAGTTTCCAAGTCCACGATTGCCAGATGGATCTGTAGGGCCATTTCGTCAGCATATATTGTTTATGGGAAGCAGTCTCCTGTTTCTGTAAAGGCACGTTTGACTAGAAGTGTAGCTTTGTTGTGGGCAGAAGCTTGTGCAGTCTCCCCCAAGGAGATTTGTAGGACAATGACTTGGTCCATTCTATATACATTTTCCAATTTTTACAGTGGATGTAGCGGCAAGCGAGGGCTCTGCTTTTTAGTCCTCAGTGTTATGAGCTAGCACAGTGATCCCACCCTAGATTTCTGGGACTGGTTTTGTACATCCCGTCCATCCAGAATGACACACCTAGAAAAAGCGAATAGGCTCTTACCTTGCTAATATCTAGTAGTTAGGTGTGTCATTCTGGACCTCCATCCTATCATTTACTGTACCTGCTTACTGTCAGAATGTTCATATTCAAACCTGACAGTTGGATGCCAGTCAGACCTTAATGGTATGAAGAATAGTCTAGTTCTAGGTCACTGGGGTATTTGAGCTCCATAAATGTTTCTGTTGGACATGCTTCTTGTGCTATCTATTTTGATTGTTCATTGTTTAACATGTTTATTATAATTTCAGAGCAGGACAAACTTGTTCTTTGGGGAGTTTCCCTGTACCCCTTCCTTCACATCTGTTTCTAGAAGAGGCTATTGCCTGCTTTGGAACTAACTGTAGGGGGCAGCAGAGCCCTCTCTGAAGTAGGAGGGATTCAAAAACTGGAGTGGATTCCTTCTGCATGGCTTGCGAGAACTGGGATATAACTCGTCCATCCAGAATGACACACCTATCTAGTAGAAAAGATATTAGCAAGCTAAGAACCTAACCTCTTTTTAAATACTCTCTTGCTGCTTACAACTATGTGGCTCCTTAATGAATTACCCAACAGAGTTTATGATTGACTGCATAATCTCTTTATTTGTTCATATGCAGTTTAAAATTTTATTGTCATATTTTTACATTTATTAAAATACTGTCTGGACCTTCAATCTAAGGTGTAATTTCTGTGAGATTTGAACTGGTATTTTATCAAGACATGGAAATCCTTATCACCCGGATTCTATATATGGCGATAAAAGATTCATACCAAATTTTGCACTTGATTATGAGATTCATGAACTTTTCAATTGCTTCATGAGCCACTTAATGCTAATAACTGAACGCTAAGAATAGCATTAATTGGGAGGAACAGGAGGATACAGAGTATAACAGGAATGGGGGAGGGGAAGAGCTGTTGAAATGCCACTTTAGGAGCTGAAGTCTGAACGTAACTTTCAGCTAAAAACACTCACCACCGATGTTGCTTTTGACAGTAATTGACAGATGTGTTTTGCTCATAAGGATTTCAAATGCGTTGGCATGCGTAATGTGTGTGAAGTCCTGCTCATTGACTTCTATGATCTGTTAGCAAAACAGAAGACATTTCAATGCTGGACATGTGGGGAACGATTTTACAGCTGCACACATGGATAAAAGACCCCAACATAGTTTTTTCTCTGTGCAGACTATTGGCTTTTCAAAGCGATTTAAGTGGCAGGAGGGGCTCCTGGCTGGTTAAAGGAAAGGGATTGGGACTTGTATACCACCTTTTTGTAGTTTTTACAGCTTTTACATACAAGTACTTCAAGCATTTTTCCTATCTGTTCCGGTGGGCTCATAATCTATCTAATGTTCCTGGGGCAGGAGCAGCATGGGGTTTGAACCCACAACCTCAGGGTGCTCCAGGCTGCTTAAATTGCTTGTGCTAGGCTAACAAAACTCAAGGCCAGCGATTTTGTGGATGGTTCGGGGATGGAGTCAGCACTTACATGGTTAAGTGCCAATATTCATTGGAGAGAGCTTCATGCAATAGGCATCCAATTGATTTCATACTGATTCTGATACAGCTCCAATTATAAATCATTGGAAGACCATGGGGCACACATTAGGCGATATTAAACAGTGTATTTCAATATATATTTAAAGCATTTATAATACAATTACCAAAATGGCTCACAATTTACATACACAGTTATAACAAGCTGAATATAAAAGAGACAAAAGGCCGGCCAAGGGTTACAAACACTTTAGCATATTCATCATAAAAAGGGGTCTAAGATCATAAGCGAAAGAATGGATCTAGCTGAAAAACGCCTGCGCAAAGAGATAGGGTTTAAGCAGTTACTGCAAAACCTGCAGGCACCGATCATAGCATTCCATAGGACCGACCCAGACATAGAGAAACATGAGTTTTTGGTTCACACATATCGAATGTGTTCAATTTCCCTGTATCAAGTAACAAACGGTTTTCAAGTAGGGTAAGAGGGAAGTAATATAGAGTATTTTTTTCATGCAATGCTTAAATACATCCCCTCCTCTTGTTCTTTTCCTTAATTGTTCTCTTTCTTGCCTTTTACCTTTTGTTCCTGTTTGTCTCTGTTTTTAAAAGTCTTTAAAAGTTACAGTTTGGTGACGTAATGTCAGCTTAAACTTGTATTTTAGTTAAAGCTTAAACTTGTATTTTAGTTAAAGTTTGTTTTCTGTTTTTATGAATTTGTACACCGCCTAGAAGGCTGATTGGACGGTATAAGAAATTTTAAATAAATTTGAAACTTGAAATCCATTAGATGTCTATTGTGTGAAGCTCTCTCCAGTGATTAAGTTCCACATCAATGTGACATTTGTATAGTCACTACATATCTGACATCAGACACCGAGAAAAGAGAAGACAGTAATGCTGCTGAATGGGAAGGAAGCAAGTATGCTGGGATTGTCTCTGTTCCTTCTGTAACAGTCTTGTGCGATCACATTATTCATTATGATTATTGAAATGGTATTCTCAAGTTTGAAATAAAACTTTTTTCCCAGTTAAATTGCTTTAAATATTCATCCCTACATGCCTATCTCCAGAATCTAGGTCTAAGGGCTAGATTCACTAAGCAAACCGATTGTGTACCGATCGGTGTGCAAGCCCTTTGCGACCCGATTTCCCTCTGACCTGATTCACTAACCTCTCCTCCGATCCGATTCCGATCCGTGCATGCAAATGAGGAGAAACAGCATGCAAAGCAGGAAGGATGAGATTCACAAATTTTTTCCTAACGAAGTTCCTGATTGGCTGAGGCACCTCAGGCCCCTCCCAAGGGAGGATCCCGAAGCACCTGAGCCAAGCAGGGCTGCTTCTCCTGTCACTACTGTGAGGGCTCTAGTGATCCGTGCAGTCGGTTGGGGGCGTGCCAACAATTGTCCCCATTTGCATGCTGGTCTTTAGTGAATTCGTCGGTTTGCATGCAAACAGACATGGATCGGACACGAATCGGAGGTTAGTGAATCTAGCCCTAAGTATTTACACGAGCTCTATGGCTTGTGTAAGTTCTCACACCTAAGTGCATACATATGTATTTAACCATTAACACTACCATTCTATATTTTTCTTTTTAATACCTGGTCGCCACGCATTAATCCGGCCTCTGCTGTTATGGTACCAGATTCCACATTTTCTACAAAAATACCAAAGCCCTTATTATGTCCTCCTATGATGGTAAAATGAAGGGGGGAATTCCTTGATGGTTTCCGCAGCGTAATCTGCCTCCCCTTGGCTTTGGCACAGCATGCTACTTTCAGCAGCTTGAGATGTCCCATCATGTTCTGTGGATCAAAATATTTTTACAGCTAAAGCCAGGTTCCAAATACAGTAGGTAGTTACAGGGGAAATAACTCCCCTCCTTCATCCAATCTCTAGTAAAATCACAGGCACAGATGTTCCAGTTAGCATATAAGTGCCAGTGAGAGGGATATTCGGTGGCACTGACTATATAATGCAGCCAAATAATTCCTCAGCACTATCTGGAGTATCCTGGAGCAGTCTGTGGGGCAAAGCCAGAGGTTATCCAGTTGCTGGCAATAACTCGATAACAACAAAAAAGCTGATTAACAATCTAAATAGCATCACTAACCGGACATTACTTAAGGGTTGGCTCTGAAACTAGATGTTCAGCATAAACCAGTATCTTCCCTTCCATCTCTTCCCCTCCATGCTCTGGCATTTCCTCTTCTTCCTTTCCCTCCCTTCCTCATGGTCTGGTTTCACTTTCTCTTCTCCTCTCCCTTCCCTTCTTTCTTTTTCCCCTCCAATTGGATAGCATTCTTCCTTACATCTCCCTCCCTTCCTCAACCAATCATGTAGCATCTGTCCTTCCCAACTTCCAACCCAGCCATTTGTAAAATTTGAACCCCTAGAACCGCCTCCAGTCCTGCCCCCCCCCCAGCCCCCCCCCCACTGCATGTGTGGATGCCCTCCTGCTCAACAGTGATTTGTTCTAAGCTTTTCAAAACCCGGACAAGGTTAGTCTGTCTGAACCCACCAAACCCTATTCCTAACCCCCACCCCACCCCAGTCCATGCAGCATCTGTCCTTCAGTGCCTTCCCAACCCCCCATACCAGCTTGTGCAGCAAATGTTCTTTCAAGCCCTGAGGGATCCTGTAGCAAAGCCTTTCTCTCCAGTTCCCAACCCCCCTCCCCCACCTACCTCCTCCCTGGCCGCTGTAATTTTAAATCTGCAGGCAGCAGTAATGAGGTAAGCCTGCTGCTGTTGACCTGCTCCTGAAGTCTTCATTTTGCAGCAACTTCCTGCTCCTGTATAGGAGGAATGCTGATGAAAGAAGGGTTCCGGGGCAGGCTGATGGCAGCAGGCTCATGTTGTTGCTGCTGCCAGCTCTCTAAAGATTTAAAATTACAGTGACTGGGGAGGAGGTGTTGGGCGGGTAGGAATCGGGAAAGTCATACCTAACTCTTCTGACCTCCGACCAACAATTTTTGAGAGAGGCCCCCTTGTGCTCCCTTTGTTCCAACGCATATGCTTCCCACACACCCCCAGCCCATGAAGCATCTTATTCCCTCCTTTCACACGCGTCTCCTTTGGGTCCAGCTGCACTCGTTCTCTTCAGGCCTCTGGCAACATACCTTCCTACATGCAGCCGGCAGCTAACCTGAAATTCTTCCTTCTAACTCCACAGGATTCCCATTGCCCCCGCTCCCATGCAACTCTCTACTTCCTCTTCACTGGTCCCATCTACTTCCTGTTTTTGCAAAGGCAGGACCCAGCATAAAGGAAGGCCCAACACTGGGTAAAGGCCACTGGAAGGGGAAGTTTGGACACCGACCCTGGGACTAATCATTAAATTTCTTCATTCAAAACATTCTCATTCATAAACTATTGCTGTCTGTATAAGAAAAGAAGCAATTTTTTTGGGGAAGGGGCATAGTAGTGGGGCCCATAAATATATGTTTGCCAAAGACCCAATATAGTGTCAATCTGACCCTACATTTGGTGCAGTTTGCATACAGTATCACTTTAAGAAAAATTAAGGGAAGACCTATTATATTTATTCCCTAACTTTGGAAGCAGACAGCCTGCAGCATAGGGGAAGCAGATATTCTATTGATGGCTTGGTTAAGTGAAATATAATTTAAAAACTAACATTTTTTCCAGTGCAATAGGTGTCATTCTAGATGAGCGGGTTATCTTCCCATGACCATTACCATGAGCCATATCTAGAAGGAATTCACTCCAGATTTTTTCTATGTTCCTTCTACTTCAGTGGGAGCTCTACTGCCACCTGCAGTTTTTCCCTTCTACTTGCAAGCTGGAAGGAGTGTTTCTGTTCTGATCTCTCTCTTTTCTTATTTTATTTGGTATTTTTGTCCTATTTCAGTGATTTTCAGCTCTGCCTGCGTAGAGAAGAAGCAGGCTAAAGTCTGCAGCTGACAGGCCAATCCCTTGTAGTACCTGTTAGCCAGCCTATACTAGTATCTTTGGAGCTCAGGACCATCGCCACATTTAATCCTCACCTACTGTTTAGCAAGGGTTCGAGCACAGACTGCTAGGCATCTGTAGGAGGCTCAACGGTGTCTCGCAGGGTGCCGGTTGCATTTGTTGCCTCTCACCTTCTGTAAGCAAATCAATTAGTTACATGTGGGGGGGGGGGGGTATGGTCAGGCTTCATGTCTAACTGGCAACACGAGGATCAGCATCAAAAAAGGCATTTCCAGCTTGAGTCAGTGATTCTTCTCCTTTCCAGCTACTGTAAAGAGCTGAGGCAGGCTGCAGCACCTTTCCAGCCTCTGTTACAGCCTCTGAGGGGATTTGGGGATGTCTGAAATACAGGTTTGGGGGAGTTTCTGTATGTTTCCCTTTGTCCGCCCACCTGAGAAATCCTAATTTCAAGGTTTTTTATATTTAGTAAGTGTGTTTTATTAGCATTTTTAGGTGTGACTTTCTTGATGGCAGCCATCTTGAATTTTTAGCAATCTCATTTTCAAAAGTTCCCTGCACTTCCAAAACTGCAATTTTTGCCTCAAACCTTGTTGGGATGGAGTCCTTGGGCTCTTCTAACCCAAATTCATGCCAGGATTGTGCAAAATGAGTACCTCAGTAGCCGTGTGGCATGGACCATAGAGGTGGGAGTGACCAGCTTAGCCTCTACTCTGCTTAATCAGGTGACCAAAAGGGCGGCTAGCCCATTGGGATGGTCTTTTCTGTTTTGGGGAGCCTGGAAATGCTGACTTCCACACGACAGGATGTGGATGCCCTGCAGCCCAAGAATCGCAAGCTACAGTCATCAAAGGGTGACTCCACATTCCAAGGTCCAGAGGCCTTCTCAGACTTTATGAAATTTTTGTGGAAAGCCTTTCATGAGAGCCATGGTTTTCCTGCACAGTCCAGTTGTACCTCAGACTTGTCTCCTTGCAGCATTGCATCCCAAGGCATCTCTTCTTCACAGTCTGCCACTGTTCAGGACTTGGAGACCTCTCTCCAGATGATGATGATCATTTTACAGATCCCTTATTTTTGGGGGATGTTCTTCCCATGGTTGGTGACCTGGGAATGCGTACCAGCTCTGTAGATCCTGCTTTGGCTTTAGAACCAGGGGATAATCCCACAGTTCTGCATTTATTTAAGTCTTCAGCTTTACCAGGTCTTATTTTGGAGTCTCAGCATGAGTTGAATTTAGATACTCAGCCAGCAACTTTTACTTCCTCCTCTTTTATGTGTGACGTGAGAGCTCAGTCCTCAGCCTTTCCCTGGCATCCTGATATTAACATCCTGATCTTGGAGCAGTGGGATTCTCTGGAGGGGACTCTCAAAGTAGCGAGAGCCATGTCCCATCTACATCATATGGCACAGGAGTGTCAGCAACTCTTTACTCAGCCTAGAGTGAATTGCTTGGTTGCTCAGGTTACTAAGTGTACATCCCTTCCGAGCGAAGGCGTCATGGTACTCGAGGACATGCAGGACCGCTGAGTGGATGTTGTTCTCACAAGACTTTTTGAGGCAATGGCTTTGGGAGTCAAAGCAGCCTTGGCTGCGTCCTTTGTTACACGCTCTTTTTATTCCAGACTGCACACTTTAGAGAGTGAAGGCGTTTATCTTCCTCCTCAGCTTCTTTTATCTGGTGTGGACTATGTAGCTGACGTCACTTATGATCTTCTTTATGTCCTGGATAAAGCGTCAGTTTATTCCATTTCTGCATGTAGAATGCTCTGGATCAGACAATGGGCTTGCGATTCCACCTCTAAATCTACTTTTGCCACACTCCCTTTTAAGGAACAGTTATTATTTGGTAAAGGCTTGGATGATCTCATGAATTCTGTGGTTGACCATTGTCCCAAGACCCTGCCTGATAGTAGACCCAGAACCTCTAGAGCAGTGGTTCCCAAACCTGTCCTGGGGGACCCTCAGCCAGTTGGGTTTTCAAAATATCCCTAATGAATATGCATGAGAGAGATTTGCATACCTGTCACATCCATTATATGCAAATCTCTGTCATGCATATTCATTAGGGATATCTTGAAAACCCAACTGGCTGGGGGTCCCCCAGGACAGGTTTGGGAACCACTGCTCTAGAGGCTCAGGGTGCTCTAATTTTTGTGGCTCCAGGTGCTCTCGACAGTATTCCAGGTCCACATTGCAGAGATTCTCCCAGGGCTACAGGCAGAGGTTCTCTGGATCTAGACGTAACCAGTAGGCCTCTGCTTCCCATGCTGCTCCTTCTTCTAAGAAGTCGCAGTGATGCTAGGCCAGGGAGTAACCTTCTGCATATAGGGGGCAGGCTCAGTGTTCCTGCAGACCTGGATTCAGATGTCTATTTGGGTGCACCGAAGAAAGTTGTGAAAAAATTAAGAATAGTGCAGAACACAGCTGTTCAAGCCACTAGAAGAAGCATCCCTTTTGGACTTGACCTTGGAAGCAGTTTTTTTGGTAGCTGTGACCTCAGTGAGATGAGTCTTGGAGCTCCAGGCTCTTTCTTGTAGAGAGCCTTTCCTGAAAATCTCAGAAACTGGAGTCTCTCTATGCACTGTGCCGCCTTTTCTACCGAAGGTGGTTTCAGAGTTTCATGTCAATCAGGAGGTGCATTTGCCTGCCTTCCAGCCTACAGGTTCTAAGAAACTGGACCACGTTTTGAAGAGGTTGGACCTAAGAAAAGTGCTTCTTAGATATCTAGAAGTCACCAACAGGTTTAGACTCTCTGACCATCGGTTTGTGCTGACTCACTCAACTAAGTGTGGCATGCCCGCTTCCAAATCCATGGTCTCCAGATGGATCCATAAGGCCATTTTGTCAGCTTACATTGTCTGTAGGAAACGTCCCCTGTTTCTGTTAAGGCGTATTCAACCAGAAGTGTAGCTTCATCATGGGCAGAGGCTAGGGCAGTCTCTCCAGTGGAGATTTGTAGAGCTACCATTTGGTCCACTTTACATACCTTTGCCAAATTTTACAGGGTGGATGTTGCGGCAAGAGAGGATTCAGCCTTTGGCTCCTCAGTGCTATGGGCTGGCACAGTCAGCCCGCCCTAGACCTCTGGGACTGCTTTTGTACATTCTGCTCATCTAGAATAACATACCTATTACATTGGAAAGGAGATTATGTCCTTATCTTTGATAATCTCTTTTCTAGCAAACAGGTGTGTCATTCTAGACACCCCCCCCCCCCCCCCGCTCTGTCCTTCTGCTCCTGCCTACTGTCTCATTCTGGTTATTCTTCTCCAAGTTTGTATCTTGGATACCAGTCAGCCCTTTGGGCCCTGAAGAATTCTATATGTTTATAGTATCTACCAGGGCTCCTTTGATGCTTCTGTTGACTAGTCCTTGTTCATTGAGTGTTCAAGTATTATGTTTGAGCAGAACATTTGATTATTTTGGGAAATTTCCCATTTTTGTTCTTACTTCACGTTCTGTCTGTGGAAGTCTTGTTTACTTGGGTACTAACTGCAGGTGGCAGTAGAACTCCCAGTGAAGTAAGGGGATCACAGAAAAATCTGAAGTGGATTTCTTCCGCATATGGCTCATGGCCATAGGGAGATAACCCGCTTGTCTAGATCAGGGGTCTCCAAAGTCCCTCCTTGAGGGCCGAATCCAGTTGGGTTTTCAGGATTTCCCCAATGAATATGCATTGAAAGCAATGCATGCACATAGATCTCATGCATATTCATTGGGGAAATCCTGAAAATCCGACTGGATTCGGCCCTCAAGGAGGGACTTTGGAGACCCCTGGTCTAGACTGACACACCTATCTACTGGAAAAGATATCATCAAGGTAAGAACATAATCTCTTTATATTGCTGAAATGAAACATTTTCTTTGGGAGCGGAAGAGGAGTGAGACTGTGCTTTGTGTGGGGATGGGGGACCGATGGGCACAAGGTGGAGAGTATGACCAAAAACAGATACAATTTTGAATTACCGTATTTTCCAGATTTTTTTCAAATTCCTCCAAGAATTGCATCATGGTAGGATCCCTTTCAAAATCATTGAAATGATTGTTTACCCACAGTAGTACCACTCGTGCCACCTGTACAAAAAAAGACAAGAATAAAAAAATAAACTTAAAATATAAAGCATTATGTGTACTCTGCCCAGAGCTCGGAAAAAGCACCTTCTTACTAATGAGAAATGCTCAAAGTACGGTGCTTTGGAAGCATCCTACAAACATTGTATTTGGAAGCATCCAGTTATTTTTAACTTTTAGTAAGCACCTCTAGGACTCATTCAAGTGATGTGTATTTCCAGTAGTGGGAGGCTGCCCCCCACTGCAGTCTGATGGACAAGATGTATGATATTGTGGAAGGAACATGGATTTCTGTGCTATTTTTGAGGAAAGCACGTGTGCTTCAATGGATACATTCCTCACCACCAACATCGCTTCAGTGGTATAATCAGATGCATGAACTTTTGCGTACGCAGCGACTCGTGGTGGAGGATAGTTCCAGTTCATGCTCAATTTATTTGACATACTGCAAATATAAAGCTAGGGTAAAATCTAAGCGGTTTAGAATAAAATGTTATTTGAAAAGGAAATGAAGAACAAAAACGAAAAATAAGAAGGGGACAAAATAGACAAAACACAAAATTCCGACAGGGATCGTCAGGCCAGAAAACAGATGTTAAGATGTTAAATGGGGAAAAATTGTTGTCCTTTGTGCATAAATTGTAATATTGAATGTTTGTAATAAGGTGTGTTTAATCATTACTTTTGTATGCTTTTGACTTTGCTGACTTTAAATTAATATATACATTCAGCACTTCTATATGTACAGTCAGGGGCACTGAATGTATACATAATACAATCAGTACTCCAGCCTAAACAATTAGCATATTCAAATAGTGGCTTAATATCACCACTAATCAGACAGGGGCCTATGTAGCATTAGGATGTGCCTAACCCATTACAGAATGCTAGTGGAAATCCAATTTAAGCCTGCCTTGTTGCCCTGTTCCCTTTAGTCCATGACCTGGATGGCCAGCAGCAGATCGATGGTCCTGAGGCAGAGGAACGAAACATAACTATGTCGGCCATATGTTCTCCTATCTATGACAAACAGTGACTGCAACAGGATAAGTTCACTTTATTAAAATATATATCATGTTACACATTAAAAACCTGAGTTAAAGGCACTTTGGATGCTGTGAAATGAAGAATGAAAAAATAAAAAAGGGACTGATAAAGATGTATGGTGGGAGGTTTTCTCTAATTAAAAAGAGCTAGGTGAGAGCCACTGTTGACTGGTCCTACTTAAAAACCATATATGAATTTAAAAAACCCCCCACAAAACATGAGTAGAGGATGTAACGTGATTGACAATTTTGAAAATACTGTGGAATTATTAATAACACTGGGAACTTTTTTGCACATATTAATTCTGGAAGTTTGGGGGTTTTTACAGGCATGTGGGCTGTGGTGAGAGTGTGATAAGGACAAGCTGAGGAGGAGAATAAAGAATAATGGTATAGACTGGGTGCGGAGATAAGGGAGAGAGAGAGGAGTATATGCTCTGAAGAACATTAGATGGTAGTTTATGGAGGCCATCCAAGTTCAGGGATAGGATTAGGAGGGACAGAGCAGTGAGTAAAGCCATTAGTGAGATGGCAACAGCATAGAGTGGTGAGGAAAAGAAGTGTGTGGTGGGGGGGGGAGGGGGAGAGAGAGTGCAGCTGGGTAGACGTGGCATTTAAAATGTGATGGGGACAAGATGTTGGAAAATAGTAATTTGCTCTCAAAATATTTTGAGAGATTCTGCTTGTTCAATATATATAACATGTAAAACATAAATGCTAGCTTTGTTCCACCACAATGTACAAACTAACCTTGTTCCGGAGGCTGTCCACCTTAAACCACTGTAGAAGTTTTTCCCCAACTTCCATTGGACTAAAGATAAAGGTCCTGTATGTTAAGAGGAAATCTTCAATGTAAGTGGGGTCCATAATGGAATGATCTTCCATCAATTGCATGAGAAGAATTTCCGGTGTTCCCTATAAATAGAAAGAGTTGAGGATATTCTGTTGATGGATATACTACTGAAACCTAGAATTCTTTGACTTCTAGTGCATTAAACCTCCAGAGAAAATTTACACAAGAGGGTGAAATATAGTCATCTGGTTTACAATAGAGAAAGCCTTTGATCGCACAGGCCTGGACCTAAACAGTCTTTAATCTTGTAATGCCATCTTACAAAATTTCCTTAATAGCACTCAACCCACTGGAAGATTGATGATCCATAGAAAATTTTAGACTTGTAGTGCAATTTGCTTAAACAGTACCCTACACCAACAATTAGGAATGCACCTTGGCCCGGAGACCAAGTAACATTTAGGAAATGGAAGCTATAAATCCCACCAACCAAAGAGAAAAGTCCAAGAGGTACAAATTTGCCTAATAGTACCCAAATGATTATCTCACTATCAGACCCAAGCTACCTCAGCATCCCCCAGATCACCCTTTGGAACTATAAAACTGGTGAATGCCAGATCAGCTACTAATAAATCCCCCAGTGATCTATGATGTCATCTGTGAACAGGAGGTAGACATTTTAGGAATAATTGAAACATGGCTAGATGAAACCAGGAGAATACTACTGTATGAATTACTGTTCATGGCAAGAGGATTTAATGGCCAACATCAACCAAAACGAGATGGAATAAAGGGGTAATGGTCCTGACTCGGGACATCATCAAACTACAGAATTGCTATCCTCATCTAATTGAATCAGAATGCCTTTTAATCCAGCAGGAAGAAAAAACCCAATCTGTATGCTTATGACACATCATCTGAGCAAGAACTCCTCAATCTGATTATAAAGGTGACCTTGAGTTTTGCAGGCTGGGGACCATGGGTCCATGGACCTGATTGAGAACAGGACTGTTTGTGAGTCAAGAAATTTGAATTTTTGCTGGAAAGTATGTTGGACTGACCTAATTGAATTGCAACTACAAATGCCAGATTATTGGGCTATGAAGCCCAATACATCTGTCATCCAATTCAGGAACACTGAATGCCCTCTCAGAAAAGGTGGTCAATCAACAGTCTAGAACTGCATGCCTTCCAGTTGATTCTGGTGAAATTGCAGAAGACTCTCGAAGAGCAGGCACTCAGTCTTCTCCAACAATGTGACAACATTGGCCTATGTCAATTGCCGGGGAGGCATTTAGAGTGCCATTCTAGGTTTGGAAGCCCGCTTGCTCTTTCACTAGGTGGAGCATCATCTTCAAGCACTGACAGCAGTGCATGTCATGGACGAGGACAATGTTCAAGCCAATGTTGTCGACAGCGGTGGACACTGTCAACAGCAAAATTTCAGGCCATTGTCCAGCACTGGGGTTCACCCCATTTTGACCTCATGGCAGTGATAAAAAAACAAGAAAGCAAACAGATCTTCAGTCAAAGATTCAAGCCTGGCAGTGAAGGTCTAGATGCTCAAGTCCAGCCATGGCCTCTGGGAATACTGTTGTACACCTTTCCTCCCTTGTCCATGATAGATCAAGTCTTTCAACAGGTTGCAGCTGATCAGGGAAGAGTCATTCTGGTGGCTCCAGACTGGCCTTGCAGGCCATGATATACAATCAGATGCATCTTCAAAGGGGCCACAGACTTTGCCTGCAGGTGCGTCCAGATCTGCTTTCACAGGGTCCAGTATACATAAAGGATCTGGATCGCTTTGCTCTTATGGCATGGCTAGAAATCAACTATAGTCTCTGTCTAGGATAAGGCATGGAAGAATTTCCAGCATTGGTGCGCCCAAGACCTTTTGGAGCTGTTTTCTGCTCCAGTTTCAGAAGTGTTAGCTTTTCTCCATGCGAGCCTTGACAAGGGACTCACTGTGGGTTCACTTCAAGTCCAAGTTACAGGGCTCTCTTGTTTCAGAGCTGAGGATCATAGATCATAGCATCTTATCCAAACCTCACCAGATTTCTGAAGGGTTCTCTCCGCATTAGGCCACCTATCAAACCACTGTGCCCTTTGTGGGAGCTTAACGTGGTTCTCAAAGGCTCTGTTCGAGCCATTGGAAGAAGCATTCCTCTTAAAGCGATTTTTCTGGTAGCAGTGACATTAGAAACATGATGGCAGATAAAAGCCAAATGGCCCATCTAGTTTGCCATTCTGCAGTAACCATAATCTCTTTCTCTCTCTGAGAGATCCCATGTGCCTACCTCAGGCCCATTTGAATTCAGACACAGTCTCTGTCTCCATCACCTCTTCTGGGAGACTGTTCCATGCATCTACCACCCTTTCTGTAAAAAACTATTTCTTTAGATTACTCTGAAGCCTATCACCTCTTAACTTCATCCTATGCCCTCTCATTGCAAAACTTCCTTTCAAATTAAAGAGACTCGACTCATTTGATATTTTTCTGTCCCTATATAAATGCCTTTTGGAAGTTAATTTGGCCCCAAATTAATTCATTGTTAGAAAATCATGTTGGCCTTTCATATGATACTGTACTATTTGATACATCAATGAGATTTAAAAGCCAAATTTCAGTGAATAATAATAAACTTCTATTAATATTAACAGGGGTTGCCAGTCAGCAGATTACAGGAAATTGGAAAGATTATACTAAACTAAATTATACTTTCTGGTGGAATTCAGTATGCCATATTTATAAAATGGAAAGGGTGCTTGCTATGCAACAAAGTAATTATAATAAGTTTAAAAAGATTTGGGGACCATTGATTATTTATTCTAATTATCAGACATCTTAAACACCTCAGTATTGGTTAAGATAAAGGGGGGTGGGAATATGAATGACAATAATTGATAATTGTTAATTATTAATATATGGGTGGGAGGGATGGGATTCTTTTATATTTATATATCTGGAGGATTACAAATAAGATTGTCAAGTGATTAATTAATATATTTCTGAGGGATTATTGTACACTTGTTGTAATTTCTGAAAATGAATAAAGATTAAAAAAATAAATAAATAAATAAAGAGACTCGACGCTTACGCATTTACATTACATAGCTATTTAAACGTCTCTGTCATATCTCCCCTCTCCTGCCTTTCCTCCAAAGAATACAGATTGGGATCTTTAAGTCTGTCCCCATATGCCTTATGAGGAAGACCATATACCATTTTAGTAGCCTTCCTCTTGACCGACTCCATCCTTTTTATATCTTTTTGAAGGTGCGGCCTCCAGAATTGTATACAATATTCTAAATGAGGTCTCACCAAAGTCTTATACAGGGGCATCAATACCTCGTTTTTCCTACTGGCCATACCTCTTCCTATGCAACCTAGCATCCTTTTAGCTTTCGCCGTTACCTTCTCAACCTATTTGGCCACCTGAAGATTATCACATTTATATGTCCTTTTTGTGTTGCTATAGTGAATATTGTATACTGAATATTGTAAAGAATGATTAATTTTCCCATATATAGAATTTGATTAGAAGAAAATGGATGAGATCATATTTCTAAATATTATATAATATATTAATACTTGATATATAATATGATATATGGAAAGAATAATTTTAAAAAATTTTATTCATATATTACTGAATAGAAGGGAGGGGGGAGGGAATGGGATATTATTATATTAACTAAGAATTATATAAATTTAGTTTTCTGAAATATTAGTATGAATTTTATATTTTTTGATGTAACATATGAAAATGAATAAAGATTTCTCATTCTGTATTGATAGGGAGGGAGGGAGGGATGGGAGATTATTATATTCAATAATAATTGTATAAATTTAAATTTCTTACAAAATATTATAACTTTATAATATATTGATTTTCTAAAGAAATGTTAAATTTGATATTAATTTGTGAGTTAATCAAGTGTGTTTATTCAAGTTTATAATGAATTTATTTAAAACACTTGTTGTAACATAAGAAAATGAATAAAGATTTATAAAACAGATTATCACATATAATCACACCCAAGTCCCGCTTTTCTGTCGTGCACATAAGTTTTTCACCCCCTAAACTGACCGTTCCCTCAGGTTTTTGCAGCCCAAATGCATGACCTTGCATTTCTTAGCATTAAATTTTAGCTGCCAAATTTCAGACCATTCTTCAAGTTTCAAGTTTATTAGCTTTTTAATATACCGACCATCAACAAATATCTGGCCGGTTAACAATAAAATTTTAAAAGGGTAAGAGAGAAGAAAAATAAAATAATAGGTATTTAAAAATAAATAGAGTGAACATTAATGACATTAACTAGACAAACTTGAGAGTGAGGGTGAAAGGGAAAGGAGGGGAAAAGCTTTGCCAGGTCTTTCTTCATGTTATTTATAAGTGCAGAATGTTTCAGATCTCCAGACTCTTTGTTGTTGAGCACCTTTCCTCCATGTGCACTCTTTCATCTTTTCTATTGAAGGCGGTGTGAGAATTTCATGTTAATCAGGAGGTACGTTTGTCTGTGTTCCAACCTGCAGGTTCTAGGAAACAGGACCACATTTTACTCAAGTTAGATGTGAGAAAAGTGCTTCTTTGCTATCTAGAGATCACCAATGAGTTTAGGCTCTCTGACCATCTGTTTGTACAGACTCATTCATCGAAGTTTGGCGTACCCGCTTCCAAGGCCATGGTCTCCAAATGGATCCATAAGGCCATCTCCTCAGCCTATTTGGACTGGAAAACAGCCTACGTCGTTCCTCTGCATAAAAAGGGTTGCAAGGCTGAGGCTGCGAACTATAGACCGGTGAGTCTCACTTCAATAGTGTGTAAACTCATGGAAACACTAATTAAGCATAAATTAGATAAGATCTTGACTGAGGGGAATCTCCGGGACCCCAGACAGCATGGATTCACCAGTCAGGTCCTGCCAGTCCAATCTTATCAGCTTCTTTGACTGGGTAACAAGAAGGCTGGATTTGGGAGAGTCCTTGGACGTCGTATACCTAGACTTCAGCAAGGCTTTTGACAGCGTCCCACACTGCAGACTGCTGAACAAGCCTGACGAATAAAACGCCCCTTTGTTTGTGGAGAACTGTAAGACAAGAGGGAGGCATCGACTGTGGAATTACCAGGCCGGTAAGCCCGAGTGTTTACTTTTCTGCTTTTGGAATTTCGGCTTGTTCCGTTTTGTTTGTTTTGGGTTTTGTTTTGTTTTTGGCCTCTTTGGCATTTAAAAGAAAAGAGGGGACCGAGGCTGTGATAGTCCCGGGTGCCTAATAAGGCCAGGCAGGCGGGGCCTTGTTTTGTTGGACTGAACTGTGTGTGTTATTGATTATTAGATCTACACATTACAGGAAAACTTTCCCTCCCTCCAAATGTTTGACTAATTGATTTCTGTCTATTTTATTACAGATTTCTTTTTTGTATTTTCTCATAGCTTAGCCTTTTGTTTACAGCATTGAACTCAGGGGTCATGCCTTCAAAATGTTATGTTACGAAACTACACGACAAGGATATTGCTGTAACCCGAGGCCTATCACCAACACCTAACATCAACACCTAACACCAACTGCATGGGTTAAAGATTGGCTAAGTGGCAGACTTCAGAGGGTGATGATTAACGGTACCCTCTCTAAAACATCGGAGGTGACCAGCGGAGTGCCGCAAGGCTCAGTCCTGGGTCCACTCCTCTTCAACATATTCATTAGGGATTTGATTCAAGGGCTTCAAGGTAAGGTAACCTTATTCGCTGATGACGCCAAACTATGCAATATAGTAAATGGCTACAATCTACAGGATACTATGGAACAGGACCTCCGTACTTTAGAAAGTTGGTCCTCTATCTGGCAGCTGGGCTTCAACGCCAAGAAATGTAAGGTCATGCATCTCGGAAATGGAAATCTATGCAGACCTTACACCTTGAATGGAGAAACTTTAACCAGGACTACGGCAGAACGAGACTTGGAAGTGATTATCAGTGCAGACATGAAAACTGCCACTCAAGTGGAGAAGGCTTCATCTAAGGCACGGCAGAAGATGGGTTGTATCAAGAGAAGTTTCGTCAACAGGAAGCCTGAAGTCATGATGCCATTGTACAGAGCCATGGTGAGACCTCATCTGGAATACTGTGTGCAATTCTGGAGGCCACATTACCGTAAAGATGTGCTCAGAATTGAGTCGGTTCAGCGGATGGCCACCAGGATGGTCTCAGGGCTAAAGGGTCTCTCGTGCGAAGAAAGACTGAACAAATTGCAGCTCTACACTCTCGAGGAGCGTAGGGAGAGGGGAGACATGATTGAGACATTTAAGTACATCACGGGATGGGTCGAGATGGAAGATGATATCTTTCTTCTCAGAGGACCCTCGAACACAAGAGGACATCCGCTCAAACTCAGGGGAGGGAAGTTTCGTGGAGACGTCAGGAAGTACTTCTTCACGGAAAGAGTGATAGAGCAATGGAACAAGCTTCCAGTACAGGTGATCGAGGACCGCAGCATCCCAGACTTCAAGAATAAATGGGATACCTATGTGGGATCCCTACGAGGGTCATACCAATGAATAGGGTATAGACTTAATAGAGCGGGTCAGTAGAGTGGCAGTATGATCTGACTTAAAGGGGCCAGTAGACTTAAAAGGGTGAGTCAATGGTGTGGGCAGACTTGATGGGCTGTAGCCCTTATCTGCCGTCATCTTTCTATGTTTCTATGTTTCTATTTTGTCTGTGGGAAACAATCCCCTTTTCTATTAAAGCACATTCAACCAGAAGTGAAGCTGGGCAGTCTCTCCAGAGAAGATTTGTAGAGTGGCTACTTGGTTCACGCTACACACTTTTTCATAGATTTACAGGTTGGACATTGCAACAAGAGAGGTCTATGCCAATGGTTCCTCATTGTTATGGGCCAGCACAGTCAGACTGCCCTAGATTCCTGAGACTTCTTTTGTATGTCCTACTTGTCTAGAATGACAAAACTATTGCACTGGAAAAAGTGATTATGTTCTTACCTTGATAATATCTTTTCCAGTAGATAGGTGTGTCATTCTTCTCTCGCCCTATCCTTCCTGCACCTGCCTACTGTTTTATTCTATTCAAGCTTCTCCAAGTTGTATCTTGGATACCAAATTTCAAGTTTATTTAAAAATTTTATATACCGCCCAATTGGCCTTCTAGGCGGTGAACATTGTCTTAAACATTGGGCCCTGATGAATTCTGAATAATGTGTTTATATTCTCTACAGGGGTATCACTTCAGCTCCTTTGTTGCTTCTGTTGGCTGTTCTTCGTTCATTGAGTGTTCAAGTGTTTTTCTGATTGAGCAGAACAGTTGATTTGTTTGGGAAATTTCCCATTGTTGTCCTTACTTCACATGCTTTTCATGGAGCTCTTCTATGCTTGGGTACTAACTGCAGGTGGCGGGAGAGCTCCCAGTGAAGTTAGAGGATCATAGAAAAATTCCAGAGTGAATTCCTTCTGCATATGGCTCACGGCCATGGGGAGATAACCAACTTGTCTAGAATGACACATGTATTTACTGGAAAAACTATTATCAAGGTAAGGACATAATCTCTTTTTTCTGTGACTACCTGAAGCATATGGTTCCTCCCAGTATATAGAAGATCAGAGACAAGAAAATATGACTAATGAGAAATTCCTAGAGACCTTGATCTAACCCTATGGGGCTCATTTTCAAAAAAGTTAGATGTTTTATTTTTTTGTCCCTATATTTTAGCCTTTTGGAATTCGATATGGGGTCAAATAAATTCTTTATTAGAAAATCCTGTAGCATTAACTTATGATACTGTAATATTTGGCATTTCTATGAGAAAAAAGAGTCAGATATCGGCAAGTAATAACAAACTTTTATTGATTATGACAGGAGTTGCCATGCAACATATTACTAACAATTGGAAAGATCACAGCAGACTCAATTTTTATTTCTGGTGGAATTCACTATGTCATCTTTATAAAATGGAACGTTCAATAGCAATACAAAATGGAAATTATAAAAGTTTTAATAAAATATGGGAGCCATTAGAATTGTTTTGTAATGAATAAACACCATTTGTTTAACATAAGTTAGTAAGGGAGGGGAAGGGGGAAGGATTCTATAATTGAAGAAAAAGCTTAAAAGTAATAAGGAAACAAAAAGTTAAATGAATTAAGATAAAGAATATTGAAAGAGAGGGTGGGGGAGGGTTTCATATATATATATACGATTGTTATTATCTTGATGGATTTATCAAGTGATATTGTTGAACCTATGTATCACTTTTTATTGTACACTTGTTGAATGATTAAAAATGAATAAAGAATTTTAAAAAAAAGATGTGATATTAAATTATATTAAGGTTTAATCAATAAATATGAATGTAATGTTTATATGATATTTTTTATTACAATATTTATTGGAAGGGTGGGTGGTGGAGGGAGTTAATTTATGTATTTAAGATTATAATAGAAAGAAATTCAAGTGATGTGTATAAGTTCAAATGATGTAATATTATGTACTTGATGTAAGATGAAAAAATGAATACAGAATTGGAAAAAAAAAAGTTAGACGTCCAAAAAATGGCATAAACCAAGTGCCAATTTTCGAAGCCAACTTTCTGGACATCTAGCTTGGCTTTTATGCTGCAGTGCATGCAAAATTCGAGGGGGCGTGTTAGAGGCGTGATATGGGCAGGCTTAGCACTTGGACTTCTTTTAGTGATAATCAAAGTCCAGGACAGAACTTAGACGTTCAAAGCTGGACCTATGTTAAAAGCATCTAAGTGCCAAAAAGGTACCCAAACTGACTAGATGACCACTGGAGGGATTAAGTAATGACTCCTCTATACTCCCCCAGTGGTCACTGACCCCCTTCCCACCCTACAAAGATCTGAATGAAACAGTGCATACTTGTCTCTAGAACAGCAGCACCTGATATGGGAAAGCCTAGTAGAGCAGCACACAGGTGTCTTAAGTAGCCTGGTGGGCAGTTTAGTAAACCATAGAGAGGGGGACCCAGGCCTTTATCCTACTCTAACCACTATGTTTATGGCAGAAAGTGTGAGGCCACCAAAGCCCTACTATACTGACATATAGGTGATACCTACTGCCATATAGGTGATAACTTTCCTAAAATCTATCTACCACCCTACAGCCATAAGGGCTACTAGGGTGGTAGATAGATTTTAGGAAAGTTATGGAGGGCTCAGCATACATTATAAGGGGGTTATGATGAGTTACACATCTGGCACCCTTTATGTGAAGTTCACAGCAGTGCCTTCTAAGGTGCCTCACTGCTGTGTTGGCATGTCTGTGTGGCCAGTCCATTACAAGGCTGGCCCCTCCCATATCCAAATAGGCTGGATTTGGACATTTTGAACTTGGATGTTAAATGGGCTAAGGTTGGATAGGCTGACATCCAAGACATTTAAATAGGTGATTTTTGAAAAAATAAATTTGGACATCTAGCAGTTTTGCTGGTTTCGAAAATGGCCATTTCTCCACCTCTGACTTTGGATGTCATGTGGGAAAAGTCCAAAGTCAGACTTAGATGTCCTATTGAAAATGCCCCTTTATGAAAAAATATAGGAATACTTTTTAAACAAAGAGTGAGATAATAAAATTTGCGGACGACACCAAACTATTTAGTGGAGCTCGGACAAAGGAAGACTGTGAAAAATTGCAAAGGGACTTGGACAAATTGGGAGAATGGGCAGAGAGATGGCAGATGAAGTTCAATGTTGAGAAATGTAAAGTATTGCATGTGGGAATCAGAAACCCGAGGCACAGCTATACGATGGGAGGGATGTTATTGAATGAGAGTACCCAAGAAAGGGACTTGGGGGTAATGGTGGACATGACAATGAAGCCGACGGCACAGTGCGCAGCGGCCGCCAAGAGAGCGAATAAAATGCTGGGGATAATCAAGAAGGGTATTACAACAAGAACGAAAGAAGTTATCCTGCCGCTGTACCGGGCAATGGTGCGTCCACATCTTGAGTACTGCGTCCAGTATTGGTCACCATACCTTAAGAAGGATATGGTGTTACTCGAGAGAGTTCAGAGGAGAGCGACAAGACTGATTAAGGGGATGGAAAACCTTTCATACGCTGAGAGATTGGAGAAACTGGGTCTCTTTTCCCTGGAGAAGAGAAGACTTAGAGGGGATATGATAGAGACTTACAAGATCATGAAGGGCATAGAGAGAGTAGAGAGGGACAGATTCTTCAAACTTTCAGAACATAAAAAAACAAGAGGGCATTCGGAAAAGTTGAAAGGGGACAGATTCAAAACAAATGCTAGGAAGTTCTTCTTTACCCAACGTGTGGTGGACACCTGGAATGCGCTTCCAGAGGACGTTATAGGGCAGCGAACGGTACTGGGGTTTAAGAAAGGATTGGACAATTTCCTGCTGGAAAAGGGGATAGAGGGGTATAGATAAAAGATTACTGCACAGGTCCTGGACCTGATGGGCCGCCGCGTGAGCGGACTGCTGGGCGCGATGGACCTTAGGTCTGACCCAGCGGAGGCATTTCTTATGTTCTTAAATAGGAGGAAATATTTGTACTCAAAGTGAAGCTCTGTAACTCGTTGCCAGAAGATGTGTTATATCAGTTGGCGTAGCTGGGTTTAAGAAAGGTTTGGACAAGTTCCTGGAGGCAAAGTCCATA
The DNA here is from genome assembly GCF_902459505.1 of Geotrypetes seraphini. Lineage (NCBI taxonomy): Eukaryota > Metazoa > Chordata > Amphibia > Gymnophiona > Dermophiidae > Geotrypetes > Geotrypetes seraphini. Next base: position 118,630,860 of record NC_047093.1, on the reverse strand, counting down.
TTCTGCTACTGAAACAGACTTGGGGGAAGCCACTGCTTGCCCTTGATCAGTAGTAAGGAATGTTGCTGCTAGTTGGGTTTCTGCAGATACTGTAATCTAGATTGGACATTGTTGGAAACAGGAAACTGGTCTAGATGGATCATTGCTCTGATCCAGTATGTTTATTTGGGTTGGTTTTTTTTTATATAAACCACTTTATCCAACATGTGGACCAAAGCAGTGTGCAAATACAAAATAAAATATGAGAGCAGGTTGATATTTTGAATACACACTTAGCTAAGACCCTAGAGAAAACTGCAAATGGAAAAGGTCTTATGTCCCGCTCACAAAGGCTCGCCCTAGTTCTCTTAAAAACTTCAGAGCCTTAAGCATCAAGGATGGAAACGAGAAAGAAGATGGTATAAATTTTGCTAAACTGTAGGAAACATATGATAAAGTATCGTAGCCAAGAAGCAATGTATTCAACTAAGGCTTTCTACAACCCCCACAACAGAATCGGCCTGCCCATTCCAAAGTGAACTGCGGTGATTTTCCTGTATACTTTGCAAACAAAATTAAAAGTCTCCATATTGATTTTGACCGGAGTAGCCATTCAACATATTACTAATAACTGGAAAGACCATAGTAGGCTTAATTTTAAGTTTTGGTGGAATTCAGTTTGTCACATATACAGAATGGAAAGATCAATAGCGGTGCAAAATGGAAATTATAAAAACTTTATAAAAATTTGGGAACCATTAACGTCCTTTTGTCATGATTGATGCCATGTTTCTAATATTTTTATATTAACTATGTAAGATAAGGGTGGGGTGGGGGTGGGTTTCTATTATATGAAAAATAAAAATTACTGGAGGGATTTCAGGATGGGAGAGGGAGGGTTATATTTGCAATTATAAGATATAATGATAAGATGTACAAGTGTTTAAATCTATTTTATTTGTTGCAATTTTTGTACACTTGATGAAAGTTTTAAAATGAATAAAGAATTAAAAAAAAAAAAAATAAAAGTCTCCATCTTAGGTGAATGTCTTCAAAAGGTGGTAAATAAGAAAGAAAGAAAAACACCACCACAGCTCAGTATCAGTCATCATGTGTCCTTCACCCACCTTTCAAGTTTATTTCAAATTTGTTATTCTGCTTATTCAAGCTTCTAAGCGGAGTACATAAAAGTTAAAAATGGGTATTAAGTAAAAATTCAAACACATGTGTTGAGACTAACGACAAGTACGATAGACATAATAGAACAATGGGACTTGGAGAAGAACTACATCAGTTAGAGCAGTGGTTCTCAATCCTATCCTAGGGGACCCCAGCCAGTTGGGTTTTCAGGATATCCCTAATGAATATGGTACCCTCTCTAAAACATCGGAGGTAACCAGTGGAGTGCCGCAGGGCTCGATCCTGGGTCCACTCCTTTTCAACATATTCATAGGGGATCTGACTCAAGGACTTCAAGGTAAAATAACACTATTCGCCGATGACGCCAAACTATGTAATATAGTAAGTGAATGTAGTTTACAGAATTATATGGCGCAGGACCTGCTTACATTGGAAAGTTGGTCCTCAACCTGGCAGCTAGGCTTCAATGCTAATAAATGTAAGGTCATGCACCTCGGAAACGGAAATCCATGCAGGACGTACTTCTTGAATGGAGAAACTTTAACTAGGACTTCAGCAGAACGAGATTTAGGAGTAATCATCAGTGCAGACATGAAAACTGCCAATCAAGTGGAGAAGGCTTCATCTAAGGCAAGGCAGATATTGGGTTGTATCAATAGAAGTTTCGTCAGCTGAAAGCCTGAAGTCATAATGCCGTTGTACAGGGCCATGGTGACCTCATTTGGAATACTGTGTGCAATTCTGGAGGCCACATTACAGTAAAGATGTGCGCAGAATTGAATCGGTTCAGCGGACGGCCACCAGGATGATCTCGGGGTTCAAGGGTCTCTCGTACGAAGAGAGAGTGAACAAATTGCAGCTCTACACTCTCGAGGAACGTAGGGAGAGGGGAGGCATGATCGAAACATTTAAGTACCTCATGGGATGTGTTGAAATGGAAGATGATATTTTCTTTCTCAAGGGACCTTCGGCCACAAGAGGGCACCCGCTCAAACTCAGGGGCAGAAAATTTCATGGCGACACCAGAAAGTATTTCTTCACAGAGAGAGTGGTTGATCATTGGAACAAGCTTCCAGTGCAGGTGATCGAGGCAGACAGCGTTCCAGACTTTAAGAATAAATGGGATACCCATGTGGGATCCCTACGAGGGTCAAGATAAGGAAATTGGGTCATTAGGGCATAGACAGGGGATGGGTAAGCAGAGTGGGCAGACTTGATGGGCTGTAGCCCTTTTCTGCCGTCATCTTCTATGTTTCTATGTTTCTATGAGAGAGATTTGCATATAATGGAGGAGGCAGGCATATAAATATGTTTCATGCATATTCATTAGGGATACCCACCTGCACCCCATGTACTGACAAAACGTATCTTTATTGTAACCCATGTACTGACTAAATGTATCTTTATTGTAACCCACCTGTATCCCATACACTGACAAAATGCACCTTGATAGCAAACCACTTGTATTGTAACCCACTTGCATCCCATGTACTGACAAAATATATCTTTACTGTAACCCATTTGTATCCTATGTACTGACAAAATGAATCTTTAATGTAAACCACTTGCATCCCATGTACTGACTAAACGTATCTTTATTGTAAACTGTTTCTATCCCATTTACTGTCAAATGTATCTTTATTGTAAACCGCTTCGAACTTCACGGTATAGCGGTATATAAGAAATAAATTATTATTATTATTATTATTATTATCTTGAAAGCCCAACTGGCTGGGGGTCCTCCAGGACATTGATGAGAACCACTGAGTAAGAGAATAGCAAGACTAAATAGATAAACGCATAAGAGAAGGGGAGCCAATCTGAAATTTAAACAGTTATAAATCAAAAGCGTCCTTAAATAGAAAGGATTTTAGTTTTGATTTAAAACGGTCTAAGGATGTTTCTTCCCTTGGATAGAGTGGTGTTAGATTCCAAATTTGGGGTGCAGTAACAGAAAAGATTGTTGAACGTCTTGTGTTGATATGCCGTAAAGATGGAAAGGACAACAGATGTTGCACATTAGACCTAAGCGATCTTGCTGACGCATATGGAATGAGAAGTCACTGAACACATCTTTAAAATGAAGACACTGCCCAAGAATAAGATGGGGCCAATTAATAAATCATGGTATATTTGATTCTAACGGCAATGAAAAATCACCTTACATCAGCTCTTTTCTGCTTCTGATAAACACAGACTCTGGTAGCCCTGTCTGCCCAATGGGTTTGTGTAGCATAATGATCAGAGGAGCAATAGTTTTGTTCAAAAATGTGGCAGTGAGTTTCTGAAACCCACCTCCCACCACTATATCTCTAAAAAATGAAGAAGGAGATGGTAAACACACTCAATATGTGTTGCTGCTGATTTATGTCATTATAGGTGGAAAAGGAATCCTATCTAGATATTCTCTCTATTCTCTCTAAATGCTGCTGTATTCCTAGGGTGAAGTTTGTATAGTATGTCAGACCTGCAGAGCTCTCATTGGTTAATTTTCATGCTAATTGGCTTGTTATTTAATTGTGCATTCAAATTGGGCAGACACCCAAATTTGCAGACACAGGTTTTAGTACCAGATATGGAATTAGGGGAGGGGGATATATACCTAGTATCCATCAATGTTAACTCTAAGCTCCTCCCCTTCCTAAATGTCATGTCTGGCTATGCCGCTGCCCTACTCCTCACTGAAAAACATTTTAACATGGTTTAATGAGAAAAGTTTACACCAAGATTTAACCTTTCGGATGGTAAGTGACTGGCTTGATCCTTCAGCCACATAATGCTGTGATTGGTCCACGGAGGTGTTTTTGATCTCTTCCTGGTCTGCAGAATTGTTGGTGATCTCCTGCTGGACCTCCTCCTGGACTCCTCCTGCACTACTATTGAGGATAGTAGACAGCTGGAAAGAAGAAAAATATTCAAATGAGAAAATGTACTTTAACAGCTGATTCCAAGAAATGCACTGAACTATCTATAATAACCAGGTCCTTAATGGTCTCATCTACAAAATGCTTTGAACAGATTGAAGGGGATGCAAAGGGGAGGAATATTGGACATCGTGATGGAGAGAGAGATGTGGCATTGAAAAACATTATAATATGGTTTAATAAGCAAAGTGTACACCAAGATTTTACCTCTCGGATGGTAAGTGACTGGCTTGATCCTTCAGCCACACCATGCTGTGATTGGTCCACGGAGGTGTTTTTGATCTCTTCCTGGTCTGCAGAATTGTTGGTGACCTCCTGCTGAACCTCCTCCTGGACTCCTCCTGCACTACTATTGAGGATAGTAGACAGCTGGAAAGAAGAAAAATATTCAAATGAGAAAATGTGCTTTAGCAGCTGATTCCAAGAAATGCACTGAACTATCTATAATAACCAGGTCCTTAATGGTCTCATCTACAAAATGCTTTGAACAGATTGAAGGGGATGCAAAGAAGAGGAATATTGAACATCGTGATGGAGGGAGAGATGTGGCATTGAAAAACATTTTAATATGGTTTAATAAGCAAAGTGTACACCAAGATTTTACCTCTCGGATGGTAAGTGACTGGCTTGATCCTTCAGCCACACCATGCTGTGATTGGTCCATGGAGGTGTTTTTGATCTCTTCCTGGTCTGCAGAATTGTTGGTGACCTCCTGCTGGACCTCCTCCTGGACTCCTCCTGCACTACTATTGAGGATAGTAGACAGCTGGAAAGAAGAAAAATATTCAAATGAGAAAATGTGCTTTAGCAGCTGATTCCAAGAAATGCACTGAACTATCTATAATAACCAGGTCCTTAATGGTCTCATCTACAAAATGCTTTGAACAGATTGAAGGGGATGCAAAGAAGAGGAATATTGAACATCGTGATGGAGGGAGAGATGTGGCATTGAAAAACATTTTAATATGGTTTAATAGGCAAAGTGTACACCAAGATTTTACCTTTCGGATGGTAAGTGACTGGTTTGATCCTTCAGCCACACCATGCTGTGATTGGTCCACGGAGGTGTTTTTGATCTCTTCCTGGTCTGCAGAATTGTTGGTGATCTCCTGCTGGACCTCCTCCTGGACTCCTCCTGCACTACTATTGAGGATAGTAGACAGCTGGAAAGAAGAAAAATATTCAAATGAGAAAATGTGCTTTAGCAGCTGATTCCAAGAAATGCACTGAACTATCTATAATAACCAGGTCCTTAATGGTCTCATCTACAAAATGCTTTGAACAGATTGAAGGGGATGCAAAGGGGAGGAATATTGGACATCATGATGGAGGGAGAGATGTGGCACTGAAAAATATTTTAATATGGTTTAATAGGCAAAGTGTACACCAAGATTTTACCTCTCGGATGGTAAGTGACTGGCTTGATCCTTCAGCCACACCATGCTGTGATTGATCCACGGAGGTGTTTTTGATCTCTTCCTGGTCTGCAGAATTGTTGGTGATCTCCTGCTGGACCTCCTCCTGGACTCCTCCTGCACTACTATTGAGGATAGTACACAGCTAGAAAGAAGAAAAATATTCAAATGAGAAAATGTGCTATAGCAGCTGATTCCAAGAAATGCACTGAACTATCTATAATAACCAGGTCCTTAATGGTCTCATCTACAAAATGCTTTGAACAGATTGAAGGAGATGCAAAGGGGAGGAATATTGGACATCGTGATGGAGGGAGAGAAGTGGCACTGAAAAACATTTTAATATGGTTTAATAAGCAAAGTGTACAGCAAGATTTTACCTCTCGGATGGTAAGTGACTGGCTTGATCCTTCAGCCACACCATGCTGTGATTGGTCCATGGAGGTGTTTTTGATCTTTTCCTGGTCTGCAGAATTGTTGGTGGTCTCCTGCTGGACCTCCTTCTGGACTCCTCCTGCACTACTATTGAGGATAGTAGACAGCTGGAAAGAAGAAAAATAGTCAGGTGCCTGCTAACTTGGCATTTTCAGGGGCACTATCCAGTTAAGTGCTGTTGAATATACTCACTTAACCACCTACAAGTCATTTATTTTTTTTTATTTTTTTTTTTTTTGTATAAATATTTTTTATTCTTTTTTTTAAATTCTTACATCAAGTGAAATACATGTAATACATTCAATTATACAAAAAAACACTTGAAATTATCATTAAATTTTCTTACAATGTGAATTAAATAAACCCTTTTTCAGAATTTATATCATATTAATATTACAATAATTTTCCCTCCCTACCCCTTCTATATGTTCTATACATGTGTTATTATATCTGATCAGTGGAATAAATTGTCAATGGTCTCCATATTTTATTAAATTTGTTAATATAACCTTGTTGTAATGCCAATACTTTTTCCATTTTATATATATGACAAATTGAATTCCACCAAAAAGTATAATTCAATTTAGTGTAATCCTTCCTGGCCAGGAATTGTTTAAATCACCTTAAATATCGACCACATGATTATTTTTACACAGGTTAAATGAAAAGTAATGGTTCTATCTCCATAACATTTGTTTAAATGAAAATATTGTAATAAATTAAAAATAAAATCCCAAAATAATATTTGAAACATACTCTTTTATTACATATATTTACTTTTCTATATAGTTGTTAGCATTTGCCACACATTTCTGTCATCGAAGAGCAAGATTTTGAAAGCCATCACTACTGTATATCTTGTCTCTTCGGTTGCTAACAGTAATTTTAAGCTGAATAAAATGCCCATAAAGATGTCACTTCACTTTCAAAAGAGATGGAAATCAAATGGCATTAAGTTGGAACCTCAAGGATGGGCAGAGCTGGGGATCTTGCTTTTCAGTGTGTCTAAAACAGGCTTTATGAGTGGAAAAAAGATTTCTAAAACTATTCCCTTAAAGAATACCCTCTTCCAAAACCAAAGAAGCAAGAAGCCAATGCATGTCTATGCAGAGGTATGCATAACTGGCTCTGCATCTCAGATACCCTGAGGCTCAGCACTTTCAAACTGTCCCTAAAACTTACATAAGTAATTAATTCATTTTCTATTCTATTCTCCCTAAGAAGCTCGAACGGTTACAGGTTGACATACATATTTTTAAAATAAAAATCAAAGATATTATTTTCTAGGTGAATGTTGTAATAACAGAAACTCCTTACAAAATGGACCACAAGTGCTTCAAACATGACATCAGCATGGCTAAAACAATTTTTTTATCAAGATTTACACAAATTTGAGATAATATAAATCTCAAAGAATTGCAAGTTTATTGGAAAAGCAAGCACAGATATTAGGATAGATATTTTACTTTATAATTTCTTAAAGAACAAATTACTGGAGTTAAAGGCAACAAACTATAGTTGTCAGTTCCTCAGTGTAGAATCTACAGCTCTTTTATCAAAATATTCACGTTATCATTGTTTTCAAGCTATCAACAGCTTTGTGGTGACTTGCGTATAAGTTAGTTTCAAATGGATACGAGAAACAGCCACTTCAGAGAAGCTCCAGACCTGGGACTTAACTTTATCAAAAGCATTGAAACCTCTGCAAAGCACTTGCTAATGTGAAGAGTAAGGCTCCCATAAAATACATCAGAAGATATTAACTTACTCTAGAATGCAACAAACGCACAGAGTTAACCACTGATCTCAAGACGTATGCCATCTCCAAACTCCTAACAGCGTCTCAGTTGAGAATAACTCAGTAGTAAACAACCGTAGCAACCAATGCAGAATCTTTATATTCAATGTCTCAATCTAGAACCTACAACTCACATTCCAGAATGAAACACAATACATCATAGAGTATGCTAAAGAACCAAAGACAAGATTTATATTCCACTTATTGCTGAAATGATCTGCATCCAGTTAAATCGTATGTCAAAAGTATGTTCCCACCATAGGCAGACCCAATTTCCAGAAAAATTAGAAAAGCAATAACTCTAGTCTTGGGAGATCCTGGTTGTTTTAGCAACTCTTAGAGCCAGAAACAAAAGTTGCTCTGCATTTTTTGAATTAAGGATGATTCCCAAAGCCTCGTCTTGATTTTTGATATGAAGACACAAGAGCCCATGTTATACTTTGTATTTATTTTAGGGTAATCACAAAGTATATTGATCTGCTCCTTGCTAGAGCAGCATATGATAATCATCATTGCATATATTCAGCACTGCTATTCTGAGGACAGCAGTGCTGAAAATAAGTGGACACTCAACCTCCATAACTAACATGAAAAGCAAACATTGACTCCATTTGATTGCCTCACAAATTTGCTACTTTATAAATAACTCATGTCAATTGAATTAAAATAGGCAGTTGTTATTTTATCAAAGGAGAATCCATCATGCATTCAACTATTTTGGATAAATGCACACTATTGTAATATATTGTCAAATTGTATAGAACCGGTTAAGGATGCTTATGGAACACTGGTTGAAAAATACAGAAGGATGATTATTTTAGAAGTATTATTCCTGATTTACAGATGAAAATATCAATATTTACATAAGTAAATGGCATCCATGGCAAGCTGTCATTTTGGAAAGGTTTTGACTTAACTTTGGGTGTACTGGATGTGTCTAGATATCCCTGTGTATAAAGCAGCCATATTGCTGAGGAACATACCATTTTATAATACATGATAATGCATATAGTAGCACATTTTAAACTGTGGTATTTAGAGCTGCTGTAAATCACGTAGAAACACCAAGTTGATGTTTCACTGATGGTGTCTAGATGAAAAGTGATTGTGAGTTATTTGCTTGGTTGCATCTCTGTCCATATAGAAACTTGATGGCAAATAAAGGCCAAATGGACCATCCAGTCTGCCCATCCACAGTAACCATTATCTCTTTCTCTCTGTAAGAGATCCCATGGGCCTATCCCAGGCATTCTTGAATTCAGATACAGTCTCTGTCTCTACCACATCTTCAAGGAGATGACTGTTCTATGCATCTACCACCCTTTCTGTATTTCCTTAGATTATTCCTGTGCCTATCACCTCTTAACTTTATCCTATGCCCCCTCATTCCAGAGCTTCCTTTCAGATGAAAGAGACTTGACTCATGCGCATTTATTCCACATGGGTATTTAAACATCTCTGTCATATCTTCCTGTTCCTGAAACTAATCTGGTTTCGGCAGAGGGGTGCATGCCCAGCTGGATGGCTCTGATCAATTAAGGGAGAGAAGGGATAACATGGGACAAAGGGAGAATAGAGGGGGGAGGAGGAGCACATTGGAACATGAGAGGAACATGGATTTGGGACAAAGGTTGGAAGGCAGGGAGGGGGACAAATTCAGGACACAGAAGGAAGGGAGGAGGCATGACCTTGGGACACAAGGGAGGGGATAGAAAGGGAGAATTGTTGGGGCTGAGTGTGTAAGTGAAAGGGAAAGATGGTGCACATGGGGAAAGGAAGAAAGAGGAAAATTGGGCATAGAGAGAGAGAGAGCAGAGTGAAGTAGAGATACATGGGGAAGAGAAGGATGAGAGGGAGAAATGTTGGATATGGTGGTGGAAAGGGAACAGGGAACAGAGGGACAGATTGAAGGGGATGCAAGGGGAAAGAATGTTGGACATAGTGATGGAGGGAGAGGTGTGACACTGAAAAACATTTTAACATGGTTTAATGAGCAGTTTACACCAAGATTTTACCTCTCGGATGGTAAGTGACTGGCTTGATCCTTCAGCCACACCATGCTGTGATTGGTCTACAGAGGTGTTTTTGATCTCTTCCTGGTCTGCAGAATTGTTGGTGATCTCCTGCTGGACCTCCTTCTGGACTCCTCCTGCACTACTATTGAGGATAGTAGACAGCTGGAAAGAAGAAAAAGAGTCAGGTGGCTGCTAAATTTGCATTTTCAGGGGCATTATCCAGTTAAGTGCTGTTGAATATTCTCAGTTAGCCACCTACAAGCCATTTAACTGGCCAGGAACTGTTTAAATCACCTTAAATATTGACCACATGATTATTTTTACACAGGTTAAATGAAAAGTAATGGTTCTATCTCCATAACATTTGTTTAAATGAAGATATTGTAATAAATTAAAAATAAAATCCCAAAATAATATTTGAAACATACTCTTTTATTACATATATTTACTTTTCTATATAGATGTTAGCATTTGCCACACATTTCTGTCAACGAAGAGCAAGATTTTGAAAGCCATCACTACTGTATATCTTGTCTCTTCGGTTGCTAACAGTAATTTTAAGCTGAATAAAATGCCCATAAAGATGTCACTTCACTTTCAAAAGAGATGGAAATCAAATGGCATTAAGTTGGAACCTCAAGGATGGGCAGAGCTGGGGATCTTGCTTTTCAGTGTGTCTAAAACAGGCTTTATGAGTGGAAAAAAGATTTCTAAAACTATTCCCATAAAGAATACCCTCTTCCAAAACCAAAGAAGCAAGAAGCCAATGCATGTCTATGCAGAGGTATGCATAACTGGCTCTGCATCTCAGATACCCTGAGGCTCAGCACTTTCAAACTGTCCCTAAAACTTACATAAGTAATTAATTCATTTTCTATTCTATTCTCCCTAAGAAGCTCGAACGGTTACAGGTTAACATACATATTTTTAAAATAAAAATCAAAGATATTATTTTCTAGGTGAATGTTGTAATAACAGAAACTCCTTACAAAATGGACCACAAGTGCTTCTAACATGACATCAGCATGGCTAAAACAATTTTTTTATCAAGATTTACACAAATTTGAGATAATATAAATCTCAAAGAATTGCAAGTTTATTGGAAAAGCAAGCACAGATATTAGGATAGATATTTTACTTTATAATTTCTTAAAGAACAAATTACTGGAGTTAAAGGCAACAAACTATAGTTGTCAGTTCCTCAGTGTAGAATCTACAGCTCTTTTATCAAAATATTCACGTTATCATTGTTTTCAAGCTATCAACAGCTTTGTGGTGACTTGCGTATAAGTTAGTTTCAAATGGATACGAGAAACAGCCACTTCAGAGTAGCTCCAGACCTGGGACTTAACTTTATCAAAAGCATTGAAACCTCTGCAAAGCACTTGCTAATGTGAAGAGTAAGGCTCCCATAAAATACATCAGAAGATATTAACTTACTCTAGAATGCAACAAACGCACAGAGTTAACCACTGATCTCAAGACGTATGCCATCTCCAAACTCCTAACAGCGTCTCAGTTGAGAATAACTCAGTAGTAAACAACCGTAGCAACCAATGCAGAATCTTTATATTCAATGTCTCAATCTAGAACCTACAACTCACATTCCAGAATGAAACACAATACATCATAGAGTATGCTAAAGAACCAAAGACAAGATTTATATTCCACTTATTGCTGAAATGATCTGCATCCAGTTAAATCGTATGTCAAAAGTATGTTCCCACCATAGGCAGACCCAATTTCCAGAAAAATTAGAAAAGCAATACCTCTAGTCTTGGGAGATCCTGGTTGTTTTAGCCACTCTTAGAGCCAGAAACAAAAGTTGCTCTGCATTTTTTGAATTAAGGATGATTCCCAAAGCCTCGTCTTGATTTTTGATATGAAGACACAAGAGCCCATGTTATACTTTGTATGTATTTTAGGGTAATCACAAAGTATATTGATCTGCTCCTTGCTAGAGCAGAATATGATCATCATCATTGCATATATTCAGCACTGCTATTCTGAGGACAGCAGTGCTGAAAATAAGTGGACACTCAACCTCCATAACTAACATGAAAAGCAAACATTGACTCCATTTGATTGCCTCACAAATTTGCTACTTTATAAATCACTCATGTCAATTGAATTAAAATAGGCAGTTGTTATTTTATCAAAGGAGAATCCATCATGCATTCAACTATTTTGGATAAATGCACACTATTGTAATATATTGTCAAATTGTATAGAACCGGTTAAGGATGCTTATGGAACACTGGTTGAAAAATACAGAAGGATGATTATTTTAGAAGTATTATTCCTAATTTACAGATGAAAATATCAATATTTACATAAGTAAATGGCATCCATGGCAAGCTGTCATTTTGGAAAGGTTTTGACTTATCTTTGGGTGTACTGGCTGTGCCTAGATATCCCTGTGTATAAAGCTGAGGAACATACAATTTTATAATACATGATAATGCATATAGTAGCACATTTTAAACTGTGGTATTTAGAGCTGCTGTAAATCATGTAGAAACACCAAGTTGATGTTTCACTGATGGTGTCTAGATGAAAAGTGATTGTGAGTTATTTGCTTGGTTGTCATCTCTCTCCATATAGAAATATGATGGCAAATAAAAGCCAAATGGACCATCCAGTCTGCCCATCCACAGTAACCATTATCTCTTCCTCTCTGTAAGAGATCCCACGGGCCTATCCCAGGCATTCTTGAATTCAGATACAGTCTCTGTCTCTACCACATCTTCCAGGAATGACTGTTCTATGCATCTACCACCCTTTCTGTATTTCCTTAGATTACTCCTGAGCCTATCACCTCTTAACTGCATCCTATGCCCTTTCATTCCAGAGCTTCCTTTTAGATGAAAGAGACTTGACTAATGCACTTTTATTTAGGTATTTAAACATCTCCAACATATCTCCTTGTTATTGCCTTTCCTCCAAAGTAGACCTATTGAGATCTTTAAATCTGTGCTTATACATCTTATGACTAAGACCATGCACCATTTTAGTCGCCTTTGTCTGGACTGATTTCATCCTTTTTATATCTTTTTGATGGTGACTTTGTCTAACCTTCATTCTTTTCCATTTTGCTTTATCCCTCTCATCTACCTGTCTAGAATCCATTTCTTTGAAAGCATCTGTTTAACTACTATCCTTTGTTCAGAATCAATGGGAACAAGATAAGCAAACCCTTACGTGTGTTTTACAATTTGCACTTATTACTAGGAAGATTGTGGAAGTGGTGAGACGTCATTGGGATCTGCTGAAGGAGGATCCAGCTTTTGAAGATTCTTTTACTCATCAAAGAAACATATTATTATTTTGGATCCATACTCTCAACAGTGAAGAACCCATAGGCGTTAATGTTCGGATGGATTGGAATCAAATGTGATAATTTTAAGGGGGACAGTTTTTCTACCCATATGTAGTGCATTTTCGAATTCCCTCCCCGTTTCTGTTTCAAGGCAGGGCTTATTTGACTTTCACTGCCATTGGCTAGTTCTCGCTGATGTCAGGTTTGGTGATCTGGTGAGGTTTGCCGCGGCCATGTTTGGGAGGCCACATAGGAACAGAGGAGTTTCAAGTGGTTGGGTATGCCAGCAGCAAGAAAGATGTTTGTTTTTATTGGAGTTTTTTTTATTTTCTTGCTGTCACAGTCTTTGAGCTGGGCTTTTGCACTGTTCACAGGAGCCAGCACATCCTGAAGCAGCCGTTTCTGGTGAAACACTGAGCACCGCGTCGATGTGACACTTGCTCACATACTTACCGTTGCATGGGATAAGTATACATGCTTTTTCTTCATGATTATTTGAGTGAAGCTAGTATGCAACTGAGAGTGCTCAAGGATTAAATCTGTGCTTTCTCTGCATTGCTTAAAGCTTGTAACTTCTCACAATGTGAAAGGATTTTTATGCCTATGATGAGATTTACTCCTGGAGATTTTTCCCACACTTGTTTCACTCAAGTAGGTGTATGTGGGGGGGGGGGGAGCTCTGACACTTTTTCCTTTATATTCCTTCACATCGGTTTTTGAAGCCTTTGCACTAGGAGGGATTCTGTCACTCATTTCCACTTTACCCTCTTTTTCTTTGGAGTGTGTTTTTGAGTAGAAGGGAGTTGTATGTAGTGTTATTATTATCCTTTGCCATCTACCACAGAACCAATGGCTAGAATGATTTACTTCCAAAAGATCTCAGCCTTGCAAAATAAAAATCTGAAAACCATGCCTACGGGGAAGTAGGTAGTAAATCAAGAAACAGAAAAACTATCAAGCCTAAGAAAGCCTTTGTTTGCATCCTATATAATAAAACGCTAGCCGCGCATGCGCACTCCTGCCTGCGTGCTTCCGTGATCCGTAGGTCCGTGGCAGGCAGGAGAGCGGATGGGCGGTTAGAACCCGCACTGGAGCGCAGTGGCCGAACCAGGATCGTGGGAGGATGCGCCGCGCAATGTGCTGCACGCGTACTGGAAGGGGAGGGACATACCGCTTCTGCACATACCGGCGCAAACCTCCCTCCAGCATTGGCAGCCGCAGCACGCTAAACAGGCTGCTTCAGGCTTTCTCCTGCAGTTGAGTCCCTCTGCCGCGAAGCAGCCTGTTTAGCGTGCTGCGGCTTGCCAATGCTGGAGGGAGGTTTGGTATTAAAGTCATCTTGCTGGGAGGGTCGCAGAGTCAGCGGGGGTTGGGCTGGGAGGGGAGAGAAGCGTCTGCCTTGGGTGCATCAGGCAGCAGCAGCGTTTACAATTCGCTGCTGTTGCTGGCTTCAGGTCTTCCTCTCTGGCCGGTCCTGCCTATTTCCTGTTTTCATGAAGACAGGACCGGCCAGAGAGGAAGACCTGAAGCCAGCAAAAGCAATGAATTGTGAATGCTGCTGCTGCCCAATGAAGTAGTTAAATGAGGAAAGGGAGCAGAGGGGGGACTGAATGGCTTGGAGAGAAGGAGGAAGGTATGCCAGACCAAGGGAAAAGGAAGGAGGAGATGGAGAGAGGCCATATGGAACAGAGAGAGAGAGAGAGAGGGCGGACACTGGATGGAAAGAGAAGAGAGGGGCAAGACAGAGGGTGAACAGTAGATGGAAGGGGTAGAGAGAGGGAGACACACTGAATGGAAGTGTGGAGGACAGGGGGAGCAGATGTTGGAAGGAAGTGGGGAGGAGAAAGAAAAAAGGCTACATACAGGATTGAGGGAAGAGGATAGAGTTAGAAATAAAGATAGATAGACAGGGGGCCAGGGAAAGACACAGACAGAAAGAATGACAGCGTCCAAGGAGAGAGAGACAAATTTTTTTTTAAAAAAGACAGACAGACATCTACTCTAGCACCCGTTAATGTAACGGGCTAAAACACTAGTTAATATATAAGGTTCGATTTCTCCCTGAAAAACAGGTTGACCATGTGCTGTCATACAGTTAAGACTGGGCCTCATTTTATCTTCCATGGGAGTGTGAAAGTGAGGAATTAATCATAAAGATATAAGTCTGCATACTATGCCTATGCAAAGATATTCTTTCAACTTACAAATAATAGCATCCGTTTAATATCACCTGGGATCAAACGTAATTAGCTGTAGCATATGTTTGGTGTTTTTACTATCTTCACAATAGCACAACAGTCACTTTTCACAAGGGATTGAAATCAATGACTTATTCCTCCAAAGATAGCAACACCTTCAACTATCTTGGTATACCCTCATGCATATATATTATTATATCGTTCTAAAGGATCCTCAGCGGCACCACTTAGGGCTCAATTCAATCTCATTGCCCTAAGCTTTACGTGTCAAATCTTCATCGGGTCCTAACTTAACTTAAATATATCATTTTTATATGTCATTTTTTACTTATGTTTTGATTTGATCTATTTTTCAAAAAGCAACACTTAGCTTAGTAACTTGTGGTCTCTGGCCCAGGGATTGTCATACCGACATGTTTCGCTATTAGCTTTATCAAGGAACTTCCCCTGGAGAACAACAAAAGTATATATTAAGTAGTGTACATTATTATAGCCCTCTAAGTGCCCCAAGTATATTTAAAAGACACAAAAATAGCAATACGTTTTTTACCAGATATTCAATCACCAGCAACCCGACCACTCTACCTAAAGAGATGGCGGCGGCGTTCTAAACTGCAGTTAAATAATGCCGAGCCCGAGTACACTGTACACCCGTGATTACGTGGCAACAGCGTCACGAGCCGGCCTGCCGGTTTTAAAGAGATAGTAACACTTTTACTGGAATAGTCAATTCTGTATTATAGGAGCCTCCCACCCAGATGGTTAGATCAAGGAACTCCACTCCAATTCTGCATTCAAACCAAGAGGACTCACTGTGTTTAAGGAATATATCCATCTCTGTTCTCTATAATTCAGTAATTCATCATAGTTACCCACCTCCCTCCCCATCTCCACCTTATCAATAACTCTCCAGCGGACTTGATCAATAGAATGCTGACTGTTTACAAAGTGTTCCACCAGAGGGGCCTGCATAACTTTATTTTTGAGCCGTGATTTATGCTCATTCAATCTTATGCATATGGGCCGTGAAGTCCGGCCCACATATACAAGATTGCACGGGCACATTATAATATATACCACCCCAATCGACTGGCAATTAGTATCTGAAAAAGATTTAACCACTTTTCCTGTTTGGGGATCAGTCCAATAAGATCCCGTGATAGTAGTGGCGCACCATTGGCAATGGCCACATTCCCTGTGGCTTCCCACAGTGTACTCTTTAAAGTTACCCAATTTTTGTTGAATTAATGTTTGGCCTATAGTTTTACTTCTTTTAAAGGCAAACATGGGAGGTACACTAAAAATATGATGTATTTGAAGGATGTGCCAAAATTTCTTTATTTGGAATATCAATTCTTTAGCTGCCATCGAGAATGGGAGGACACAAATTAATTTATCTGGTTCCTCCTCATGATGTTTTTCAAGGAGGAGGAGGTCCCTGTTCGCATATTTTGCCCTAGTGTATGCCTGCTTAATTGCCTTAGTGGGATAACCTCTCTCTGTAAAGCGTTCTTCCAGCTCTCTTGCTGCAATTCTAAAATCTTGATCTTCTGAAGAGATCCTACGAGCTCTTAAAAATTGACTGACAGGCAGATTAAATTTGAGATGGTAAGGATGGTAGCTACTAAAGTGTAAGAGGATGTTGCGTGCAACCGATTTTCTGTATAATTGGGTTTTCAACTGGAGGTCTTTCTTAGTAATTAGTATATCCAGGAATTCGATCTTCTCCAAACTAAATGTGGGAGTGAATTGCAAGTTAAGATCCCTCGTGTTAATCCATTCAAAAAACTGGAGTAATTCATTCTCCGTGCCTTCCCATAGAAAAAATATATCGTCTAAAAACCTCTTCCACAGGCTGATCTTATCGAAATACGGGGAAGGGTAGATTACTGTACTTTCAAATCGTCCCATGTACAATGTGGCTACTGACGGGGCCAGCGTGGCACCCATAGCCACCCCCTGAATCTGCTGGTAATAATTATCCTCAAAAGCAAAATAACTATTTTCAATCACCCAACGGGCTAGCTGATATAAAAATTCAGTGCTGATCCTCGGATTAGGGTCTCTATCCTCTAAGATTTCCTTAATAACGGATAAAGCTTCAGATTGTGGGATCCTAGTGTATAAAGACACTACATCAAGGGTGACCAACATCGTCCGAGGGCCTACATCCAGATTTTGAGAAAGGATTCGTAGAAAATGAGAAGTGTCTTTCAGATGAGATGGAATCATCAAAGCTTTGTTGGATAAGAAAACATCTAAAAACTTAGATAAAGGCTCCAATAGGGAACCTATAGTGTTCACTATAGGTCTCCCTGGGGGAGCTTTAATGTTCTTATGTATTTTAGGGACGAAATAGATGTTAGGAGTACGTGGATACTTTTCTAATAAAAAGGTATATTCCTTTTTAGTCAGCATTTTATTTTCATAATGAAGCGTAATCCAATCAAAAATCTCCTTCATCAATTTTACTTCAGGATTTTCATGAATTACACGGTAAGCAATGGGATCAGATAGTTGGCGCATAGCCTCATTCAAATAGTATTCTCTATCCAAAATCACGGTAGCCCCTCCTTTATCAGCTTTCAAAATCATAATGTCCCTCCTATCTTTAAGCTGCATAAGGCCTTTATGTTGGTCATAAGTTAAATTATATACCATCCGCTGATGTTTAAAGGATTTCTCAAACTCTGAAATCCCTGCTAATACTAAAGTTCGAAATACTTCCACCGCGGGGTCCATTGGACCAGGAGGGCACCATCTAGAGGCTACAGTGACTATGGAATCGTCATTCTCAACATTAGTCCAGTCAGAATCCTGAAAAAATATTTTTAGCTGTACTTTCCTCAAAAATTTATGAAAAAAGATCTTCAGTTGAAAAAAATCCGGGTGTTGGCAGATGGCAAAACCTAGGCCTAATTCCAACACTTCTAATTGTTCCTTGGACAGGCTGACTTTAGAGATGTTCACCACTGTAGATTCTATTTTGTTTTTCCGTTGGGCTGGAGCTTGCCCCGATTCCGAGGGGCTCCTCTGGATCTTCCCCTGGTGCGTCCGCCTCTCGCGGACCGCCCCTCGTCCCCCGAACTCTTTGTGGAAGGAGGGTCCGTAGACTCACCGCTGGCGGCATCCGATTCTTCCGATGAGGTGTTAAACGCCACTTTCTTTTTTATGGGGATAGCAGATGTTTTCTTGTTCCATGTGTACACTCGCCCCATTTGGTAATCCTTCTCGTCTCTTTTCCATTTTCTAATCTTGGTCTGTTTTATTGAGTCTTTAAATTGAACCAATGAGTCTTCAAACTCATTGCGCTGTTTCTCAAACTCACTCAAAACCATATTTTCTTTCATTTGGAGTTCCAGGGAGACAGTTTTGGATCTAAGTTCCAGCTCAATATCAGCCGTGGTTTCTACCAAAAGTATCATCAAGTCCCGTGAACATCTATTTAAAATAGCTGTCCACTTATCCATAAAGGTTCGATCAGATGTGGTAATCTTAGGTTCCTTCAAAATGCGTAATCCACGAGGGATCATGCTATTCTTCAGGTATTGAACCATGGTGCTGCCATGCAGCTCAGCCCTAATAAGTCGTTTATGCAACTGTTCCAGGTCTAACCATGAAGTCTGGGCGGAATGCTCCTCTATATCATCCAGTAGAGCAGGCCTTAACAAAATATGCTGGAACTGCTCTTCAGAGTATCTTGATCTTCTTGTGCCATAATGCTAATAGAATCTTCACAATAGCACAACAGTCACTTTTCACAAGGGATTGAAATCAATGACTTATTCCTCCAAAGATAGCAACACCTTCAACTATCTTGGTATACCCTCATGCATATATATTATTATACCGTTCTAAAGGATCCTCAGCGGCACCACTGAGGGCTCAATTCAATCTCATTGCCCTAAGCTTTACGTGTCAAATCTTCATCGGGTCCTTTTTATATGTCATTTTTTACTTATGTTTTGATTTGATCTATTTTTCAAAAAGCAACACTTAGCTTAGTAACTTGTGGTCTCTGGCCCAGGGATTGTCATACCGACATGTTTCGCTATTAGCTTTATCAAGGAACTTCCCCTGGAGAACAACAAAAGTATATATTAAGTAGTGTACATTATTATAGCCCTCTAAGTGCCCCAAGTATATTTAAAAGACACAAAAATAGCAATACGTTTTTTACCAGATATTCAATCGCCAGCAACCCGACCACTCTACCTAAAGAGATGGCGGCGGCGTTCTAAACTGCAGTTAAATAATGCCGAGCCCGATTTTAGAATTGCAGCAAGAGAGCTGGAAGAACGCTTTACAGAGAGAGGTTATCCCACTAAGGCAATTAAGCAGGCATACACTAGGGCAAAATATGCGAACAGGGACCTCCTCCTCCTTGAAAAACATCATGAGGAGGAACCAGATAAATTAATTTGTGTCCTCCCATTCTCGATGGCAGCTAAAGAATTGATATTCCAAATAAAGAAATTTTGGCACATCCTTCAAATACATCATATTTTTAGTGTACCTCCCATGTTTGCCTTTAAAAGAAGTAAAACTATAGGCCAAACATTAATTCAACAAAAATTGGGTAACTTTAAAGAGTACACTGTGGGAAGCCACAGGGAATGTGGCCATTGCCAATGGTGCGCCACTACTATCACGGGATCTTATTGGACTGATCCCCAAACAGGAAAAGTGGTTAAATCTTTTTCAGATACTAATTGCCAGTCGATTGGGGTGGTATATATTATAATGTGCCCGTGCAATCTTGTATATGTGGGCCGGACTTCACGGCCCATATGCATAAGATTGAATGAGCATAAATCACGGCTCAAAAATAAAGTTATGCAGGCCCCTCTGGTGGAACACTTTGTAAACAGTCAGCATTCTATTGATCAAGTCCGCTGGAGAGTTATTGATAAGGTGGAGATGGGGAGGGAGGTGGGTAACTATGATGAATTACTGAATTATAGAGAACAGAGATGGATATATTCCTTAAACACAGTGAGTCCTCTTGGTTTGAATGCAGAATTGGAGTGGAGTTCCTTGATCTAACCATCTGGGTGGGAGGCTCCTATAATACAGAATTGACTATTCCAGTAAAAGTGTTACTATCTCTTTAAAACCGGCAGGCCGGCTCGTGACGCTGTTGCCACGTAATCACGGGTGTACAGTGTACTCGGGCTCGGCATTATTTAACTGCAGTTTAGAACGCCGCCGCCATCTCTTTAGGTACAGTGGTCGGGTTGCTGGCAATTGAATATCTGGTAAAAAACGTATTGCTATTTTTGTGTCTTTTAAATATACTTGGGGCACTTAGAGGGCTATAATAATGTACACTACTTAATATATACTTTTGTTGTTCTCCAGGGGAAGTTCCTTGATAAAGCTAATAGCGAAACATGTCGGTATGACAATCCCTGGGCCAGAGACCACAAGTTACTAAGCTAAGTGTTGCTTTTTGAAAAATAGATCAAATCAAAACATAAGTAAAAAATGACATATAAAAATGATATATTTAAGTTAAGTTAGGACCCGATGAAGATTTGACACGTAAAGCTTAGGGCAATGAGATTGAATTGAGCCCTCAGTGGTGCCGCTGAGGATCCTTTAGAACGGTATAATAATATATATGCATGAGGGTATACCAAGATAGTTGAAGGTGTTGCTATCTTTGGAGGAATAAGTGGTGTTTTTACTAGTCATTTCTTTAAAGCAGGGGTGTCCAACCTGTGGCCCGAGGACCGCATGTGGCCCCGTGAAGTATTGTGTGCAGCCCCCATCAAGGGCGATGCAGTGTTTTCCTCTGCTGCCCCTGGGTGTTTACCGTCTTGCCGGCTCCCTCCTCTGTCTTGCTGCAGCGCTTGCACTGCCCCAGAAACATTTTTTTCAGCCAATGCGGCCCAGGGAAGCAAAAAGGTTGGACACCCCTGCTTTAAAGTCAAGCTAAATCATAAAGCCAGAGCATCTCTTTCCTCCTTGTTGGTCAGTTCCTAATTACTACTCTTTCTGTCTTCTGTTTTGATGCACTATCCTAATATTTCTCAGCCCCACCATTTAACTTTCATTGAGGCCTCTTTTTACTAACCAGCATTAACGAGTTCCGTGTGGCAACAGCACCGAAGCCCACAGATATTTAAAGGACTTTGTTATGGTTAACACACTGGCCCATGATAATTGCCTTAGTAAAAGGGTAAACATACAACCTCTCAGCTTACAAAGGCAGTGTCATCCTAATAAAGTGGGGACCTCTTTTTCCACTGGCGGTTGCTAGGGCTAGCCATAATGAAAAGATCCTGCTCGTATGGATAATACACACCGCAAAGAGCAAAAGGCCCAAAAGGGACTGAAACTGTTTCAGTGTAGCTTTCCTTGCCTGTCCAAACTTCTGCATTTCTGCGTGGAACCTAGCTAGTTTATCCAATGGGTAGCCTAAATACCTGTCTTGCAGGATCCAACTCAATATCCAAGAAGGTCAAGCAGTGAATGGGGCCTACAGTTTTCTCAGGTACAAGGGGTATTCTGAGTCTCTTGACCACTCGTTAAAAGGATCCCAATGCGTGGGCACATTCTCTAAAGCTCTTGCCAATGAATAGGAAATCATCAAAGTAATGGATAACAAACAAGAACCTTGCCACCTGTTCTACCCCCGTGTATGAAAGAGCTGAATTGCTTGAAGCACCAACAGGATATGAAGCATCCCATGGGCAAGCACTTGTCATAGTGAAATACATCATTCAACATGAAGCCAAGCAGGCAAAATGATCCTGGATGAACTGGCAGTAATCTAAAGGCCGACTCAATGTCAGCTTTTGCCTGCCTGTCTGATTATATCAACCACCTGATCAATGGATGCATACTTGACTATGCACAATTGATGGTCAATAGCATCATTTATGGAATATTCTTTGGGGTAGGACAAATTATGAATCAATTGATTCTGATTCTCTCTTTGGGACCACATCTAGTGAGGAAATTACAAAGTCTTCAACAAGGCAAGTCGTAAAAAAGCTGGCAACTCTTCCTAGCACACATTCATTATTCACTTTATCCCTTGCCACTGTAAAATGTGTCATGAGTTAGGTGGAATATGGGAGTTCTTACAAATTGGCCCACTAACAGGAATCCGAAAATCATGCCAGAAACCCCTCTGCAGTTGTTCCTCCTGATCACGCTTAGGGTATCGTGCTAACCAAGGCAGCATTGCCACTAAGTTAATTGGTGTTGGGGCCAGAAAGTTCAAGCATATGGGGGTGATTTTCAGGTTGTGCTTGACAGTCGTTGAATGACCTGCATTGCATTGTTGCATGAGGGGCTCCAAAGTGGGAGCAAACGTGGCGAAACCTACATGGGTTCCACGTACATTGGCCATTATTAAACTGTCCTCAAGTTTTATTACTAGGGAAGAGAAGTGCGCTCTGTGTCTGACTTTTCTGAGATGTCCGTGTCCTATCCCCCCGATGGAAACCTGATATTTGGGCTAAAGGAACTATCTGCCTCCATTTCCTCCAACCACAGATCAACCACCTTGTGGTGCCACGTTATGTTACCAGTCCCTTTGCATTTATTATCTGTATGAATATATCCTACCAATCATTTTGCCCAACCAGTAACTAAACCCACCCCTACTTTTTTTTTAAATCATACTTCTGCTGGCTGGATTAAATCACTGTATTAAAGAATGTGTACGATAAGGTTGAAGAATGCCAAATAAATGGTGTTACTTATCAAATTGCAAATAGATGCCAGTATGTAACCATCGCTGTCATTAATTGCAAGCCTAACCATGTGGAGCCATCACACAGCATGAGAACCCCACATGAACTGGCTAACGGCATTTAAAATGGCTGATGCACGACTACTTGTGCCTCAGGCCTAAAATGGCTGCCAGCAAAACTGCTCTTAATATTAACACCGGGAAAATGACACCTCCAGGCCTGCCTGCTGTGTTACTTAATCAATTGCCTCTCGGCTTCATTTGCTGCCACTGGGAAAGGTGACATCCCCACTTGATTATCTGTATCTTTATTTTTGCTTTGAAATCCCCCACTGCATGTGGTAGGCAAGCACTTGCTATAGGATATGTGCCCTATAACGGCACACACCCTCAGGAAACCCCACTACCTCTGCATAGCACTGCCGCCGCCTACCCTCAGTACCAGGAAACTCTGTTACCTGATGTAGCACAATAGTTGCTTACCCATGGAGCCACCAAAAGCTTCTGTCTATCCTCTGTACCACTGAACGTGCCACATTTTCACCATGGCCTGGATCAGCCCTGACCGGGATTGATTGCCACGAGTGGGGATACGCTGTTGAGCTGCGCCGGGGAGGAACAGAATCGGTAAGCAAAGTAGCATAACACCAATGCAAATTCAAGTTTCAAGTTTCAAGTTTATTAGTTTTTCATATCCCGATCATAAAGCAAATATCTGACCGGTTAACAATAAAAATTTTAAAATAGAAGAATAAGAACTAGTTAATAGTGTAAAACATATTAAACATATACAGACAAACACGACCGTGAGGATGAATGGGGGGGAGGGGAAAAGTTACATAATATTAGAAGAAATGATATAGTGGGAAGGGAAAGAACATGGAGGGTAATTGTGCGTGATGTTATGAGATGCCCTAATGAGGAAGATGAGAATTGTGAGAGTGTTGAAAATTTAATAGATGAAGTAAAGATTAGGATTTGGTAAAGGCATCTTGGAATAGAAAAGTTTTAAGATTGGTTTTGAATTTTTGTAGATGATTTTCGTCACGAAGAAATTGAGGGAGAGAATTCCATAAGGTTGGAGCAGTGATAGCAAAGTTAGTTTTCCTAGTATAGTAGGACTCTTTTAGAGACGGAATAAAAAGAAGTTTTTGATCGGTGGATCGTAAGGATCGGGGAGAGCTTTGGGGAATTAATAATTTATCGAGGAATAAAGGTAAGTGAGATTGTTTGATTTTGAAGGTAAGCAGTAAGATTTTGTAGGTTATGCGATGTGTGACTGGGAGCCAATGAGCTTCTTTAAGAAGAGGGGTGACATGTTCAAATTTACCTATTTTGTAGACTAGTTTTATTGCAGTATTTTGTATAAGTTGCAACCGTCGAAGTTCTTTTTGAGGTAATCCATTTAACAAAGAATTACAGTAATCTAAATGCGAAATGACTAGGGAATGAATGAGGATGTTAATTGAATCATTATTTAGAATAGAACTGAGTGAACGGATGATGCGTAATTTAAAGAAACAGGTTTTTACTACTGAGCTTATGTGGTCATGAAAGGAAAGATCTCTATCGATAATTACTCCTAATAGTTTTACTTTAGTATCCATTGCTAAAGGTGTGGATTTGATATAAACAGTTCCAGGTAAAGTTTCAGATTTTTTGATGGGGAGCAGAATACCACAAGATTTATCAATGTTTAGTGAAAGTTTGTTTGAAAAAAGCCAATCACTTACAATATCTAGTTTGGTATTTAGATCATTTATTTCTAAAGGGTTTGAAGTATTTATCGGGAAGAGTAACTGTATATCGTCAGCATAGGCGAAAATTGAGAATCCCAGTGATTGGGCGAGAGAAAGAAGAGGGGAAAGGAAGATATTGAACAGTAGTGGTGACAAAATAGAGCCTTGAGGAACTCCAAAAGTTTGAGTTATCGGAGAAGAAGTTTGACTTTTTGCATGAACTGTAAAGTTACGTTGATGAAAATAGGATGTGAACCATTTGAGAGCGTGACCTGTAATGTTGCATTCAGCTAATCTGGATAAGAGGAGGGAATGATCGATAGTGTCAAAGGCTGCAGATAAATCAAGGGATATTAATATTACTGATTTCAAATGATCGTGAGAGTATTGTATGGTTGTAATTAGACCAAGTAATGATAATTCTGTGGAATGTGAAGTTCAAAAACCAGTCTGATAAGGATGTAAAGCATGTGTTTGATCAAAAAATTCTGATAATTGAGAATGGATAATTTTTTCGGCAATTTTGGAGATAAATGGCAAATTGGCTATGGGTCGGTAGTTATTTGGTATAGAGGGATCAGAGTTGTGTTGTTTAAGTTTAGGGAAGACTAGAGCTGATTTCCATGTAAATTGAGTTTTGGAGACCGTATCTGGCGAGGGACGTAAGAAGACTTGAGGCGGGTCTAGAGGAGGGCGACGAAAATGATAGGAGGCTTGCACCAGAAGACGTATGAGGAGAGACTGGAAGCCCTGAATATGTATACCCTAGAGGAAAGGAGAGACAGGGGAGATATAATTCAGACATTCAAATACTTGAAGGGTATTAACGTAGAACAAAATCTTTTCCAGAGAAAGGAAAATGGTAAAACCAGAGGACATAATTTGAGGTTGAGGGGTGGTAGATTCAAGAGCAATGTTAGGCAATTCTACTTTACGGAGAGGATAGTGGATGCCTGGAATGCACTCCCCAGAGAAGTGGTGGAGAGTAAAGCTGTGACTGAGTTCAAAGAAGCATGGGATGAACACAGAGGATCTAGAATCAGAAAATAATATTAAATATTGAACTAAGGCCAGTACTGGGCAGACTTGCACGGTCTGTGTCTGTATATGGCCGTTTGGTGGAGGATGAGCTGGGGAGGGCTTCAATTCCTGGGAGGGTGTAGATGGGCTGGAGTAAGTCTTAACAGAGATTTTGGCAGTTGGAATCCAAGCACAGTACCGGATAAAGCTTTGGATTCTTGCCCAGAAATAACTAAGAAGAAAAATTTAAAAATTAAATTGAATCAGGTTGGGCAGACGGATGGATCATTCGGGTCTTTATCTACCGTCATCTACTATGTTACTATGTTACTATGTTACTATGTTCTCCAGCAGGTGCAACACCTTTCGGTTATCTCATCATGGCCTCCCCTCTGCTGGTCACCTCCCTCCTCTCAGCTGCGTTCTTGCTTCCTTCCTGGTGCCCAAAAATTGACCACGCCAAGGGGAAGCCTGCCATTCTGTCTCTGGCCCTCCCCAAACGTTGATGATTGGCCACCTCTTCCCAGTGCCTCTTCCCTCCCTCTCTCCACTCCCCCTTTCCTCCCCTTCCTATTGTTGAACAACCTAGTGAGTCCCCCTCTCTGTGGCTAGTTTCTTCTATTGCGCCACCTGGCATCTTTCTCATGTGCTAAGGTCACTTACGCCACCAACTGGAAAATGGCAGATTTTCCCATTTTCCAAACTAATGACCACCCACTAATTTCACCATTGGCACATTAGTGCTGTCATGCTCTGTCTCCACCCACAAACACGTTTCTTTAGAGAAAAAAAAAAGAAATATTTTTTAGCTCACGGTGTATGCACATTAACAAGCAAATTTACTGCCGGATGCCACAGTAAGCCTTTTTAACATGCACTAGAGCAGGGGTAGGGAACTCCGGGCCTCGAGAGCCATATTCCAGTCGGGTTTTCAGGATTTCCCCAATTAATATGCATGAGATCTATTTGCATGCACTGCTTTCAATGCATATTCTTTGGGGAAATCCTGAAAACCCGACTGGAATACGGCTCTCGAGGACCGGAGTTCCCTACCCCTGCACTAGAAGATAAAATAACCAATAATGCTTCTCGACATTACATTTAGTAAAAGGATCCCCTAGAGCAGTGGTTCCCAACCCTGTCCTGGAGGACCACTAGGCCAATCGGGTTTTCAGGCTAGCCCTAATGAATATGCATGCAGCAGATTTGCATGCCTATCTCTTCCATTATATGCAAATCTCTCTCATACATATTCATTAGGGCTAGCCTGAAAACCCGATTGGCCTAGTGGTCCTCCAGGACAGGGTTGGGAACCACTGCCCTAGAGCAGACATGAGCAACTCCGGTCCTCGAGGGCCTGAATCCAATCGGTTTTTCATGATTTCCTCAATGATTATGCATGAGACCTATTTGCATGCACTGCTTTCAATGCATATTCATCGGGGAAATCCTGAAAACCCGAATGGATTCCGGCCCTCAAGAAACGGAGTTGCCCACCCCTGCCCTAGAGCAGTGTCTCTCAAATTTTCTCGAGCCCGAGCACACTAAAGGTTTGAGGCACCCAGAAGTGTGCGGATGTTGCCGTGTTTACATCACGCTTATGCGTGACATCATCATGTCGATGTCCACGCCTGTGCAGAGGCCCTCCAGATGGGCCCTGAGGCGCCAGCAGGGAAGAGGGCTGGAGAGAAGGAGAGGCACTGGCACCAGTTGATTGCCTATAGAAGTGTTTCTCAACTACTTCAAGCTAAGTACCCCCTAAGTCTAACAAATATCAGCTGAGTACCCCAACCACCGACCTCCCTAGGCCCACCCAAGCTCTTCCCCAGATCCCATCCCCTTTACTAATTATAATGCAATTTTTTCCATTCATTTTTCATATATACACAATATACACAGCTGGAGGAAGGAAGGGAGAGAGGGGAGGAGAGAGAGGGTGCTCATGACACAGGACCACTGCTGCTGCTTTGGGGCTTGAGGGAGGGAGGGAGTGAGGGAGGGGGGTTTCGTGACATAGGACCCCTGCTGTTGCTACCTTGGGGCTTGAGGGAGGGAGGGGAGGGGGGGTCGTGACACAGGACCATTGCTGCTGCTTTGGGGCTTGAAGGAGGGAGGGAGGGGGGTTTCATGACATAGGACCCCTGCTGTTGCTTCTTTGGGGCTTGAGGGAGGTCCACAGCTCAGGATGTTGCTGCTTCAGGACTGGAGGAGGGCTAGGGGGAGGGGGGTTCACAGCTCCGGACCACTGCTTCAGGACTAGGGGGGGAGGTTGAAGCTGAGGACAGCTGCTGCTGCTGCTGCTTCAGGAATGACAATTTTTTTATTGGTAATTTTTTTTGCCGTTTGGGTGAGGGTTGCTTAAGTACTGGTTAAGTGGGAGTCTACTGTTCTTCTTTAACATTAGAACCCCCAAATAAACAAATTGTAGAAAAACATTCATTTTAAACTTAAGTTGGTAAGGTGCTATTTTCTCAAAGGCCATTTTGCTCTTTTGGTTCAATTGTCGATTCGTCTTCAGCTGGATTACTAAAATTCAACACTGAAGTGCAAATCTGCAGAAACAAAATTCTCTGTTTTGACCTTGTTTCAGATCATTGATTGAACCATGTCCACATCATTCTCTTCTTGGCAGGGAATTGAGCTTATCAAGAGGTTGGGAGACCACCTGACCAATCTGAAGAGGCTGAAGGCGGCAGAAGTGACCCTAGATGAATCTGACAGCTAGACAGTTTTACCCCCAGCAGAGCTGTAATCTCTTTTTGTGATGAACAAAATAAAAAATGGTTTCTTCTCACACTGGCTCTTTCATTCTCAAGTGGGAGGGGTACAGGCTCTCCTTCTAGACCAGAGGGGTCACTGCCACAGAAGGGTTCTTCCATTCCGAGTTGGCCAAATGTGGGTAGGGCCAGTTCTAGACTAAAGGGTGCTTCCTTAGTTCACCCGACAGACCTCTGTATTGTCTTTAACTACATACAGGATTGGCTTGAGTTGTATTTTCACAGTAAAGTACCACTATTACTACCATGTTTCCCCAAAAATAAGACTGGGTCGCTGTTGTACATGAAAAGAGAAAAAAAAATCTCACTTCCCTCTTCCACCCCAATTTTTCCTATTTCCTTTCTCCCCTCCCCCTGTGCAGCAGTGACCAGAAGTGCACACAATATTCAAGGTGTGGCCATTCCTTAGAGCAATACAAGGGTATTATAAAATATCCATCTTTGTTTTCCATTCCTTTCCTGATAATTTCTAACATTCCTAAACTTGAGGGTTTCAACATATCCTCAACAATAATACCTAGATCCTATTCCTGGGCAGTGACTTCCAACACAGAAAACAGCATCACATAGCTATAGTTCAGATTCCTCTTGCTCACATGCATCACTTTGCACTTGTTCAAGTTAAACATCATCTGCCATTTAGATTCCCAGTCTCAAGGTAGCTGCTGGTAGTACCTGCTCCAGAAGTCCATCTCAGACATTCACAGAGAAAGACTTCTGGAGCAGATTGCAGTGACATAATTCAAGAAATCCTGGATCAAGCACAGAATCTAAGGAAGCAATAAAAAAGCATTGATCAGCAGAGTACACTGTGGTAGACGAGGTGGACCTTCTCTGAATAACAGTGTGGTCCTGGTGTCTGTCTGCCTGCTTCATTACACAATTAAAAAAAAACAAAACATAAGAACATAAGAAATTGCCTCCGCTGGGTCAGACCAGGGGTCCATCACGCCCAGCAGTCCGCTCCCGCAGCGACCCATCAGGTCCATGACCTGTAAGTGATCCTTTGACTAAAACCTTCCAATCCTCATTATTCTTCCATCGATACCCTTTATGAACCTATCTCTACCTCTATCTATATCCCTCAATCCCCGTATCCTCAGGAATTTGTCCAATCCCTCTTTGAATCCCTTTAATGTACTCTGTCCTATCACAGCTTCCGGAAGTGCATTCCAGGTGTCCACCACCCTCTGAGTGAAGAAATATTTCTTAGCGTTGGTTCTAAACCTGTCCCCTTTCAATTTCTCCGAGTGCCCCCTTGTTCTTGTAGTTCCCAATAGGCTGAAGAATCTGTTCCTTTCCACCTTCTCCATGCTCTTCATGATCTTGTAAGTCTCTATCATGTCTCCTCTGAGTCTCCGCTTTTCCAGGGTGAAGAGCCCTTGCCTTTCTAGCCTCTCAAGGTATGAAAGGTTTTCCATACCTTTTATCATTCTTGTTGCTCTTTTCTGAACCCTCAAGTATCTCCATGTCCTTCTTTAGATACGGTGACCAATATTGGACGCAGTATTCCAGATGCAGTCGCACCATCGCGCGATACAGCGGCATGATGACTTCCTTCGTTCTGGTAGTAATACCCTTCTTAATACCCAACATTCTGTTTGCCTTCTTTGAGACTGCTGCACATTGTGCCATTGACTTCATTGTTGTGTCCACCAACACATCCAAGTCTTTTTCAAGGTTACTTCCCTCTAGTACTAATCCCCCATTTGGTAGCTGAACATCGGGTTCTTTTTCCCTATATGCATGACCTTGCATTTCCCGACATTGAAGCTCATCTGCTATTTTTTTGTCTACTCCTCCAGTTTGTTCAGATCCCTTTGTAGGTCCTCACATTCTTCCACAGTTCTAACCCTTCTACAGAGTTTAGTGTCATCCGCAAATTTTATAACATCACATTTCGTCCCCGTTTCTAGGTCATTAATAAATACATTGAACAGCAGCGGTCTGAGTACCGACCCCTGCGGAACTCCGCTTGTGACCCTCCTCCAGTCCGAGTAGTGGCCCTTCACTCCAACCCTTTGCTTTCTGCCTGCCAACCAGTGTTTAACCCATCTGTGTACGTCCCCTTCCACCCCGTGGTTCCACAGCTTCCTAAGTAGCCGCTCATGGGGTACCTTGTCGAAGACCTTTTGGAAGTCGAGATAAATGATGTCTATGGGTTCCCCTTTGTCCATCTGGCTGTTTACCCCCTCAAAGAAGTGCAGTAAGTTTGTTAGGCACGATCTCCCTTTGCAGAAGCCATGTTGGCTCTCTTTCATTAGTCCATTTCTTTCTTTCATTAGTCCATTTCTTTCAATGTGCTCACAAATGCTGTCCTTTATCAGTGCTTCTACCATCTTGCCAGGAACCGATGTCAAACTTACCGGCCTGTAGTTTCCCGGGTCACCTCTCGATCCCTTTTTAAAGATAGGTGTAACATTTGCTATCTTCCAGTCCTCCGGGACTTCGCCAGTTTTCAAGGATAGGTTGCAAACTAGTTGGAGTATTTCCACTATTTCATTTCTTAGTTCTTTTAGTACCCTTGAGTGGATTCCGTCCGGGCCTGGTGATTTGTCGCTTTTCAATCTATCTATCTGTTGGAGGACATCCTCTCTTCGGGTTCTGGTACACTGGATGTGTCCTCGCTTGTGAAGACTGTTGAGAAGAACTTGTTTAACCTATCAGCTACCTCTTTTTCCTCCTTTATGACTCCCTTTCTGTCTCCATCATCCAAAGGTCCTACTTCCTCCCTTGCCAGTTGCTTCCCTTTAACATATTTGAAATTTTTTGCCTCCCCGGCTAGTCTTTCTTCGTATTCCCTTTTCGCTCTCCTAATCACTCGATGACATTCTTTTTGGCATTTCCTGTGTTCCTTCCAGTTTTCCCCAGTTTGGTCCTTTTTCCATTTTCTTGTCTCCTATCGCTTTCTTCACTTCATTTGTTATCCATACTGGGTCTTTTGTTCGGGGTTTTTTGCACCCTTTTCTAAATCTGGGGATGTACATAAGTTGTGCTTCTTGCACCGTGCCCTTGAATAGGGACCAGGCTTGCTCCACAGTTTCTATTTTCCTTGAGCTGTTTCTGAGGTTTTTTTCTCGCCATTAATCTCATAGCGTCATAGTTCCCTTTCTTGAAGTTTAGTGTTGACACTGTGGTTCTCTTCCCTCTTAATGTTCCTACTTCTAATTTGTACTGGATCATGTTGTGATCGCTGTTTCCTAGTGGTCCTACTACTTCCATTTCCTTCGCCAGTCCCTCTAGCCCATTGAGGATTAGTTTGAGAGTGGCATTCCTCTCGTTGGTTCCTTGACGAGCTGATCCATAAAGCAGTCCCTCACAGCCTCTAGGAATTCTGTTTCCCTCGCACAGTTCGAGTTTCCAATACTCCAGTCTATCCCAGGGTAGGTAAAATCCCCCATTACTATCACATTCCCATTTTTGCATTCCCGCCTCAATTCTGCTGCCAGTTCTTTGTTGTTTGCTTCTGTTTGTCCAGGCGGACGATACTACAGTTCCAATCTTATGTCAAAACCATTCCTTCCTGGTAATTTAACACATAATGATTCCAATCCTTTCGCCTTTGTTTCCATATCCACTCTGGTTGAGTGAATGGTATCTTTTATGTATAGTGCTATTCCTCCACCCTTCTTGTGAGTCCTGTCTCTTCTATAGAGTTTGTACCCTGGCAGTACTATGTCCCATTTTGTTATCCTCATTCCACCATGTTTCCGTGATTCCAATAATGTCTAGGTCCTCTTTTTTGGATGTGATTTCTAGTTCTCCCATTTTAGTCCTTAGGCTCCTCGCATTTGCATACAAGCAATTTAAGTCCTGGGGGTTTTTTCCCCCCTGCTGGTTTTCCTTGTGATTTACTCCTCTTGCCATCCCCTTTTGGAGCTGCCAGTCCCTGATTTCTGTTCCTTTCTTCCTCTCGTTTTGGTGCCTCTTTTTCATCCGGAATCCTATTTCTCAATTTCTCCTGTTCCTCTAGCTCTTTCTGTTTGCCCTTCTTATTGCATCTTCAGGCTACCATTGCAATGAATGCTTTTTTAATGATTCATGTGTATTTTCTGGTGTTTTGCCATCTTTTGCTCATTTGCTTTGAGACTGAGAACGGAAGGAGTCAGTATTTGAAAACAGCTCAAGAAATGGATTAGGTTCATACTCTTATCGCATATTTAGCAAACACCCTCTTCCCCAACTATGGAACGCAAATTAGTTTCTCATTAACAAACGGATGGAGAAAAATTTTAAAGGGCAAGAAAAAGGATTCATTCATTCACTTTTATTCAAAATCTGCCATTTTGCTTTAGTTTGTTTGCAGATGCTATTCCAGTCAGTGGTCATTGGAGGGCACCATTGCTTCAGGAATCAGTACTGCAGAAATGCTCAGTGCTGCCCTCCTGTGGCAAATGTCTAGCATACAGGATGAACCATTTATCCCCTACCTGAGCAGTTTCACCATCACTCCCAGTAGCATGGACTAAAAAAACGGGTGGGAAATATAAATCAATCAAAACTGGACCCGTTTAAGGAAAGGGAAACTGAAACCAAAGGATAAGAAATTGGAAAGTTGCAACCCAGGACTGGATTATGGGAGACACGGATCACAGCAAATATAGGAGTGGGAAAATGGAAAAACAGAAATGTATCTGCTAGAAACAGTTATCCTATTCATAGACAGCTACAAGGTGCTGAGGGTAGTAATTTTCAATGTCGAGAGATGCAATGAAATAACATCTCACATCTGCTGGGAACTTTGGTATCATTGGACTGGAAAAGCACTGGGGGGACCAACAACCCTAAGAGAATTTTTGAGAATGAAGAGGTTATGATCACCTGGGTCATCACCATTCTGACCAGTAAAAAGCTGGATGCAAAGAAACGACACAGTGGTGAAAGAGAAACCCCCCAGATGGGCATTAATCAGCAAAGTGTCTGCCCTTAGCCATAACTTTATAAGATGCAGGAAAAGAAAGAAGATCCTCAAGTACCAAGAGATACGGTCAGTATAGTTGCCAGATTTTACTCTAGGAAAATCTAGACCCCCTAGACCTCCCCTCCCCCACCCCCGTTTCATTGTTAAACCCCCCAGTCCTGCTGCCATAGCCTGTACAAAGCCAGGGATATGCAGTCACTTAAAATGAGATTTACCATTTTCAGGACAGGCAAGCTATAGAAATGATAAATAGTAAATAGTAGTGTTCATAATAAGTCTCAAGACCTTGGTAGTGGCGCGTTTTACATGAAGACTCTCGCCTCATAATTTGCTTGCATTGTCATTGGTCATGGAGAAAGTGTTTCAGGTCACAAATAACCTGATGTACTTTAATATTTGAAAAACATTTATATGAAAAATAAAGGCTTGTGCAACAGCTTTTGCTAAAGCTAAGTAATATTTTTGAAGCCTTTAATATTTGAAAAAAACATTTATATGAAGAATAAAGTACATCGGGGTATTTTTGACCTGAAACACTCTGCTTGCAAGCAAATTGTGAGGCGAGAGTCTTCACGTGAAATAAGTCCCTGCCAAGGTTTATTATAAGTCTGAGGAATTTATAACAGCACTGGCATCTCTGTGAGGAGACGGTTGAGCTTGGGTGCTTGAGGGGGAAGATGTCCTGGGTTACTTTTTTTCCTTCTTGCCATTTCTGGCTGTGCAGTCATATGAAAAGCAGAGGAGCAAGCCGAAGACGGAGCAAGAGGAGCTGAACAAAGCAGCCAAAGAGTCGCAAGTGAAAGGCTTTCTGGAGAAAGAAATGCCCATTGTCCTCAAATCTCTGAACCCTTTTACCGCAGTGTCAGGTACTGTGACTTAGAAAATTCAGATTATATCTTTCATGCTTGAAGCTGGCTTCGTATGCTATCCAACATCCCGAGGGGTATCCCATATTTGTACACATGTAACAAGGGCAAATTGGCTATGTGAAAATACACCCACTCATATAGTGTGCAGGGGGTGTACGCGGTACGTATAAACGTACGCATTCCATGCAAGAAAATATGCCACTTGGGCGCAAAAGCTTGGGCATCCTTGCTTGTATTCGATGTGGCAATGAATCCCCTGCCTGAACAGAGCTTGATGTACAGAACTTAATTCTGCTTCTTTGCTTATTTTAACTCATAGTTCCTCTTTTTTTTTCCAGATTGAACATGGCCAGTGCAAAAGTCTGCTTTAGTCAGCAAAGAGCCTGTCAATTCTTGCTTTTTGGGAGATTATATTGTATGGCAGCAGTGTGTGTGTTTAATATTTAGCTCACACCTTTTCAATAGTCGCTCAAACCAAGGTAAATGACGGCAGAGAGAGACCCGAATGGTCCATCCAGTCTGCCCAACCATTCACGCTCTCTAAATTAATCATTTAATTTAAATGGTCCTTTTCCTTAGATATTTTTTGGCCATAACACCAAATTGCATGTGGGTAGGTTTTTAGCATGAGGGAACAAGTAATCAATCAGTTGATAGGCTTTTTGATGACGGCGTCTAGTTGAAAATCCGCTGCCATCTTTTTAGATTACAGATGATATTCAAACAATGACGTAAGCTTTGAAAAAGAACAGCAGTCAATCGTTTGGTAAGTTAATGTTTAATCTTGATGGGGTTATTTGAATAAATGATTCTTAATTAAAAAGATGACAGGCTCAACAATGAAATTACAGTATAATGCAGGCTGTTAAGAATCGGTTCTTTAAATATCTTTTTAGGTCTGTCTCAAAAATGTATGTGGCTGTTAAGACAGTAATACCAGACTGAGAAAATATCTAACCCCTGACGAAGCTTATGATTAGCGAAATGGCAGAGCTCCATTGAGTGCAGAGTGAACGCCAAGAGGCGCTAGGACTTTTAACATGTGGAATAGCGCACGCTACATTGTCGTGTGCACTAGACCTTAATGCCAGCATTGAGCTGGCGTTCTAGAAGCGTAGCGCGCGGTAATTTCCCGCGTACGCTAAAAACGCTAGCGCACCTTTGTAAAAGGAGCCCTTAGTATCTCATGATGTACTACTGCCCAACCATTAAAGGATTTCAAGACACATTCATGTAGTATCTGAACAAATCATGATATTATTTTCCGATCAGTTTTATGAAATAAAGCTATGAGATGGCTCTTTATAAATCAAGAAGGGCTTTTCAGGTGATGCCAAAGCAACACACGGTCCAAAAATGCATAATTATATCTATATATATAGTACACTGTTCTTTACCTACTTGTATTGTCTTAAAAGCTGATATTTCAGTAGCAAGAAAAATGTTTTCAGCCCTCTGAAAATAGATGATTCAGGATCCATAAGAATATAATAAAAATGAGAATCAAATCTGCTTTTCTCCAGCCTTTCAAAGGAAGGCTTTGTTTGGAATCAAAACATTGGAGGTGATCTAATCTAACAAATTCTCTACTGATCTGGAGGGCTCAATTCTATTGTTTTCTTAGGTAACAAATATTTTTAACAAATCTTAACCTACATAAAATCATCATTTGTAAATAAATACTTTGGAGGCCTTCAGCCCCATCCTGCCTCTTCCTCAGTTTCACTTGGTTTCTGTTCACTGACTACATGTGATATTTTTGAGGGTTTCACCATTCTCCTTATTCCAAAATCGTGGGTTTGTGTTGGGTTTGAAACAACTGTTCTAATGCCACACAGGAGAAAGTGGCAAATGGCCTGGAGGAAACTAGGAGGTACAGACTTAGAATAATGGTGTGCAGAATATAACATTTTTAAAAAGCTTTTTCTCCTTCTTCTTCCCTCTCCTCACAGGGATATGGCAAGGCTGATCACTCTGTAACTGCAGAGAAACTGAAAAAAGTATACACAGACTATGACGTCACCTGGTCTGATGACAAGAAGTGAACAAACAAAAAAAAACCCTGACCTTTCCTTTTCATATATTTTAAACTTTTGTGTTAAAAAAATACCCAATAAATTTTTTTGCTTATTACACAATTTGTTTTCTTCCCCTGATTATACCACCCTGTCCGTCCCATTTATTACTTATTTGATTCCCATTTCAGGGCTTTGCTTCCTGTTCAAAGATCCAGCTGTGGAATCCTGGGTAGCATGTAGTATTCTCCCAGGTCCTTGGGGATCTCAACCAGCTACAGCAATGGTCAGGACTAGTGTGGGACATGCTGGTGCCGAGGGGAAAAAAATAAAGGAGAGCCCCCCCCAATACTCTTTTCTCCCTGCCTTTCCTCCAAGCTCCCCACTTGCTATTACTATCCCACCAACAGACCCTCCCCAAATACAGAACAAGGGATCACAAATTAGAAACAAAAAATATGTAGACAAAAGTCTTATGGTAAGACAAGTGTTTTCAGGAGCCAAGTCATGACCACCTCCCAAAGCTTGGCATCCAGTATTGCCTCAGATTATCCCACAAGGTGACTATTATTTCAGCAGTTTTGGTTCTCCTGGTTGTTGACCTTCTCCAGAAGCTGAAGGCATTTATCTTCTAGCACACGTGTCTGAGCCTCACTAGTAGTCAATCTTTCTTCTTGGCCACTGACCCTATCTTCAAGGCCTTGGAGCATATTGCCCTGTAGCTACACCATAATCAGTGGTCTCAATTCAGATGCGATCTTGCCTCCAGTTCCAGCTACTGCCTCTTTCACTGCTCCTGTCTTCAGAGTTCTCAGACCCTTAGCGGTCATGCCCCACTCCAAATAGTGCCATTGTATAACTGAGCACAATCACCACAGTGTGCTGCTTCTTAGGTATCATTTGGGTAAGATTGGAATGGGAGGAAGCTTCACTTATTCCTGATAAATTGACGATGAAAGAGGAGTGAGGTCATCAAGCGTCCATTTAGCACCAAGGCATCATATAACACCCCCAACACCCAACATACCTAACATTCTGATGTCCACAGATACCATCCATTAACTGATGTGTTTTTCTGGCTGCTTTTCCTGACTGGACAACTCAGCTATTATTAATAATAATAATAATAATAACAGTTTATATACCGCAGGACTGAAGTTCTATGTGGTTTACAATGGTTAAAAGATGTTACAAATTAATTAGAATTAACAAAGTTAGAAGCTAGTTATTAACATCGCTAGAGATCAGTTATTGTGGAGTAGGATTATACAGGTTAGTTGCCTAAATACTTCAGGAACAGGTATGTTTTTAGGTGTTTCCTAAATTCTCCATAAGTAGTAAGCATGAGCAATTGTTCCAGATATTTGCCCCATAATACCGCTTGATGTGAGAGAAGATGTTGATGGTGTTTTTTAAATTTACATCCTTTAACCGGTGGGGAAACAAAATTCGAGTGTGAGCATCTCTTATGTCTGTTGTTTGAGAAAGAGAAGAGGTCAGTTATATATTTAGGGGCTAAACCGAATAGTGCCTTAAAGCAAAAGTATCCGAACTTAAACTTCACGCATGCCTCCATCAGTAGCCAATGTAGAAGTTGGTAGGAAGGTGTTACATGATCAAACTTCTTCAACCCTTGGGTTGTATTTTGTTTGGGTGCTTGCTTTGTCTTGGTTTGATTTGCTGTTATTTTCTCTGCTTGTTCCCTTTGAGAATTGTGGCCCGCTTTGATCTTTACTTAGTAACAGTGGTATATAACAGTGGTTCCCAACCCTGTCCTGGAGGACCACCAGGCCAATCGGGTTTTCAGGCTAGCCCTAATGAATATACAAGAGAGAGATTTGCATATAATAGAAGTGACAGGCTTGCAAATCTGCTCCATGCATATTCATTAGGGCTAGCCTGAAAACCCGATTGGCCTAGTGGGTCCTCCAGACAGGGTTGGGAACCACTGGTAAAGAAAGTTTGAACAAACAAATATAAACCCCTCCGATCCATCTAACCCCCCCCCCCCCCATCCCCAACCTCCTCTCCCTTTTATGAGATAATATTAACTAAATATAAAGTAAATATTAATCCTATTAAATATA
Source organism: Geotrypetes seraphini (assembly GCF_902459505.1). Lineage (NCBI taxonomy): Eukaryota > Metazoa > Chordata > Amphibia > Gymnophiona > Dermophiidae > Geotrypetes > Geotrypetes seraphini. Next base: position 118,592,501 of record NC_047093.1, on the reverse strand, counting down.
AATCCTATTAAGTAAATATCTTATTAAGTCACATAACTTGGCTATAATAAAAAAATAAGTATGATTTTTTTAATGTATAATATTTTTATTGAAAATTTTAAATCAAGGAAATTTTATTAGCATTTTATATTCATATATACAGGAAATAAATACAATAATCATTAAGTAACAAACAATAACCACCTCCTCCCCCCTTTCCCCTCACATAGTAAATGGAATAAAACCTTTGAAACAAGTTGTGACATAAATTTTGTCTTATATGAAGATATTTTCTAAGAGAAGACCATTTTGCAACATACTGTAAAGATAACTTTTTATTTTCTTTTCTAAATACAACTCTGACTTAACAAGTCAAATATGAACAAATGCAAAAGTAACAAAATATACTACAGTGTAGATTATTAGGAGAAAAAAATGACATAACTAGTAGAAGACAACCCAGGAGAGAGCAAAATGATGGATTTAGTTAAATAGCAAGCCTATGATGGAAGAAGGCCTAAAGCCAGCCAGATATCTAAATAAGCAGTACAAGTGTCCTATCAGATGTCAGTTGGGACAACAAATTATCCGTTATTGATTAGATTAGACCCGGTCAAATATGTGGAGCAGTAATTTTCCAAGGGTTCCCAAATCTGTGTGAATTTAGGTAGAGAGCCAGACTTTTCAGCTACAATTCTTTCATATAATTAAGCAAAGTACCACCATGAATTAAAAGTTCAGTTGGTAGGATGTTTCCAGTTGGTTAGAAACCCCATTTATCAAAATTTGAACCTCCTAAATGGAAGTGTAGTTGGCCGTTGCCTCCTTTATTCTCCCCTGGATGAATGGAGTTTTAATATGGCTAAGCATCCTGACTTGAAAATACTCTCCTCTTTGTCAGATGTTGAAGGAAGATGGGGTAAGGCGAAAATACACGTCAAAGACACTATAATGGTTATCTTAAATATCTATGTTCCAAATATAGATAATCCTGTATTTTTTGATAATCTAGCAGATATTATTGCTGATGATGGTGGGTGGTGACTTTAACTTGACTCTACAACCTGCTATATAGACAGTTAAATACAATAAATGTATAATGTGAATGATATTATACATCAACTCAATTTAATGGATTCATGGCCTGTTATGCATTCAAAAGACAAAGAGGGGCATAATAAAAAAACATGTCTAAGTCCCCTTTTGACCTAGGCCCTAAACGCTGAAAGTAGAAGCAGGGAAAATGTCCATTGTAAAAAAAAAAACGTCCAAAAGGAGGGATTTTTTAATAATGGCCTGCCTCAACGTTCAGCTGTTTAAATGCCTAACACAAAAGCTTTTAGGCAAAGGAGGAGCCAGTCCTTCGCCTAAAAGCTGGATACTGTAACCGGTGTCTGCCAAAAAGAACACCGGTTACAGAATCCACACCCCCCCAGCAACGATCGCGGCAAGAGAGATGGCTCATCTCCCCTGCCGCAACCCACCCAACCCTCCCAAACATGACAGGGGCAGGAGGGAGCCCAAGCCCTCCTGCCCGAAAACCGCCACCCTCCCAGAGACTGGCACCCTCGCCGACACGATCAGGGCAGGAATGAGCCCGAGTCTTCCTGCCCCAGCGATCCCCCTACTCCCCACCCCTACTAAAATACAGGCAGGAGGGATCCCAGGCCCTCCTGTCCCAATGCAACCCCACCACGTCCAGCCCCCCCCGAACCCCTGATCGCCCCCTGAACACCCCCCCACCCGCCGACCTGTGAGACACCCACTGAACACACGACCCCACCCTCACCCCCGACACTCCCCGCACCATAAAAACGTTAGCTGGACAGACGGGTTCCAAACCTCTCCATCTGGCAGGCCCACCATCCTCAGAATGGCGGGGCTTAGGGCCTGATTGGCCCAGGAGCCTCAAGCCCCACCCACAGGTGGGGCCTTAGGCGCTTGGGCTGACTGGCATAGGCCCAGTTGCTTTAGGCTCCTCCTGTGGGTGGGACCTTAGGCACATGGTCCCCCACATTAGCCCTCCGAGCCCCCGATCGGCCCCCCGAACACCCCCCCATCTGCCGACCCAGAGGACCCCCCCGCCAACCTGCAACCTCACCCCCACCCCTGACACCCCCCGTACGTTAAGAACGTTGGCCAGACAGACGGGTCCGGCAGGCCCGCAATCCTCAGAATGGTGGGTCTTAGGGCCTGATTGGCCCTTGTGCCTCAAGCCCTGCCTACAGGTGGGGCCTTAGGCACATGGGCTGGGTTGGGCCCATGTGCCTAAGGCCCTGCCCACAGGAGGGGCCTAAGGCAACTGGGCCTATTCCGGTTGGTCCAGGTGCCTAAGGTCCCACCTGTGGGTGGGGCTTGAGGCGCCTAGGCCAATCAGTCCCTAAAGCCCGCCATTCTGATGGCAGGTCTGCCAGTTGGACAGGGTCGTGGGGTCAGTGGGGAGTCTCGCAGGTTGGTGCATGGGGTGGTGTTCGGAGGCAATTGGGGGTCTGGGGGGGCCGGACATGGGGGGGCTGTGTCAGGGAAGGAGGGCCTTGGATCCCTCCTTCCCGTATTTTAGTGGAGGTGGAGGGTAGGAGGGTCTTTGAGGCAGGAAGGCTTGGGCTCCCTCCTGCGCCGATCGTGTCGGCGAGAGTGCCACTCTCCGTGGGCAGGAAGGCTTGGGCTCCCTCCTGCCCCGGTCGTGTTGGGGGGGGTGGATTGCTGCAGGAGAGATGGCTCATCTCTCCTGCCACGATAGCGATCGCCCCCCCCCCCCCCAACTGTGGCACTTCGGGGTGAGGATTGCAGCAGGTGAGGATTCTTCCTGCAATCATTGCTGGGGTGGTAGGCAGGTTGCCGGGGCCGCTGAGCTGATCACGGCAGCTTCCATCAGCTCAATGGCCCCTTTTCGGCCTGCTAGGTCGGCCTACCTCTCGCCCTTTCCCCTCCTCTAAAAATGCCTCTCTTTGCTCTATGCGTTTAGAGGCAAGGGAAAGGCCTAAGCTGGTTTTAGATACATCTAAAACCAGCTTTGGTTATGGGTACTTGGATGATCAGGCTTTATGATCGTCCAAGTACCCATTTAGGCCACTTTTTAGACGGTTGGTTTTTTTTTTTATTATGAGCCCCAAAGCTTTTACCTTTATTTTGCCACCACATAATTCATACTTTCGTATTGACTACTTTTTGATCTATAATTCTTTAATGGCATCAGTTATTAGTACTGACATATCCTCTATTTGTGTATTGGATCAGGCTATGATTCTACTACAATTGAATAATCCGATATTGAGGCCTAGCAGATCGGGATGGAGGTTTAATGCATTATTACTTTCTGAATCTGACTTCAAAGAACATATATAGTTGCTTTTAATATATATATTTTGATATTAATACTGTGGATAATGGTTTGGGATGTCTTCAAAACATATATTAGAGGAATGATCAATGCATATTCAACCAATCCCCCCCAAAAAAAGTAACAGAGAACTGCAAGAACTAGAGCTAAATTGTTAAATTGAAGAATGAACATCAATCTTATCTTAATAAAGTAGAAACACTGGAATGTCTTAAAAAATGCATTTATCAGTATAATTTCATATTAAGCAATAGGGCTGGGAATTTTGTATTTTTGAAGTCTGCTACTCGTCGAGGGGCGGATTCTGTCGGCAGAAAGGGTTGAGCATCTTCATACCGGCAAACTTAGGGGCAGTGTTGGATGTTCCGGCAGTAGTGCACCCTCCTGCTGGTGATCTTCGAGGGGGCCATTGGGGGGATGGCAGGAGGAGTTGGGTATCTTCCTGCCAGCGATCAACGGGGGGAAAGTTCTCTTGGCAGGAAGGGCTGAGCACCTTCCTGCTGATGATCTTAGTGGGGGCATAGGGGGGTCCGGTAGTAGGGGATAGGTACCTTCCTGCCGGTGATCTTAGGGTGTGCCATTGAGGGGTCCGGCAGGAATTGGGCACCCTCCTACAGGCGATCTTTGGAGGGCCTTTGGGGGGGTCAGCAGTTGCGGTGGGGGACCCTTCTGTCATTATCCTTGGCGGGACGGGTTCTGTCAGCACTTTCCTGCAAGCGATCTTAGGGGGCCTTTGGGGGGTCGGCAGGAGGGGTTGAGTACCCTCCTGCTATGATTATAGGGGGAGTGGGTTCGGTCGGCAGGAAGGGCTGAGCACCTACTTGCCGGTGATCCTAGAGGGGCATTGGAGGGTCCGGCAGGAGGGGTTGGGTACCTACCTGCCGGAGATCATCGTGGGGCGGATTCTATCGGCAGAAGGGCTGAGTACCTTCCTGCCGGCAATCCTAGGTGCGGCATTGGGTAGTCCAGCAGGAGCTGTGCACCCTCTTGCCGGCGATCTTCAAGGGTGCCATTGGGGTGGTCGGCAGGAGGGTTTGGGTACCTTCCTGTCGGCGTTCCTTGGGGGGAGGGTTTTTTGGCAGGAAGGGCTGAGCACTTTCCTGCCGGCGATCCTACTAGGGCATTAGGGGGTCCGGAAGGAGGGGTTGGGTCCCTACCTGCCAGCAATCATCGAAGGGCAGATTCTGTCAGCAGAAAGGGCTGAGTACCTTCCTGCCGGCAATCTTAGGTGCGGCATTGGGTGGTCCGGCAAGAGTTGTGTACCCTCCTGCGGCGATCTTCAAGGGGGCCACTAGGGAGGTCGGCAGGAGGGATTGGGTACCTTCCTGCTGGCGTTCATCAGGTGAAGGGTTCTTATGGCAGGAAAGGCTGAGCACCTTCCTACCGGCGATCTTAGGGGAGGTGTTGGGGGGTCCGGAAGGAGGAGTTATGCATCCTACTGCCGGCGATCATCAGGGGGGCCATTGGAGGGGTCCGGCAGGAGGGGTTGGGTTCCTTCCTGCCAGCGATCATCAGGGTGTGGGTTCTGTAGGCAGGAAGGGATGAGCACCTTACTGCCAGCGATCTTAGGGGAGGCGTTGGGGGGTCCGGCTGGAGGGGTTGGGTACCCTCCTTCCGCGATTGTCGGGGGTAGGTTCTGTTGGCAGGAAGGGCTGAGCACCTTCCTGCCAATAATCATAGGGGGGTGTTGGGGGGTCTGGAAGAGTTGAACACCTTCTGCCACCGATCGTCAGAGGGGCCATTGGAGGGGTCCAGCAGGTGGGGTTGGGTACCTTCCTGGTGGTGTTCTTAGGGTGGGCCATTGTGGGGGTCAGCAGGAGGGATTGGATGCTCTCCTGCCGGTGATCAGAGAGGGGCATTGGGTGGTCCGGCAGGAGGAGTGAGGTGCCCTCCTGTCGCAATCACTGGGGGGGGTTCTGTTAGCAGGAAGGGCTGAGCACCTTCCTGCCAGCGAACATAGGGGGCATTTGGGGGGTCGGCAGGAGGGATTGGCTATCTTCCAGCCGGAGATCGTCGGGGGGGCGGGTTCTGTCGGCAGGAAGGGCTGAGCACCTTCCTGCCGGCAAACTTAGGGGGGGCGTTGGGGTGTCCGGCAGGAGCAGTTGGGTTACCCTCCTGCCGGCGATCGTCGGGGGACCATAGGAGTGGTGTTCTTAGGGGGGGCGTTGGGGGTCCGGTAGTAGAAGATGTGCACCCTCCTGCCGACAATCTTCGGGAGGGGCATTGGGGGGGTCGGCAGAATGGGTTGGGTACCTTCCTGCCAGCGATAATCGGGGGTGGGTTCTGTTGGCAGGAGGAATTGGGTACCCTCCTGCAGCGATTGTCGGGGGCAGGTTCTGTCAGCAAAAAGGACTGAGAACCTTCCTGCTGGCAATCTTAGGGGGGAAGTTAGGGGGTCTGGCAGAAGGAGTTGGGAACCCTTCTGCTTGCGATTTTAGGGGGGCCATGGTGGGAGGTCAGCAGGAGAGGTTGGGTACCCTCCTGCCGTGATTGTCATGGGGTGGTTTTTGTCGGCAGGAAGGGTTGAGCACCTTCTTGCCGGGATCTTAGGGGGGCCATTGGGGGCAGCAGGAGGGGTTGGGTACCTTCCTGGTGGTGGTGTTAGGGGATGCCATTGTGGGGATCAGCAGGAAGGATTGGGTACCCTCCTGCTGGCAAACTTAGGGGTGGAGTTGTAGGGTCTGGCAGGAGGAGTTGGGCACCCTCCTGCCAGCGATATTTGGGGGGCCTTGGGGGGAGTCAGCAGAAGAGGTAGGGTACCCTCCTGCCGCGATTGTCATGGGGGTGGATTTTGTCGGCAGGAAGGGTTGAGCACCTTCCTGCTGGCGATCTTAGGGGGAGCCATTGGGGGGCAGCAGGAGGCATTGGGTACCTCCCTGGTGGTGTTGTTAGGGGCGGCCATTGGGGGGTCAGCAGGAGGGATTGGTACCCTCCTGCCGGTGATCTTAGGGGTGGAGTTGGGGGGTCCGGCAGGAGGAGTTGGGCACCATCCTGCAGGTGATATTCAGGGGCCGTGGGGGAGTCAGCAGGAGAGGTTGGATACCCTCCTGCCGCGATTGTCATGGGGGTGGTTTTTTTCAGCAGGAAGGGTTGAGCACATTCCTGCCGGCGATCATATGGGGCCATTGAGGGGCAGCAGGAGGGGTTGGGTACCTTCCTGGTGGTGTTGTTAGGGGGGGTCATTTGGGGGTCAGCAGGAGGGATTGGTACCTTCCTGCCGGTGATCTTAGGGTGGGCCATTGGGGGGTTCAGCAGGAGTTGGGCACTCTCCTAAGAACATAAGAACATAAGTGGGAGCCTTCAGAAAAAGGACCCACAGATGGGACTGAGAGGAAAATCTTGGACAAAGGCACTGAGAGGAAATTTTTGGACAAAGGGACTGGGAGGGAACTTTTGGACAAAGGGACTGAGTGGAAATCTTCAGAAAAAGGGCCCACAGATGCAATGCAGGGGCCCAGTGCCCAAATGAATCTAACAGGCAGGGTCGAGAGAGAACAATGGGAGCCAGGGGACCATCCAAAAAAGGGGATACTGGCTGGGGGCAGAACGGACACGCCACGGGAGGTGGATGACCGAGTAAAGGCAAGCCAGGTGGGAGCGCCGAGCCATGGAAAGAAAACAGCAGGGCGGGCGACAAATCAGGACCTATATTGCCTCTACACAAATGCGAGGAGCCTCAGGGCCAAAATGGGAGAGTTGGAAATTATAGCCAGTCAAAAAGCCTTAGACATAATTGGAATCACAGAAACGTGGTGGGCTGATGACAATAAATGGGATGTGGTCATACAAGGGTACAAACTCTACAGGAGAGACAGGACACACAAGAAGGGTGGAGGAATAGCGCTATACATAAAGGACTCCATACCCTCAACCAAAATGGAAACAGCAGTAAGGGCGGACGGCTTGGAATCAATATGGGTTAAGCTACCAGGAGGATCTGGAGCAGACATCAAATTGGGTCTATACTATCGTCCGCCTGGCCAATCGGAAGAAATCGACCGGGACCTGGAGACTGAACTGCGGCAGGTATGCAAGAATGGAAGTGTGGTGGTGATGGGGGACTTCAACTACCCTGGGATAGACTGGAGTATCAGGCACTCAAGTTGCGTGAGAGAGACCAAATTCCTGGAAGCCACGAGGGACTGTTTCCTGGAGCAGCTGGTCACGGAACCTACACGAGGAGAAGCTACTCTTGATCTAATCTTCAGTGGACTGGGGGGACCTGCAAAGGAAGTAGCAGTATTAGACCCACTGGGGAACAGCGATCATAACATGATCCAGTGCAGACTAGAACTGGGATCATCCAGGGTGAAAAGAACCACAACAACAGCGCTCAACTTCAGAAAAGGGAATTATGATGCAATGAGGAAAATGGTGGGGAAGAAACTCAACGGCAGCACAAGGAAGATAGAGTCCGTAGAAAGCGCCTGGACTCTGCTCAAGCGTACGGTGCACGAAGCACAGAACCTGTACGTCCCCAGGTTCAGAAAAGAGTGCAAGAAAAATCGAATAAAGAACCCAGCATGGATAACGGCTGCTGTAAAAAAGGCGATCAATGACATGAAAGCATCGTTCAAAAAATGGAAACAGGACCAAACGCAGGCCAACCAAAAGGAACACAAGGAAAGCCAGAAGGAGTGCCACCGAGTGGTTAGGAGAGCAAAGAAGGAATATGAAGAAAGACTAGCGGGAGAGGCAAAAAATTTCAAATCATTCTTCAGGTACATAAAGGGAAAGCAACCAGTGAGGGAGGAAGTGGGGCCCTTGGATGATGGGGATAGAAAGGGAGTAGTGAGGGAGGAAAAAGAAATAGCTGACAAGTTAAATGACTTCTTTACGTCGGTCTTCACGAGGGAGGACACATCCAACATTCCGGAACCAGAGGCAATAGAAAATGGAGATCAAGATAGCAAGCTGGTCCAACTAGAGGTGAGCCAGGAGGATGTCCTCAGGCAGATAGACAAGCAAAAGAGCGACAAGTCGCCAGGTCCGGACGGCATTCACCCAAGGGTGCTCAAGGAATTAAGGAATGAAATAGCAGAGACACTTCAGCAAATATGCAACCTATCCCTAAAAACTGGAGAGATCCCGGAGGACTGGAAAATAGCTAATGTCACGCCCATTTTCAAGAAGGGTTCAAGGGGCGACCCGGGAAACTATAGGCCGGTGAGCCTCACATCGGTCCCGGGAAAGATGATGGAGGCGCTGATTAAGGACAGCATCTGTGATCATATTAAAAAAAATGGACAGCTAAGGTCGAGCCAGCATGGGTTCTGCAAGGGTAGGTCGTGCCTCACAAACTTGTTGTACTTCTTTGAGGGGGTATATAGCCAGGTGGACAAAGGTGAACCCATAGACATAATTTACCTAGACTTCCAGAAAGCCTTCGATAAGGTACCACATGAGCGGTTGCTCAGGAAGCTATGGAATCACGGGGTGCGAGGGGAGGTCCACCGATGGATCAAAAACTGGCTGGCAGATAGAAAGCAGAGGGTTGGTGTAAAGGGCCACTACTCGGACTGGCAAGGGGTCACGAACGGGGTTCCTCAAGGGACCACTCCTGTTTAACATATTCATAGACGACCTGGAGGCGGGAACAAAATGTGAGGTCATCAAATTCGCAGATGACACCAAACTATTCAGCAAGGTTGAAACCACGGTAGATTGCGAGGATCTTCAAAGGGATCTTACGACACTGGAAGAATGGGCGAAAAAGTGGCAAATGAGCTTCAACGTAGGGAAATGCAAGGTCATGCATATAGGGAGAAGGAACCCGATGTTCACTTACAAAATGGGGGGATCAATGCTAGGGGTCAGTAAGCTGGAAAGAGACCTGGGAGTGATGGTAGACAGAACGAAGGAAGTCATCCTGCCACTGTACCGGGCTATGGTGCGCCCGCATCTGGAATACTGTGTACAGTACTGGTCACCGTACCTCAAAAAGGACATGGCAATGCTTGAGGGAGTCCAGAGAAGAGCAACTAAACTGATTAAGGGTATGGAAAACCTTACATACACTGACAGACTGAAGAAGCTGGGGCTGTTCTCCCTGGAAAAGCGGAGACTCAGAGGAGATATGATAGAGACCTTCAAGATCCTGAGGGGCATCGAAAAGGTTGACAAGGAAAGATTTTTCAATTTGAAAGAAACCACAAGAACAAGGGGACACTCGATGAAATTGAAGGGGGACAGGTTTAGAACAAACGCAAGGAAATTCTTTTTCACACAGAGGGTGGTGGACACATGGAACACCCTTCCGGAGGCCGTGATAGGAAATAGCACAGTACAGGGTTTCAAGGAAGACCTGGATAGGTTCCTGGAGGACAAAGGGATTGAGGGGTACAGATAAGAGCAGTGGAAGGTTTAGAGATAAGTGTAAGAGGTAGGTATAAAATTAGTCAGGGACCGCTGCTCAGGCAATATGCCTGATGGGCCGCCGCGTGAGCGGACCGCTGGGCGGGATGGATCTCTGGTCTGCCCCGGCGGAGGCAACTACTTATGTTCTTATGTTCTTATAAGAAGTTGCCTCCGCTGAGTCAGACTAGAGGTCCATCCTGCCCAGCGGTCCGCTCTCGCGGCGGCCCATCAGGCCTAATTGCCTGAACAGTGTCCCTGACTAATTTTATAACTGCCTCTAATCCTCTAATCCTATCCCTATTACCTACCTCTACTCCTATCTGTACCCCTTAATCCCTTTGTCCTCCAGGTACCTGTCCAGACCCTCTTTGAAGCCCTGTAGCTTGCTCCTGCTTATCACATACTCCGGTAGCGCGTTCCATGTGTCCACCACCCTCTGAGTGAAAAAGAACTTCCTGGCGTTTGTTCTAAACCTTTCCCCTTTCAATTTCTCTGAGTGCCCCCTTGTACTTGTGGTTCCCCGTAATTTGAAAAATCTGTCCCTGTCTACCCTTTCTATGCCCTTCATGATCTTGAAGGTTTCTATCATGTCTCCTCTAAGTCTCCGCTTCTCCAGGGAGAAAAGCCCCAGCTTCTTCAGTCTGTCAGTATATGAGAGGTCTTCCATACCCTTTATTAGCTTAGTTGCTTTTTTCTGGACTCTCTCAAGAACCGCCATGTCCTTCTTGAGGGCGCACCATTGCACGATACAGTGGCAGGATGACTTCCTTCGTCCTGGTCGTGATACCCTTCTTAATGATGCCCAACATTCTGTTTGCCTTCCTTGAGGCTGTGGCGCACTGCGCCGACGCCTTCAATGATGTGTCTATCATCACTCCCAGGTCTCTTTCAAGGTTACTCACCCCTAGCGGTGATTCCCCCCATTTTTTAAGTGAACATCAGGTTCTTTTTCCCTACATGCATGACCTTGCATTTCCCTATGTTGAAGCTCATTTGCCACTTTTTGGCCCACTCTTCCAGCGCTGTCAGATCTTTTTGGAGATTTTTACAGTCCTCCTTGCTTTCAACCCTGCTGTATAATTTGGTGTCATCCGCAAATTTAATAACCTCACATTTTGTTCCTGCTTCCAGGTCGTTAATAAATATATTGAACAGGAGCGGTCCCAGCACCGACCCCTGAGGAATTCCGCTCGTGACCCATTGCCAGTCTGAGTAATGGCCCTTTATTCCAACCCTCTGTTTCTTGTCCGCCAGCCAGTTTTTGATCCATCGGTGGACCTCCCCTTGCACCCCGTGGTTCCATAGATTCCTTAGCAGTCTTTCATGTGGTACCTTGTCGAAGGCTTTTTAGAAGTCAAGGTAAATGATGTCTATAGATTCCCCTTTATCCACCTGGCTGTTCACCCCCTCAAAGAAGTATAATAAGTTGGTGAGGCATGACCTGCCCTTGCAGAAGCCATGCTGGCTCGGCTTTAGCTGCCCAGTGTTTTCGATGTGTTCCCAGATGCAGTCTTTAATCAGCGCTTCCATCATCTTTCCCGGGACCGAGGTCAAGCTCACCGGCCTGTAGTTTCCTGGGTCTCCCCTTGAACCTTTCTTGTAGATGGGCGTGACATTTGCTATTTTCCAGTCTTCCGGAATCTCTCCAGTTTTTAAGGATAGGTTGCATATTTGTCTAAGTGGCTCAGCTATTTCGTTCCTTAGTTCCTTGAGTACCCTTGGGTGAATGCCGTCCGGACCTGGTGATTTGTCGCTCTTTAGCCTGTTTATCTGCCTGAGGACATCGACTTTGCTTACCTCAAGTTGGACCAGATTTTCATCCTGATCTCCTTTTACGATCTCCTCGGGTTCCGGAATGTTGGTTGTGTCCTCCCTTGTGAAGACTGAAGTGAAGAACTCATTTAGCCTGTCAGCTATCTCCTTTTCCTCTTTTACCACTCCCTTTCTGTCTCCATCATCCAAGGGTCCCACTTCCTCCCTTGTTGGTTGCTTCCCCTTGACGTACCTGAAAAATGATTTGAAGTTTGTTGCTTCCCTTGCCAGTCTCTCTTCATATTCTCTTTTTGCTTTCCTAACCACTCGGTGACATTCCTTTTGGTGTTTTTTGTGCTCCTTTTGGTTGTCCTCTGATTTGTCCTTTTTCCATTTTTTGAATGATGCCTTCTTGTCACTTATCGCCCTTTTTACTGCATTTGTTATCCACACTGGGTTTTTTGTTCTATTTTTTTTGCACCCTTTCCTGAACTTGGGGACGCACAGGTTTTGTGCTTCGTGCACCATGCCCTTGAGTAAGGTCCAGGCTTTTTCTACGGACTCCATCTTCCTTGCAGTGTCGTTGAGTTTCTTTCCCACCATTTTCCTCATGGCATCATAATTCCCTTTTTTGAAGTTCAGTGCTGTTGTTGTAGTTCTTTTCACCTTTGATGATCCAATTTCTAGCCTGTACTGAATCGTGTTATGATCGCTGTTTCCTAGTGGGGCTAATACCACCAGCTCTTTAGTGGGTCCCCCATGTCCGGTGAAGATTAGATCAAGAGTGGCATCTCCCCGTGTTGGTTCCGTGATCAGTTGTTCCATGAAACAGTCCCTCGTGACCTCCAGGAATTTGGTCTCCCTCATGCAGTTTGAGTGCCCTATACTCCAGTCTATTCCAGGGTAGTTGAAGTCTCCCATCACCACCACACTTCCGCTTTTGCATACCTGCCCCAGTTCAGCCTCCAGATCCTGGTTGATTTCTTCCGTTTGTCCCGGTGGGCGATAGTACAGACCCAATTTTATGTCTGCTCCAGTTCCTCCGGATAGCTTAACCCATAGTGATTCCAAGTCATCCGCCTTTGCTATTGTTTCCATCCTGGTTGAATGTATGGAATCCCTTATATATAGTGCTATTCCTCCACCTTTTTTGTGTGGCCTATCTCTCCTGTAGAGTTTGAACCCTGGTAAAGCCACATCCCATTTATTGTCATCAGACCACCAGGCGATCATTGGAGGGGCGGTGGGGGACCCTTCTGTCATGATCCTTGGGGGTACGGGTTCTGTCAGCAGGAAGAGCAGAGCACTTTCCTGCAAGTGATCTTAGGGGGCCTTTGGGGGGTCGGTAGGAGGGGTTGAGTACCTTCCTGCCGTGATTATAGGGGGAGTGGGTTCGGTTGGCTGGAAGGGGTGAGCACTTTCCTGCCGGCGATCCTAGGGGGGCATTGGATGGTCCGGCAGAAGGGGTTGGGTACCTACCTGCCGGTGATCATCGTGGGGTGGATTCTGTCGGCAGAAGGGCTGAGTAAATTCATGCCGGCAATCCTAGGTGCGGCATTGGGTAGTCCAACAGAATTTGTGCTCCCTCCTGCCGGCGATCTTCTAGGGTGCCATTGGGGTGGTCGGCGGGAGGGGTTGGGTACCTTCCTGCCGATGTTCCTTGGTGGGGAGGGTTTTCTGGCAGGAAGAGCTGAGCACTTTCCTGCCGGCGATCCTATGGGGACGTTGGGATGTCCGGCAGGAGGGGGTGGGTACCTACCTGCCAGCAATCATCGAAGGGCAGTTTCTGTCAGCAGAAAGGGCTGAGTACCTTCCTGCTGGCAATCTTAGGTGCGGCATTGGGTGGTCCGGCAAGAGTTGTGCACTCTTCTTCCGGCGATCTTCAAGGGGGCCATTAGGTGGGTCGGCAGGAGGGATTGGGTACCTTCCTGCTTGCATTCATCAGGGGGAGGGTTGTTTTAGCAGGAACGGCTGAGCACCTTCCTATTGGTGATCTTAGGGGGTCCGGAAGTAGGAGTTGGGCACCCTCCTGCTGCGATTGTCAGAGGTAGGTTCTGTTGGCAGGAAGGGCTGAGCACCTTCCTGCCAACAATCATAGGGGGGCGTTGGGGGTCTGGGACAAAGATTTGAACACCCTTCTGTCGGCGATCGTCAGGGGGGCCATTGGAGGGGTCCTGTCGGCAGGAAGGGTTGAGCACCTTCCTGCCAGCAATCTCAGGGGGGCATGTGGGGTCCGGCCGGAGGAGTTGGGAACCTTCCTGCTTGCGATCTTCGGGGGGCTGTGGGGGGTCAGTAAGAGGTGTTGGTTGCATTCCTTCCGGCAATCGTCGTGGGGGTTGTATCGGCAGGAAGGGATAAACACCGGCAATCTCAGGGGGGCATGTGGGGTCCGGCCGGAGGAGTTAGGTACCTTCCTGCTGGCGATCGTCGGGGGCGGGTTCTGTCGGCAGGAAGGGCTGAGTAACTTCCTGCCGGCAATCTTAGAGGGGGCATTGGGAGGTCTGGCAGGAGAAGTTGGGCACCCTCCTGCCGGCGATCGTTGGGGGGCCATTGGAGGGGTCCGGCAGGAGGGGTTGGGTACCTTCCTGCCCATGATCTTAGGGGGGTGTTGGCGGGTCCGGTCGGAGGAAATGAGCACTCTCTTGTTGGCAATCTTCGGGGGGGCCATTGGGGAGGTCGGCAGAAGGGGTTGGGTACCTTCCTGCAAGTGATCATCATGGGGTGGGTTCTGTCGGCAGGAAGGATTGAGCACCTTCCTGCTGGTGGTCTTAGGGGCGTCCATTGGGGGGTCAGCAGAAGGGATTGGTACCCTCCTGCCGGTGATCTTAGGGTAAGCCATTGGGAGGTCCGGCAGGAGTTGGGCACACTCCTGCAGGCGATCTTTGGAGGGTCATTGGAGAGTCAGCAGTTGCGGTGGGGGACCATTCTGTCACGATCCTTGGGGGGACGGGTTCTGTCAGCAGGAAGAGCAGAGCACTTTCCTGCAAGTGATCTTAGGGGGCCTTTGGGGGGTCGGCAGGAGGAGTTGAGTACCCTCCTGCTGCGATTATAGGGGGAGTGGGTTCGGTCGGCAGGAAGGGCTGAGCACCTTCCTGCCAGCCATCCTAGGGGGCATTGGGGGGTCCGGCAGGAGGGGTTGGGTACCTACCTGCCGGCGATCATTATGGGATGGATTCTGTCGGCAGAAGGGCTGAGTACCTTCCTGCCGGCAATCCAAGGTGAGGCATAGGGTAGCCCGGCAGGAGTTGTGCACCTTCCTGCCGGCGAACTTCAAGGGTGCCATTGGGGTGGTCGGCAGGAGGGGTTGGGTACCTTCCTGTCAGCGTTCCTTGGGGGGTGGTTTTTTTGGCAGGAAGGGCTGAGCACCTTCCTGCCGGCGATCCTACGGGGGCGTTGGGGGGTTTGGCAGGAGGGGTTGGGTACCTATCTGCCGGCAATCATCAAAAGGTAGTTTCTGTCAGCAGAAAGGGCTGAGTACCTTCCTGCCGGCAATCTTAGATGCGGTATTGGGTGGTCCGGCAAGAATTGTGCACCCTCCTGCCGGCGATCTTCATGGGGGCCATTGGGTGGGTCGGCAGGATGGATTGGGTACCTTCCTGCTGGCGTTCATCAGAGAGAGGGTTCTTTTGGCAGGAAGGGCTGAGCACCTTCCTACCGGCGATCTTAGGGGGGACGTTGGGGAGTCTGGAAGGAGGAGTTGGGTACCCTCCTGCCGCGATTGTTGGGGGTAGGTTCTGTCGGCAGGAAGGGCTGAGCACCTACAATCATAGGGTGCATTGGGGTGTCTGGGAGGAAGAGTTGAACACCCTTCTGTCGGCGATCGTCAGTGGGGCCATTGGAGGGGTCTGGCAGGTGGGGTTGGGTACCTTCCTGGTGGTGTTCTTAGGGTGGGCCATTTGGTGATCAGCAGGAGGGATTGGGTACTCCCCTGCCGGTGAACAAAGGGGGGGCATTGGGTGGTCCGGCAGGAGGGGTGGGGTGCCCTCCTGTCGCAATCATTGGGGGTACATAAGTACATAAGTAGTCGCCTCCGCCGGGGCAGACCAGAGGTCCTTCCTGCCCAGCGGTCCGCTCACGCGGCGGCCCATCAGGCATATTGCCTGAGCAGCAGTCCCTGACTAATTTTATGCCTACCTCTACACTTATCTCTAAACCTTCCACTGCTCTTATCTGTACCCCTCAATCCCTTTGTCCTCCAGGAACCTATCCAGGTCTTCCTTGAAACCCTGTACTGTGCTATTTCCTATCACGGCTTCAGGAAGGGTGTTCCATGTTTCCACCACCCTCTGTGTGAAAAACAATTTCCTTGCGTTTGTTCTAAACCTGTCCCCCTTCAATTTCATCGAGTGACCCCTTGTTCTTGTGGTTTCTTTCAAATTGAAAAATCTGTCCATGTCAACCTTTTCGATGCCCCTCAGGATCTTGAAGGTCTCTATCATATCTCCTCTGAGTCTCCGCTTCTCCAGGGAGAACAGCCCCGGCCTCTTCAGTCTGTCAGTGTATGTAAGGTTTTCCATACCCTTAATCAGTTTAGTTGCTCTTCTCTGGACTCCCTCAAGCATTGCCATGTCCTTTTTGAGGTACGGTGACCAGTACTGTACACAGTATTCCAGATGCGGGCGCACCATAGCCCGGTACAGTGGCAGGATGACTTCCTTCGTTCTGCTCGAGATACCCTTCTTAATGATACCTAACATTTGGTTTGCTTTCCTCGAGGCTGTGGCGCACTGTTCCGATGCCTTCAATGTCGTGTCTACCATCACTCCCAGGTCTCTTTCCAGCTTACTGACCCCTAGCATTGATCCCCCCATTTTGTAAGTGAACATCGGGTTCCTTCTCCCTATATGCATGACCTTGCATTTCCCTACGTTGAAGCTCATTTGCCACTTTTTCGCCCATTCTTCCAGTGTCGTAAGATCCCTTTGAAGATCCTCGCAATCTACCGTGGTTTCAACCTTGCTGAATAGTTTGGTGTCATCTGCGAATTTGATGACCTCACATTTTGTTCCCGCCTCCAGGTCGTCTATGAATATGTTAAACAGGAGTGGTCCCTTGAGGAACCCCGTTCGTGACCCCTTGCCAGTCCGAGTAGTGGCCCTTTACACCAACCCTCTGCTTTCTATCTGCCAGCCAGTTTTTGATCCATCGGTGGACCTCCCCTCGCACCCCGTGATTCCATAGCTTCCTGAGCAACCGCTCATGTGGTACCTTATCGAAGGCTTTCTGGAAGTCTAGGTAAATTATGTCTATGGGTTCACCTTTGTCCACCTGGCTATTTACCCCCTCAAAGAAGTACAACAAGTGCGGGTTCTGTTAGCAGGAAGGGCTGAGCACCTTCCTGCTAGCGAACTTAGGGGTCCTTTGGGGGGTCGGCATGAGGGTTTGGGTATCTTCATGCCATAGATCGTCAGGGGGCAGGTTCTGTCGGCAGGAAGGGCTGAGCCCCTTCCTGCCGGCAATCTTAAGGGGGGCGTTGGGGTGTTGGGGTGTCGGGGGGGCCATTGGAGGGGTCGGCTGGAGGTATGGGTACTTTCCAGCCGGCAATCTTAGAGGATGTGTTGAAGGGTCCTTCCTTAGGGTGATAGTCGGGGGGTCCGGCAGGAGGGGTTGGGTACCTTACTGGTGGTGTTCTTAGGGGGGGTTATTGGGGTGTCAGCAGGAGGAATTGGGTACACACCTGCTGGTGATCTTAGAGGGGGCATTAGGGGGTCCGGTAGGAGCAGTTGGGCATCCTCCTGCCAGCGATCTTCGGGGGCCCTTGGGGAGGTCAGCAGGAGGTGTGGGGTACCCTACTGTCACGAACCTTGGGTGGGGGCAGGTTCTGTCAGCAGGAAGGTCAGAGCACCTTCCTGCCAGCGATCTTAGGGGTCCATTGGGGGGTCGGCAGGAGGGGTTGGGTACCCTCGGCCAGATTATCGGGGGAGTTTGTTCTGTCGTCAGGAAGGGCTGAGCATCTTCATGCCAGCGATCCTAGGTTGGGCATTGGGGGTCCAGCAAGAGTGGTTGGGTACCTTCTTGCCGATGATCGACGAGGCACTCATCAATACACTCAGTAAACTTATTTTTTGTTTAGAACTCTGCTCAGAGACATGAAGGCTGATTACTCGGCCTCACCTACCAATCATTGCAGTGTTCAGAAAATTTTTTTTTGAAATTCTTATTAATAATGCGCTAGCCAGAAGGCTATGCTGAAAGTATAATGTTCTCATGAATCCTATAAATTATACAAAATGACTTAACTTTGAATAATGACTGGTTCCGACGTGCACGTTTCGTTGCTGCGTCAGGGAACCGACAATACAGCTAAGTTTAAAGCTGGTAGTGAAGTCACTGAAAGCAAGAAATAAATACTGTAAATAACAATTCTTTAAAGTAAATGCAAGTTATAAAATACTATAGCTCTATCTTATGGCTATTAACTGGAAGAGCACACTCACCAGTGCTCTTCCACTGGTGCTCACTCACTGGAGCTCACTCACTGGTGCTCTTCCAGTTAATAGCCATAAGATAGAGCTATAGTATTTTATAACTTGCATTTACTTTAAAGAATTGTTATTTACAGTATTTATTTCTTGCTTTCAGTGACTTCACTACCAGCTTTAAACTTAGCTGTATTGTCGGTTCCCTGACGCAGCAACGAAACGTGCACGTCGGAACCAGTCACTATTCAAAGTTAAGTCATTTTGTATAATTTATAGGATTCATGAGAACATTTATACTTTCAGCATAGCCTTCTGGCTAGCGCATTATTAATAAGAATTTCAAAAAAAAAATTTCTGAACACTGCAATGATTGGTAGGTGAGGCCGAGTAATCAGCCTTCATGTCTCTGAGCAGAGTTCTAAACAAAAAATAAGTTTACTGAGTGTATTGATGAGTGCGGTGACTTTATTTTGTTCTATTGATCTCTTTAGTCACTCGACAGTAACCTTGACTTGAAAGAGTTACCCCTGTATATCTTTTTCGATGATCGACAAAAGGCAGATTCTGTCGGCAGATAGGACTGAGCACCTTCCTGCCGGCAATCTTAGGTGCGGCATTGGGTGGTTCGGCAGGAATTGTGCACCCTCCTGCCGGCGATCTTCGAGGGTACAATTGGGGTAGGGTTGGCAGTAAGGGTTGGGTACCTTCCTGCTGGCGATCATCGGGGGGAGGGTTCTGTTGGTAGGAAAGGCTGAGCACCTTCATTCCAGCGATCTTAGGGGGGGTCGTTGAGAGGTCTGGCTGGATGAGTTGGGTACCCTCCTGCTTGTGATCTTCGGGATGTTATTGGGGGGGTAAGAAGTCTAGAGGCGGATTCTGTCGGCAGAAAAGGTTGAGCACCTTCCTGCCAGCAATGTTCGAGGGGGCCATTGGGCGGTTGGCAGGAGGAGTTGGGTACCTTCCTGCCTGCAGTCAACGGTGGGGAAGGTACTGTTGGCAGGAAGGGCTGAGCATCTTCCTGCCGGTGATTTTTGGCCGGGCGTAGGGGGGTCAGGCAGTAGGGGAAGGGGTTCTTACTGCTGGTGATTTTAGGGGGAGGCGTTGGGGGGTCCGGCAGGAGGAGTTTAGCACCTTCCTGCTTGCGATCTTCGGGGGGGCCGTGGGGGTCTTCAAGAGGGGTTGGTTGCCTTCCTGCTGGTGACCGTCGGGGGGGCGGGTTCTGACAGCAGGAAGGCAGGGCTGAGCACCTTCCTGCCAGCAGTTTTAGGGGGGGCATTGGCGGGTCTGGCTGACGGGTTGGTTACCTTCCTACTGGCGATCGTAAGGGGGCGTGTTCTGTCGTCAGGAAGGGCTAAGCAACTTCCTGCTGGCAATCTTAGGGGGGCATTGGGGGATCCAGCAGGAGGGGTTGGGTACCTTCTTGCCGGCAATCAAAGGGGGGCTTTGGGTGGTCTGGCAGGAGGAATTAAGCACTCTACTGCCGGTGAGCTTCGAGGGGCCGTTGGGGGTCAGCAGGAGGGTTGGGGTACCCTCCTGCCGTGATTATTTGGGGGGCGGGTAATGTCGGTAGGATGTGCTGATCACCTTCCTGCCAGCGATATTAGGAGGGCATTGGGGGGTCCGGCAGAAGGGGTTGTATTCCTTCCTGGTGGTGTTCTTAGGGAGGCATTGGGGGGTACAGGAGGAGTTGGACACCCTCCTGCTAGAAATCTTCAGGGGGGCCATTGGGGGGTTAGCAGGAGGGGATGGGTACCTTCCTGCCAGCAATCATCGGGGGGGTGGGTTCTGTCAGCAGGAAGGGATGAACACCTTCCTGCAGGCGATCTTAGGTTGCTGTTGGAGGGTCCGGCAAGAGGGGTTGGGTACCTTTAGGGAGGTCATCAGGAGGGATTGGGTACTCTACTGCTGTTGATCTTAGGGGGGCATGTTCTGTCGGCAGGAAGGGCTGAGCACCCTCCTGCCGGTGATCGTCGGGCGGGCCTTAGGAGGGGTCGGCAGGAGGGGTTGGGTACCTTCCTGCCGGCAATCTTAGATGGGGTGTAGGCGGGCCCGGCAGGAGGAGTTGGACACCCTCCAGTTGGCGATCTTCAGGGAGCCATCTACCAAAACAATAGACTCACTCCGTGTAATCAGCAAGTCAAACAATCACTCAGTGCAAAGTAATTCTTCTTTCAGTGGGAATTCTGACTCCACTTGCTCAAAACGAGTCCGTGGTCATGGAATTCTTCATTATTCCCTTACTGATAGAATTATTTTTTAGATATTTTTTAAATTTATATACTGTTATATATCATTTTTCAACTTTTTATAACTTTTTAAATGGATATAAAAGTGTAATCACTTATCTTCAATCTTTATCAATTCCCCTTTCCGACGCGTTTCGAAGTCCTTTATCAAGGTCGGGGGAACTACAAAGGAACATAAGGATATTATACCTTCTGCTAATTTTAAAAGGCTAAAAAGTTTTGTAAATAACAGTCACTCACCGATAAGATAAGGTAATCTTACTCCAATATTCTGCCACCGGTTATCCGAAAAGATGGCCGCGGCGTTCATACTGAGTGTTCAAATAACCCCTCCCCTTACATCATACTCTCACCTAGCAACCAGCCCGACGCAAATCGCGTCACTCAAACCACATCTGAACCACGGAGACTCACACTGTCATCAAGAATCCACCTGAGCCATCCAATCCGAGGCTTCATTCAGCCCGGAGGGGGCCATAGTTTGAAGTTGGAACATCCAGCGTAATTCCCTAAGATTTAAAGTACGCTCTATATTTCCTCCCTCCCACCCTACAGTAATCATGTCCATTACCCTCCATTTTAAATCTTTCAGACCATGTTTACATAACCTCCAGTGTCTAACTAAAAGGGAAGCTTCATAGTTCATATTCACCCTAGACTTATGCTTTGTTAATCGGATCTTCACAGCTCTAGTAGTGCGACCTACATAAAGTTTTGGGCAAGGGCATTGGATCAAATATATAACGTGATCAGAACTGCAATTCCTGTTATGTCTAGCAGTATATTGAGTGCCTAAAATCGGATGGATCCACTTATCCCCTGGCATCACAAACGGACATCATTGGCAACTACCACAGGGTTCATGACTCCCCCTAATTTTAGTCATATCCTCCCTCGGGATATAATGGCCCAAACTTTCCCCTAGATTTTTCCCCCGACGATAGGAGCATATAGGGTACTCTATCAGGGATGAGATAGCAAGTTGGACAATGTGCCAATGGTTCCGTATCATACGAGCTATTTCAGAAGCTTGGGAGGAGAAATTTTTGCACAAATGCTCCAGACTCCAGTTCTTCAGTATCATCAGTGGTATTAGTTACATTCGGTTTTAGCAACAATTCTCTTTGGGCATATTTAGCTCGTTTATATGCCTTCTGGACCACTTCAATCGGATATCCTCTTTCATAAAACCTTTTTTTCATTATCTTTGCTTGAAGTCTAAACTCACTTCTCAAACGAAGGAACTGGCTAATAGGGAGATTTTGTATTAATCCCTTAGGGTGGAAGCTATGGAATCTCAGTAGACTGTTGCGATCAGTTTCTTTACGGTAAATCGTTGTAGTTAATTTACCACCTGATTTCATAATTTTTAAATCTAAAAAATTAATCTGATTTTGATGAACAGTCATATTAAATTGGATATTACTATCCACCTGATTCAGCCACTCCACAAAACTGTTTAGTTCTTCCATGGATGCAGACCACACACAGAGGATATCCTTGCTGGGGTTGAAAACCCACTCGCCGAGATTTCTGTCTTCCTCGCTGTCCCCGTGCATGCTGAAAACCCGCCTGGCCTCGTTGGCCTCTTATGGTAGAGCGTCCTCTACTCTGTCCACTACTTGAATTTGAGTCTGTGGATAGTTGATCATCATCGAAAGCCTGTTTATTACTTTGTGTGGGATTCCCTCTAAATAACCATAGATATACCTGGTTATGCATGTAATCACGTTCATCTCGCTTATATTTTTTGATCTTACTCTGTTTTATAGTATCACGATATTCCTCCATTTTTTGGTTATGGTCACTTTCCAGAACAGCATATACTTCAAAAATGTAAAGATCTGGAAAAGATTTCTGGACGATATCCTCTGTGTGTGGTCTGCATCCATGGAAGAACTAAACAGTTTTGTGGAGTGGCTGAATCAGGTGGATAGTAATATCCAATTTACTATGATTGTTCATCAAAATCAGATTAATTTTTTAGATTTAAAAATTATGAAATCAGGTGGTAAATTAATTACAATAATTTACCGTAAAGAAACTGATCGCAACAGTCTACTGAGATTCCATAGCTTCAACCCTAAGGGATTAATACAAAATCTCCCTATTAGGCAGTTCCTTCGTTTGAGAAGGATCTGTTACTCCTTGGATGAGTTTAGACTTCAAGTAAAGATAATGAAAAAAAGGTTTTATGAAAGAGGATATCCGATTGAAGTAGTCCAGAAGGCATATAAACGAGCTAAATATGCCCAAAGAGAATTGTTGCTAAAACCGAATGTAACTAATACCACTGATGATACTGAAGAACTGGAGTCTGTAGCATTCGTGCAAAATTTCTCCTCCCAAGCTCCTGAAATAGCTCATATGATACGGAACCATTGGCACATTGTCCAACTTGCTATCTCATCCCTGATAGAGTACCCTATATGCTCCTATCGTCGGGGGAAAAATCTAGGGGAAAGTTTGGGCCATTATATCCCGAGGGAGGATATGACTAAAATTAGGGGGAGTTATGAACCCTGTGGTAGTTGCCAATGGTGTCCGTTTGTGATGCCAGGGGATAAGTGGATCCATCCGATTTTAGGCACTCAATATACTGCTAGACATAACACGAATTGCAATTCTGATCACGTTATATATTTGATCCAATGCCCTTGCCCAAAACTTTATGTAGGTCGCACTACTAGAGCTGTGAAGATCCGATTAACAGAGCATAAGTCTAGGGTGAATATGAGCTATGAAGCTTCCCCTTTAGTTAGACACTGGAGGTTATGTAAACATGGTCTGAAAGATTTAAAATGGAGGGTAATGGACATGATTACTGTAGGGTGGGAGGGAGGAAATATAGAGCGTACTTTAAATCTTAGGGAATTACGCTGGATGTTCCAACTTCAAACTATGGCCCCCTCCGGGCTGAATGAAGCCTCGGATTGGATGGCTCAGGTGGATTCTTGATGACAGTGTGAGTCTCCGTGGTTCAGATGTGGTTTGAGTGACGCGATTTGCGTCGGGCTGGTTGCTAGGTGAGAGTATGATGTAAGGGGAGGGGTTATTTAAACACTCAGTATGAACGCCGCGGCCATCTTTTCGGATAGCCGGTGGCAGAATATTGGAGTAAGATTACCTTATCTTATCGATGAGTGACTGTTATTTACAAAACTTTTTAGCCTTTTAAAATTAGCAGAAGGTATAATATCCTTATGTTCCTTTGTAGTTCCCCCGAACTTGATAAAGACTTCGAAACGCATCGGGAAGGGGAATTGATAAAGATTGAAGATAAGTGATTACACTTTTATATCCATTTAAAAGTTATAAAAAGTTGAAAAATGATATATAACAGTATATAAATTTAAAAAATATCTAAAAAATAATTCTATCAGTAAGGGAATAATGAAGAATTCCATGACCACAGACTCGTTTTGAGCAAGTGGAGTCAGAATTCCCACTGAAAGAAGAATTACTTTGCACTGAGTGATTGTTTGACTGGATCTTCAGGGAGGTCAGCAGGAGGGATTGGGTACCCTCCAGCCGCGATTGTCAGGGGGCTGGTTCTGTCGGAAGGAAGGGCTGAGCACCTTCCTGCTGGCGATCTTAGGGGGGCCGTTGGGGAGGTGAGCTGGAGGGGTTGGGTACCTTCATGTTGCGATTGTCAAGAGATGGTTTCTGTCAGCGATTTTAGGGGATGTTGGGGGTCCGGCAGTAGGAGTTGTGTACCTTCCTGGCACTGTTCTTACGGGGGGTCATGGAGGGGTCCGGCAGGAGGACTTGGGCACCCTCCTGCCGGCGTTCTTTGGGGCATCAGCAGGAGGGGTTGGGTACCTCCCTGCTGCGATCATTGGGGAGAGCGGGTTCTGTCGGCAGGATGTGTTGAGCACCTTCCTGTCGGTGATTTTAGGGGGGGCGTTTGGGAGTCCAGCAGGAGGGTTAAGTACCTTCCTGCCAGAGATCTTAGGTGGGGCTTTATGGGGACCAGCAGGAGGAGTTGGGCAACCTCCTGCTTGTGATCTTCGGAGGTCGTTGGGAGGGGGGGTAAGCAAGAAGGATTGGGTACCTTCCTGCCGGCGATCGTCGAGGGGCGGATTCTGTCGGCATTAAGGGCTGAACACTTTCCTGCAGACATCTTAGGGGCAGCCTTGGGTTGTCTGGCAGGAGTTGTGCACCATCCTGCCGGCGATCTTCGAGGGGGCCATTGGGTGGTCGGCAGGAGTGGTTAAGCATCTTTCTGCTGGCGATCATAGGGGGGCTTTGGAGGGTCCAGCAGGAGTTGGGCACTCTCCTGCCAGCGATCTTCGTGGGTCCATTGGGGGGGGTGTCAGCAGGAGGGGTTGGGTACCCTCCTTCCGTGATTGTTGGGAGGGCCGTTGGGGGGCCAGCAAGAGGAGTTGGGAACCCTCCTTCCAGCAATCTTAGGGGGAGCATTGGAGGGGTCGGTAGGAGGGGTTGAGTACCTTCCTGCCCATGATCTTAGAGGGGGCGTTGGGGGGGTCAGGCAGGAGGGGTTGGGTAACCTTCCTGGTGGTGTTCTTAGGGGGGCTTTGGGAGGGTCCAGGAGGAGTTGGGCACCCTACTGCTGGCAGTCTTCAGGGGGGGGCATTGGGGAAGTCAGCAGGAGGGATTGGGTACCATCCTGTCATGATTGTCAGGGGGCAGATTCTGTCGGCAGGAAGGGCTGAGTACCTTTCTGCCGGTGATCTTAGGGGGGGTGTTGGGGAGTCTGGCAGGAGGGGTTGGGTACATTTATGCCTGTGATCTTAGGGGGGCATTGGGGGTCCGGCAGGAGATGGGCACAATCTTGCCGGCGATCTTCGGGCAGGGCCATTGGGGGGGGTCGGCAGAAGGGGTTGGGTACCTTCCTGCCAGATTTCATCAGCGAAGTGGGTTCTGTTGGCAGGAAGGGATGAGCACCTTCCTGACAGCGATCTTAGGGGGACATTGGAAGTCCGGCAGGAAGGGTTGGGTACCCTCCTGGCGGTGTTCTTAGGTGGGCTTTGGGGATGTCCAGCAGGTAGAGTTGGGCACCCTCTTGCCGGCAATCTTCAGGGGGGCATTGGGGTGGTCAGCTGAAGGGGTTGGGTACCCTCTTGCTGTGATTGTCAGGGGGCGGGTTCTATCAGCAGGAGGAGCTAAGCACATTCCTGCTGACGATTTTAGGAGGAGTTGGGCACCCAACTGCCGGTTATCTTCTGGGGGCCATTAGGGGTTCAGCAGCAGGTATTTCGGTAACCTCTTGCCGCGATTGTGGGGGGCAGGTTTGTCAGCAGTAAAGGCTGAGCACATTGCTGCCGGCAATCTTAGGGGGGGCATTGGGGGGTCCGGCAGGAAGAGTTGGGCACCCTCCTGCTGGCGATCATCAAGGGGGCTATTGGAGGGGTCGGCAGGAGGGGTTGAGTACCTTCCTGCTGTTGATCATAGGGGCGGATGTTGTTGGCAGGAACAGATAAGCACCTTCTTAGGGTGATCTTAGGGGTGTGCTGGGGGGTCAGGCAGGAGGGGTTGGGTACCTTCCTGGTGGTGTTCTTAGGGGGGCATTGGGGTGTCAGGCAGAAGGGGTTGGGTAACCTTCCTGGCGGTGTTCTTAGGGGGGCGTTGGGGAGTCCATCAGGAGGAGTTGGGCACCCTCCTGCCGGCGATTGTCAGGGGGCCATTGGAGAGGACCAGCAGAAGGGGTTGGGTACCTTCCTGGTGGTGTTCTTAGGGGTGTTTGGGGGGACCTGGCCAGAGGGGTTGGGTACCTTCCTGCCCGTGATCTTAGGGGGGGAGTTGGGGGGTCTGGTAGGAGGAGATGGGCACCCTCCTTCCGGCTATCTTTAGAGGGGGCCATTGGTGGGGTCGGCAGAAGGGGTTGGGTACCTTCCTGCCAGCAATCATCGGGGGTGGGTTCTGTCAGCAGGAAGGGATGAGCACCTTCCTGCCAGCAATCTTAGGGGGGGGCGTTGGGGGGTCCAGCAGGAAGGGTTGGGTACCCTCCTGCCACGATTGTCGGGGGGGAAGGTTCTGTCGGCAGGAAGGGCTGAGTATCTTTTTGCTGGCAATCTTAGGGGTGATGGGGGGTCTGGCAGGAGGAGTTGGGCACCCTCCTGCCTGATATCATCAGGGGGGCCATTGGAGGGGTCTGGCAGGATGGGTTGGGTACCTTCCTGGTGGTGTTCTTAGGGGGGCCATTCGGGGGGTCATCAGGAGTAGTTAGATACCATCATGCCGCAATTGTCGGTGGGGCCGTTGGGGAGGTTGACAAGAGGGGTTGAGCACCTTCCTGCTGGCGATCTTCGGTGGGCCATTGAGGGGGGTTGGCAGGAGGGGTTAGGTACCTTCCTGCCGGCAATCTTGGAGGGGGAATTTGGGGGTCCAGCAGGAGGAGTTGGGCACCCTCCTGCTTGCGATCTATGGGGGGCCAGGGGGGCAGCAGGAGGGTTTGGATACCCTCTTGCTGCAATTGTTGGGGGGTCAGACAGAGGGATTGAGAACCCTCTTGCTGCAATTGTTGGGGGGCCACTGGGGGGGTCGGCAGGAAGGTTTTAGCACCTTCCTGCCAGCAATCTAAGGGGGAATGGGGGGTCCGGCCGGAGGAGTTAGGTACCTTCCTGCTGGCAATCAGCGGAGGGGCGGGTTCTGTCGGCTGGAAGGGCTGAGTACTTTCCTGCCGACAATCTTAGGGGGGTCTTTGGGGGGTCCGGCAGGAGATGTTGGGCACCCTCCTGCCGGCGATCGTCGGGGGGGCCATTGGAGGGGTCCGGCAGGAGGGGTTGGGTATCTTTCTGCTCGTGATCTTAGGAGGGCATTGGCGGGTCAGATAGATGGGCACCCTCCTGCTGGCGATCTTCAGGGGGGCCATTGTGGGGGTCGGCAGAAGGGGTTGGGTACCTTCCTTCCAGTGATCATCAGGGGTGGGTTCTGTCAGCAGGAAGGGATGAGCACCTTCCTGCCGGCAAACTTAGGGGGGGTGTTGGGGGGCCGGCAGGAGGGGTTGGGTACCCTCATGCTGCGATTGTCGGGAGCAGGTTCTGTCAGCAGGAAGGGCTGAGCACCTTCCTGCCAACAATCTTAGGGGGGCATTGGGGGGTCGGCATCCTCCTACCGGCGATCGTCAGGGAGGCCATTGGAGGGGTCCAGCAGAAGGGGTTGGGTACCTACCTGGTGGTGTTTTTATGTGGGGCCAT
The DNA here is from genome assembly GCF_902459505.1 of Geotrypetes seraphini. NCBI lineage: Eukaryota > Metazoa > Chordata > Amphibia > Gymnophiona > Dermophiidae > Geotrypetes > Geotrypetes seraphini. The sequence continues at coordinate 118,565,245 of NC_047093.1, read as the reverse complement.
TGGGAGGGTCAGCATGAGAGGTTGGGTACTCTCCTGCCGGTGATCTTAGGGGGGCAGGTTCTGTCGGCAGGAAGGGCTGAGCATCTTCCTGCCGGTGATCTTAGGGGGGCCATTGGGGGGCAGCATGAGGGGTTGTGTACTCTCTTGCTGCATTTGTCCGGAGGGCCTTTGGGGGGTCAGCAGGAGGGGTTGTGTACCCTCCTGCTGCAATTGTCGTTGGGGCCGTTGGCGGGGTCGGCAGGAGGGGTTGGGTACCTTCCTGCTGACGATCTTTGGGGGTCCGTTAGGGGGTTCAGCTGGAGGGATGGCGTACCCTCCTGCCGCGATCATTGGGGGAGCGGGTTCTGTCAGTAGGAACGGTTGAGCACCTTCCTGCCGGCGATCTTAGTGAGGGCGTTGGAGGGTCAGCAGGAGGAGTTGAGCACCTTCCTGCCGGCGATGTTAGGGGGGGCGTTGGTGGGTTCGGCAGGAGGAGTTGGTCACCCTCCTGCTGGCGATCTTCGGGGTAGTCCTTGGGGGGTTCCGGGGAGGGGGTTGCGCATTGTTAAACCCGAATCTGTAACCGGCGTCTGCAACATGGATGTCGGTTACAGAATCGGGTTAAGTTTGGGCGGGTGTAGGCCCGATTCTGTATAGGATGCTCGGACCGGCGTCCTTTACAGAATCTGGGCCTAAATCTCCGTTGTTTTTGTGGTGATTTTTTGCATAGATCAGACAAGTGTAGGATCACCAGAGCATGATCAGAAATGGCGATTGGCTATTTAAAAAAAGTCAATCGTTGAGTAGAAAGAATGAGGAGCAGAGAAGAACGTAAAATCATGCTCCTGAAGATTGTGCCAAGATTTGGATTTTCTATTAGTGATGGAAGATTTCCTGTCCATCTCCAATAATGTCTTTTTCATTATTAATAATTTCATCTAAAAAGACAGGATTGTCTATTTTGGGACCATAGATATTTGTAACAGCAATTAAGGACCCCTAAATCTTTATAACAGCTTTGAAATCAATTTAAGGTCAGGTGTATTTCTTATTAGCATGACAACTCAACTGCAGGAGAGAACAAAGGCGGGCGTACCCAACGTTCTGGTATTTTTTTCGCTTCATAGTCTGGCAGGTGCATCTCTTAAAATAGGACAATGTCTGGCTGAAATTTAGAAAGATAGTCCGAGATTTTTTTCCCATTTGATAGGATTATTAAAACCCTTCAGTGTCATAATATCAAAGGAAAGATAACATCCATTCCATCAAAACTAAATAGTAAATGTTGCTATACCATGCTCTCTAACTTTGCTGAATTGGCATATAACAATAACATCAGTACAATACAAAATATAATTATTAATTAAGGACAAAGAAACCCCAACTGGGCAGTAGTTGTCGGTCATAAAGTATAAGTAATAGTAAGTCACTGTTAAAGAACAAATCACAAACTGTGACTGAATACTGGCACATGTAAACATCATATTTTTCAATGGAAGTTGGAGAAACGTTACTTCTTGGCAGCTCTTTTTCTGTATTCTGGGTGTTGTCTTGCTGGTGAGTGACGCGCAAGATCCAGCTGGGTTTATTTGACTGACGTTCTCGGACGTCACAGTGTTGTCACCTGCAGCAGAAAGTGAAATAAAATCAAGATGGAAAAGCCAAAGGATAGAAACATAGAAACATAGAAAAAGATGGCAGATAAGGGCCGCGGCCCATCTAGTCTGCCCACCCTAATGACCCTCCCCTATTTAGCTCTGTGCAGAGATCCCACTGACGATCCCATTTCTTCTTAAAATCAGGCACGCTGCTTGCCTCGATCACCTGAAGTGGAAGTCTATTCCAGCGATCAACCACTCTTTCGGTGAAAAAGTATTTCCTGGTGTCGCTGTGCAATTTCCCGCCCCTGATTTTCCATGGATGTCCTCTTGTCGCCGTCGGACCTTTGAAAAAGAAGATATCTTCTTCTACCTTGATACGGCCCGTGAGGTATTTGAACGTCTCGATCATGTCTCCCCTCTCTCTGCGTTCCTTGAGTGAGTATAGCCATAATTTATCCAGCCGTTCCTCGTATGGGAGATCCTTGAGTCCCGAGACCATCCGGGTGGCCATTCGCTGGACTGACTCAAGCCTCAGTACATCCTTGCGGTAATGAGGCCTCCAGAATTGTACGCAGTACTCCAGATGGGGCCTCACCATGGATCTATACAACGGCATAATGACTTCAGGCTTGCGGCTGACGAAACTCCTACGTATACATCCTATGATCTGCCTAGCCTTAGATGAAGTCCGCTCCAGTTGATTGGCAGTCTTCATGTCTTCACTGATGATTACCCCTAAGTCCCGTTCTGCAACAGTTCTTGCTAGGATCTCGTCATTTAGGGTGTAAGTCTCGCGTGGATTTTGACTGCCAAGGTACATGACTTTGCATTTCTTGGCATTGAAACTCAGTTGCCAGGTCCTAGACCATTGCTCCAATAGGAGTAGGTCATGTTTCATATTGTCCGTTGTGCTCTTGCTTGTTATGTTACACAGTTTGGCGTCATCGGCGAATAACGTTATTTTACCGCGAAGCCCCTCAGCCAAGTCCCTTATAAAGATATTGAAAAGGATCGGGCCCAAGACCGATTCCTGCGGCACTCCGCTGATCACTGCCGTCGTTACGGAGGGGGTGCCGTTCACCACCACCCTATGAAGCCTACCACCAAGCCAGTCCCCAACCCATTTTGTCAAAGTGTCACCTAATCCTATAGAACTCATTTTGCACAACAACCTGCGGTGAGGGACACTATCAAATGCTTTGCTGAAGTCCAAGTATACAATGTCCAAGGACTTTCCAACATCGAGCTTCCCTGTCACCCAGTCAAAGAAGCTGATTAAGTTGGATTGGCAGGATTTCCCCTGGGTAAATCCATGTTGACGGGGATCCCGTAGATTCTCCACATCCAGGATCTTATCTAATTGGTGTTTGATTAGAGTTTCCATTAGTTTGCTCACTATTGGTGTGAGACTCACTGGTCTGTAGTTCTCAGCCTCTGTCCTGCAACCTTTTTTGTGGAGTGGAATGACGTTAGCCGTTTTCCAGTCCAACGGGACTCTTCCTGTACTAAGGGAGAGATTGAAGAGCGCGGAAAGTGGTTCCGCCAGGATGTCCCTTAACTCCCTGAGCACCCTGGGGTATAGGTTGTCTGGCCCCATTGCTTTGTTAACCTTGAGTTTTGACAACTCACAGTAGACACTGCTTGTTGTAAACTTGAAATTACTAAACGGGTCTACTGAGCCATCCTTTTTTTGTAGCTGAGGGCCGGAACCTGGCGCCTCGCAGGTGAAGACCGAACAGAAGTATTCGTTTAACAGTTCAGCTTTTTCCGAGTCTGCTTCTACATAGGTCCCGTCTGGTTTCCTAAGGCGTACTATCCCGCATGTGCTGCGGTTTCTGTCGCTAATGTACCTGAAGAAGGATTTATCGCCCTTCTTGATGTTCTTTGCTAAAGTTTCCTCCATTCGGAATTTGGCCTCTCTAACTGCTGTTTTGACGGCTCTTGCCCTAGTCAAATAGACTTCTCTAGAGTCCTGAGATACTGTATGTTTGTAGGAGATGAACGCTTTTTTCTTCTCTTTTATGAGGTCCGAGATCTCCGCAGAGAACCATTGTGGCTTATTGTTCCTGTGCCGTTTGCTCACTGATTTTATATAGCGATTGGTTGCCTCCTGAATGGTAGCTTTCAGAGTCAACCACAGTTCCTCTACGTTATCTGTTCCTGCTTGGTTTTGTAGTGCTTGATGGATGAAATCCCCCATACCCTCAAAGTTGGCGTTCTTGAAGCTAAGGACCCTGGTCAATGTGTTAGTTTTGGCTAAACCCTTCCTGAGTTTGAACCATATCATATTGTGGTCGCTGGAGGCCAACTTGTCGCCCACTGAGACCTCAGTGACACTTTCACCATTGGTAAGCAATAGGTCCAGTATTGCCTGTTCCCTCATTGGCTCCAATACCAGTTGCCTCAATTTAGCTCCCTTCATAGAGTTCAATAGTCTCCTGCTGCTGCTGGATGCAGAGGAAAGTGTGTTCCAGTCCACATCAGGCATGTTGAAGTCTCCTAACAACACTGTATCCCCACGCAAGGTGATATTCTCTATGTCACCGATTAATTCTATATCTATGTCATCCTGTTGCCTTGGGGGTCTGTATACTAAGCCAAGATACAGGCATTTGTCATTCCCCCTAGTCAAATTTACCCAAAGGGATTCCCCTGTGTACCTGATATCTGTGATTCTGGTGACTTTAATATCATCCCTAGTGTATATTGCTACACCACCTCCCATTCTGCCCTCCCTGTCTTGGCGAAGAAGGTATCACCATGTCCCACCCGTGGGAGTCGGTGAGCCAGGTCTCAGATATCGCCACCACATCCAGGTCAGCGTTTCTCATTTCAGTCTCAAGTTCCAGGATCTTGTTGCCCAAACTATGGGCGTTGACGTACATAGCCCTCCATGTAGCATGTTTGCTATGCCTCCCTGGGGCTGTTCCTGCTTGAGCTGCGTGGACCTTTTCAGTACTTGTAGTTTGTGTACCTTCCCTAGACCCAGTATTGCAAAGTGTACCTACCCTAGGTTCGAAAGTGTTTGTACTCTGTGGGGGAATAACTGTTTGAGCTACTTTAATTCTTTTAGTACAGCTTGCAATGTGTGTACCCTCCCTAGACCTGGAATTACAGTATGAACCTACCTTAGACTTAGAAATGTGTGTACTCGCCCCATACTTAGAATGTGTTTACTCATCACAGTCCCAGACCCAGAATTGCGGTGTTTGCTTACCCCAGACTCAGAAAAGTATTGATGGCATAGCTCGTCAGATAGGTTGTTTGTGCTTGTACCCTCCCCCAACATACCTAGTTTAAAGCCTTGTTAAGTAGGCGGGCCAGTCGGTGTCCAAGGACGATCTTCCCTCTTCTAGTCAAGTGTAGCCCAACTGGTCCCTGTAGTCCTAGTAGTGTCTCTCCATGTTTCAGGAACCCGAAGTTCATCTCCTTGCACCAATCTCGCAGCCAGTCGTTAGTCCTCTGGATGCGATCCTCCCTGGCTCTGCCCTTGCCCCTTACAGGGAGGATCGAGGAGAAGACCACATGTCCATACATTCTCCTCAGCTTCTCACCCAGGGCTCTGAAATCTGCCGGTATGCTATCCTGGGTGCTCCTGGCGGTGTCGTTTGTTCCGACGTGGATGAGGATCATGGGGAAGTGGTCCTGAGGCTTGATGAGTCTATCCAGGCAAGCGGTTACATCCCGGATCCTGGCCCCTGGCAAACAGCAAACCTCTCTTGATTGCAAGTCTGGTCTGCAGATTGGTCCCTCGGTGCTCCTCAGTAGCGAATCTCCAATGACAACCACTCTGCGCTTCTTATGGGTGGTTCGTCCTGGTGTCTCTGGAACTGGAATCTCCTGTTGATCATCTCTCTGTACCTCATTGTCAGGTTCGTCCTGTAGCAGTTGGAATCTGTTCTTCAGGGTGATCTGCGGGGTCGATGTAGAACAGCCCTGTGTGTGAGAGAAAGAGACAGAAGATGAGGAAGGTCTTCTGCGTTTTCCTGTGGAGGAAGTTACCAGTTGCCAAGAGTCAGCGTCCCCTGCCTCCTCCTGTATTCCGATGGTTGGTCTGGAGGTTTCAGGATTGGTAGTTTGTTTGGGTGTCGCGGGTATGGTCACATTAGGTTCCTGTTTGGTGATCTGGGACAGTTCCTGGATGACACCGTCGATGAAGGTCTCGTCATCTCGAATGCTTCTTAAGCGCTGGACCTCTTCTCTCAGGTTCCTCAGCTCCAGTAAAAGGTTTTCATCTGGCTGATCCGTTACATCTGTCTGTGTAGCAACTGTAGACATTTTCAAGGGGATGGCCTCGGTCTGTACAGAGACCTCTGTACTCCGTCCTGGTTTCCCCTCCATCTGCACATGTGCCGTAGCCACCCCCTGGATATCCTCGGTGACTGTACTGCCTGTCTTGATTGAAGTCTTGCTACTTCTGGTTCTACCTGCCATTTTAGAAGGTGAAAATTATTTAGAAATCCCTTTTTTTTTTTTTTTTTAGATAGTTATAGTTTTTTTTATAGGTTAGATAGTGTTGAGGTTATAGTTTTTTGTTATAGGTTAGATAGTGTTGAGGATATAGGTTAGCTAGTGTTGAGGTTTAAGAGATAGAGATAGTCAGTAGTCAGATGATTGTTAGTTAAGACTGTCTGTTTCTTAGTGGGCTAGGGAGGTCTAAATGGTTTGAGGAAAGTGACTGGTGAGGTCTGCCTGCTTAGAGTGAAGGTTGTAGGTGCTTGGTGGTTTGGTAGAGAGTGGAAGGATTTGGTAGGAAGTTGGTAGTTTAGATTGTAGTTAATTTGGTAATTAGTAGTTGTAGAAGCTCAAGTACAGATTAAAGTTGAAGGTTATTCCTTTGAGGCCCTTCTTGAGGCCCTTCGCAAAGGCGCTCTCGCTAAGGCGAGCGCCTTTGCCGCTCGCCTTCGCCGCACGCCGAACGGCTGCGTGCCATTGGCTCGACCACTTTTATGGGGGAGTCAGCTGGTGACGTCGGGGGGTGGGCGGATATATCTCTCGCCTCTTTCCCCTCGATTCTGCTAGGTCTGCTCCTGTCCTTCTGCTTTCTCCTCTGCCTGCTCGGCTGCTTTCACTCGCTCTCCTCTCCTTACTTTTGACCCCCTCTGCACAGTCTGCCTCTCTCTCCGCTTTCACTTGTTGACCTATTGCTGTCCCCAACAATTTAATATTATTGCTAAATAACCTCTATTACTTAATTAAATTAAGTGAAATAGGTCTCACTGATACTGCACTTAGTTGGTTTAATGATTTTTTAAAAACTGTAGTAATCATAGTAAATGAGTGTGTAATGAAGGTATACGTGTATCATTGAGCAGGGTACCACAAGGTTCTCCCTTATCACCAATCCTGTTCAACATTTTTATGAGCTCCTTGGGAGCTGTTTCTTTAGATCAAAATGAATGTCTTTACTTATTTGCGGATGAAATTTTTGTTTAGGTTCCTGTTCTTAAAGACCTAGTTAGCACCTATCCAAATATATGACTGTTTAACAAAGATTGGGCTTCTTCCTACTTATTGAAATGGAACATAAATAAACCTAAAGTTTATTTATTTAAATGCTTATTAATCACACCAACCATAGTTCTGAGTGATTGCCTATAAAATGTATACAATAAAATTGAACATAAACCCAAAACAGGTAAGAAGCAAGTGCCGTTGCTGCTCTGGTCTAGCCAGGGCTCCCTTTGGAACACTCTTGCTGCACCTCATGAAGGTCATGTGACTACAGACTTCCAGCTTGCTTCTTACCTGGATCTTGCACTGACCAGTGGGCGCCATAATGTACTGCTTTTCTTGCAAGACAAGTACTTTCCACGTATCTTTCACCCTAGGACTAGCAGGGACCCCTGAGGAAGATTTGTTTGTCGAAACACGGACCGTGTTTGGTCCAGTGTTCCCAGAAGACTAGGTCCTTAAGGTGTTAATGTGGATTGCTACATATTTATGCATTTTTAATAAAGTCCATCTCAGGAACATCGTCTCTCCACAGTGTTTCTTTGCTTTGCTTTAAAAGAGCATAGAGCAGTTTTTCTCTTTTCAGGTGGTTTTTATTTGGAATGCTTTTCTTCTGCACATTAAGGGCCTAATTCTTTTTTTTTTCAATTCTTTATTCATTTACATCTTACATCAAGAACACAATATTACATCAATTGAATCATATACATCACTTGAAATTCTTTCTATATATCATCTTAAATACATAAATTAACTCCCTCCCCCACCCACCCTTTTCACAAATATTGTAATCAAAAATATCATACATGTATTATATTAATAATATTGATTGAACCTTTAATATAACAATACACCACCCCCTTCCCTAAAATTATAATATATACTTACAGTGTAAAAAGGCGTCTAATCATTACAATAAGTTATCAATGGCCCCCAAATCTTTTTAAAATTATTATAATTCCCTGATTCTAAATAAGAAGCCCGGTCTCAGCAGCCGCCTAAGGGTGTCCTATATAGAATCACTTCTGTCCTGATGGACAGACACCTAATTCCACCTAACCACCCCGATTCTCTAATTGGCATCTATGTCACAGGCGCCAGTTAGAGAATCTCGTTGCTGCTGAGCTGAGTACAGCAAGGGAATCTCCTTGTCGTGATCAGCTCAGCAGCCGTGGCAGGAAAACCCCTAGCAACAAAGTTGGCTAGCCGGAGGGATCCCACTCCCTCCTGCTGGAACCTCCCGCCCAAAGATCACCAGCAGGGAGATGCCCAGTAACTTCTGCAGGTACCTCCTCCTCCCCACCCCCCCAATATCCACAGCAGGAGGGATACCAACTCTTTCCTGCTAGCACCCCCCCCCCCAGAAAATCACCGGCAGGAGGGATGCCCAGTTCCTCCTGTTCGAAACTCCCGAACTCCCGAACATCACTGGTAGGAGGGATGCCCAAGCCCTTCTCCAGAACTCCTTCCTACCAGTGATCTTTGGGGGTGGTGGGGGGGTTCCTGAAGGAGAGAGTGGGAATTACTCCTGCCGGTGAAGGTGAGTAAGAATCCCTCCTGCTGGGGACATTCAGGGGGTGCTGGCAAGAGGGACTGGATATTTCTCCTGCTGGCTGACTTCACAGCTGGGAGGTTCCTGCTGTGGCCACTCAACTGATCGCAGCAGGGAGATTCCCTTACTGCGATCAGTTTAGCGGCCATGTATAATTGAAATGTCTACATTTTAGGTGTCTTTCGTGGCCCTAGGGAGGTATCTAAGACTGCTTAAGCTCACCCAAGGCCACTTCCAGGTAAAACCATGCCCATGTCCAGCCTTGGGCGAGCTTAAGCTTCCCTAAATGTCTCTCTGACCAGCGACAGATGTCTATAATGTAGGTAGCCTGCCTCAGGGTATTTAAAAAAAAAAAAATTAGATCCCGATTGGCTGTTTAGATAGCCGTAGAATGCCTACCACTGCGTACAATTGGAATGCTGTTTCTAGAATCTGCCCCTACATCTGTCTGCTTATGCTTAATTTTGAAAACATCTAAAAGCTTTTCTTTTCCAGAATTACTTGATAAAAGATGATTACTGACTCTTTTATTGTTCATATTCTTTCACTTGCAATTCCCAATTACCCCTAATTCTATAAGAAGTGCCAAAAATTACACACACAATTTTGGTCATGTACTCAAACTGAACACAAAATTTAATTGAATAATAGCTCTAATTGGTATTTTAACAAGTAGTTATTGACATTAATTAGAATTAAGGGTTATATGCCTAAATTTTACGCGCAAACAGGAACGGTGCAGCAATGGGTGGATTGGGGTGTTTTTTAAATTACTTGTGTAATCTGGTGAAGCTTGATGAATGGTCAAACAATTGGCAACTAAGATTTAATGCTAAAAAATGTAGGATCATGCACTTAGGCTGCAAAAAAGCAGGAGAATCGTATAGTATAGGAGGTGAGGAACTTCTGTGCATGGAAGAATTGCGGGACTTGGGAATGATTGTGTCTGATGATCTCAAGGTGGCAAAACAGGTAGAAAAGGCAAGGTCAAAGCTAAGAAGATGCTTGGGAGCATAATAAGAGGAATGGCCAGTAGGAAAAGGGAGGTAATAATGCCATTGTATAAATCCTTGGCGAGGCCGCATTTTATTATTTTTTTTTATAATTCTTTATTCATTTTTAAACTTTCAGCAAGTGCACAATATAAGTAATACATAGATTTACTAACATCACTTGATAAATCTATCAAGATCATAACAAAGGTATATATATCTAAACTCTTCTTCCCCCCTCCCTTTCCATACAATTATTTAATTGAATCAATCTTTGTCATATTTCTTTTTTACATTTTTTTTTTTTTCATTTATATAAACCCTCCCCTTTCCCTTCCAATCATAAATAATGTTAAGAAAATGGTGTTTATTCATTACAAAACAATGTCAATGGCCCCCATATTTCATTAAACCTTTTATAATTTCCATTTTGTATTGCTATTGATTGTTCCATTCTATATATGTGACATAGTGAATTCCACCAGAAATTAAAATTAAGTCTTGTGTGATCTTTCCAATTTGTAGTAATATGTTGCATGGCAACTCCTGTCATAATCAATAAAAGTTTGTTATTACTTGCCAATATCTGACTCTTTTTCCTCATAGATATGCCAAATATCACAGTATCATAAGTTAATGCTACAGGATTATCTAATAAAGAATTTATTTGATCCCAGATCGAATTCCAAAAGGCTAATATATAGGGACAGAAAAATAAAAGATGATCCAAAGTCCCTTTTTATTTATAATTTTTCATTCTTACAATAATTTAATTTTACATAAACTTCAATTAATACATGAAAAATTGTGATTACAAGTAATTCATCTTATCACATAAAATATAACCCTCCCCTTTCTTCATTTCTTAAATCCATATAATATACATTCCCACCCTTCCCCAACCTAATATATCCATTACTAATGTGCTATGAAACCTGATCATTGGAATATCGAGTCAATGGTTCCCAAATTTTCTTAAAATTATGAATATTTCCCTGTTGTAATGCTATTGTTTTTTCCATTTTGTATATATGACAGACTGAATTCCACCAATTAATTAATTAATTAGACTGACTTCTCACGACATGACCACCCGATATCCACCATCTTGAGAACTAATATCGGGTGGTACGTCGTGAGAAGTCAGTCTAATTAAGGGATTGTAGCCCCGAGGAAACCCCCTTTAAGGGTGAAACATGTTGGCGTACTCATTCCTTGTCAACCACAACCACCTCGGTTAAGTTAAGTATTGATTCAAATACTATTTAAATACTATTTATTATATTATATTCAAGTTGCATATTCCTCAAAACTCATTAAGTTAAACATAAGTATCGACCCGGTGACGATTGGGTGCTTAAAGCCAAGGGTTATGATCTTTTATTGAACTCTTGGTTGCATCTCTGAGGGCCGTGAGATAAAGCAAGTTAAAAGTAAATAGAAGGTATTCAAGGGAGGTCTACAGCACCACCCCCATTTATGGTCTAGATTAGATAATAACATATACATTGGATCTGTGGCTCCTAAGCAGCAGCCTTGCCGATTGTGCTTTGCACATAATAAGGGCCATATGAGCCTTTTCAGAAACGTCACCTCTTCTTAAATTGATCCATTTATAGTCCAATCCTTTGTCCTAGGTCTAGTGGACTACTGCAATATCCTCTACCTACCATGCCCCACAAACTTGATAAAACAACTACAGACTGTACAAAATACAGCCCTCAGACTGATCTATTCACTTGGAAAATTTGACCATATCACCATTGCCTACCTAGACTCACACGGGCTACATATACGAGCTCGAATTCAATTCAAATTATACTGTCTATTATTCAAAGCAATAAACGGTATTTCACCCACCTACCTAAACAATCGCCTAAATCAGAACCTTACAACCAGACAAAGGAGAACTCAGACCCCATTCTCCTACCCCCAACTCAAAGGTACTCAGCGCAAGAAGATGTATGACAACCTCCTAGCGACGCAGGCAGCGAAACTAGACCCCTCTATCTCTAACCTGCTGACAGCAACAAGCGACTATAAATCATTTTGAAAAGAAATCAAAATCTTGCTGTTTAATAAATTTATCCAGATATCCTAACTCTCCCCCTCGTCCTTCCCCTCCCTAGAAAATTTCCCCCTTAAATTCCTACTCCTCTTGTAATTTCTCCTAAACTGTAATTTCCCTGAAAAAGTCCAGTTTTCTTCTGATGTAATCTTCAAACGTCTTCCTTTCTTACAATTTCTCCTCAAAGACTCAATTACATAACAAGCCCCCTAAATTGTAACTCTCCTGGAAATGTCCAGCTATCCTCTGATGTAATCCGCCTAGAACTGCAAGGTACAGGCGGAATAGAAGTCACTAATGTAATGTAATTGGTAAGTTGGACTATGCAAACTCATTTTTTAATAGTTTATCAAAGTGTGCCTTGCAGCATTTTCAGACTATCCAAAATCCTACCTTTAGGCTCAGTTCTGATGCCCGTTCTTTAGAACATATTAGTTACCTATAGACTACCACACAAAGTGTAAAGTACTAATCTTGGCCTATAGGGCATTCTATACAGGCTTACCTCATTAACTTCCCGATTGATTGATTCCATATATTCAAGGCAGTCCTCACAGTCACAGGACCAGAATTGTTGAGTAGTTCCATCATTAGCCTGAGCTAGGCTGGATTCAACGAAACTACCGTTTTGTTTTGTTTTGTTTTTCTTTTTAGCACCTACTCTTTAAACTTGCTTACTTTATACATTACTACTAAGTTTAAGAAGGTTCTTAAAACCTATTTTTTTTCCATTGGCATATCAAAGAGCTAGGTATTTGGCACCTGATCTACAGTAGATGTACTGTGATGATATTTTATGCACGTGTAGCTTTTTATTCATTCCATTATATGTACTGTTTATTTGAATTTATGTCAATATTTGTGAACTGCTTTGATTAAATTTTATTTTTTTTATAAATCTTTATTCATTTTCAAAAATTACAACAAGTGTACAACATTCATTCAGAAATACCTTAATTCATCACTTGACATTCTTATTTGTATTACTTCAAATAAATAATTATATAAGAAACCCATCCCTCCCTCCCAGATACCAATTTGAATTACTCCAAATAAATAATTATATAAGAAGCCCACCCCTCCCGCCCATATACCAATAAATAACAATTATCAAATTTTAAATTTTAAAATAGGAACTATATCCAATGTCACAAATAGGTAAATACAATAAATTTTAGTCAATATCCTGACATATCTACCTCCCCTCTCCCAATCCTCTGGAGTACGGTAATGTGGAACATAAATTTGAAAGGATGACAAAGAATCATAGGCCAAAAGACAATTTTAGGCTAGACTGATAAGAAAATTTCTGATGTGCTATTCTAAGTCTAACAAGAATTTTTTTTTTTTTTTAGTTTTAAATTCTTTATTCATTTTTGTATGTTACAACAAGTGCATCAATTAACCTCATATGAACTTAAAGATACACACTTGATTAACTCTCATATAAGCATAAAGTTTAACATTTCATTACAAATTAATATTTTATAAAATTTTAAATATTATGTAAGAAATCTAAAATTTATATCATTCTTATTGAATATAATAATCCCCCACCCCTCCCTCCCTATTCAATAATACATAAAATTTTTGGAATTCGATCTGGGATCAAATAAATTCTTTATTAGATAATCCTGTAGCATTAACTTATGATACTGTGATATTTGGCATATCTATGAGGAAAAAGAGTCAGATATCGGCAAGTAATAACAAACTTTTATTGATTATGACAGGAGTTGCCATGCAACATATTACTACAAATTGGAAAGATCACACAAGACTTAATTTTAATTTCTGGTGGAATTCACTATGTCACATATATAGAATGGAACGTTCAATAGCAATACAAAATGGAAATTATAAAAGGTTTAATGAAATATGGGGGCCATTGACATTGTTTTGTAATGAATAAACACCATTTTCTTAACATTATTTATGATTGGAAGGGAAAGGGGAGGGTTTATATAAATGAAAAAAAAAAATAAAAATGTAAAAAAAGAAATATGACAAAGATTGATTCAATTAAATAATTGTATGGAAAGGGAGGGGGGAAGAAGGGTTTAGATATATATACCTTTGTTATGATCTTGATAGATTTATCAAGTGATGTTAGTAAATCTATGTATTACTTATATTGTGCACTTGTTGAAAGTTTAAAAATGAATAAAGAATTATAAAAAAAAAATAATAATAATACATAAAATCATCCTTACTGTGAAAACTATTCAAATACTCATGTATTATATAATAACAAAAAGTAAAACCCACCCCTTTTCCCCCTAATCAAATATCTTATCATGGGAAAAGTTAATCATTCATTACAAAAATCTGTTAATGGTCCGAGAATTTTTTGATGTGCTCTCCTAATCCTACATTCATATCCTTGTTGACTGTCAGTGCTGGCCTGCAAAGAGGCTCATGGCCATGGCACTACAGAAAGTAACAAAGTGTGCAACAACCTTTGTAGAGTTTTTAAAAATGTAACTGGATCAGGAAATAGCCTTCCATGGTACTTGTCTATAACCCAATGTAGAGTAGTAATCTCATTTGTTGGAAATATCACACCCTGTGTAGCACTACCTTCGCACTGAGTCCTCAGAGTTGATACTTGGAGCATAGTGTTCTGGGTACCTTCGGACTGTTTCTTGTCAACAGCCTCCTCTGCCACACCAATGTACTTCTGGAAAGAACCTGTGCCTGTGGAAATAAAAAAGTTGTTGACATACCTCTGTGTTAGAGAAGTATGTGACCTGAACTGAGAATATTTCATGAGACAAGGAAGTACAATTTCTCTCACTCTTCAGAATAAAAAAGTATTTTGAAATACAGATGTTTGCCTAGCCTGGTTGCTCAAGTGGTACGTATTTTGCATTCCCATACAGAAGGGTCACATTAGTAAGTATAAAGCAGAAACCTCAAAGGAGAGCTTTAAGGAAGATTCCAGTTTCCCAGCCTAAACATCCTTCAAGGCTATTTTGCCCTCCACAAAAAGGGTGGTCTTTTTGGTCACCGTTGCTACCAAAGTGTAATTTCAGTTTTCAAGCTCTTCTTGAGAAATGTGACATGGCCTGGCAACCCTGCAAGGTTGTTAAGCTCATTGCCAGATAATCTGTTCCAATGGCTTACTAATTTGATAAACTCTGTACTATAGCATACATTTGAAAGATATGGGAATAATTTTGTTAAATCCCTTATTAAAAGGAGAAGACCTGGATCCCATAATTTGTAGCTAATCTTCCAACTTTAACTAAAGTCATAAAAGCAATTGTTACATTACAGGTTCAGGAATATGTAGAACGTTTTGATTTGATGGATCCTTTTCAGTCAGTTCTTCTGGTGCTTATGTCTACAGTAAAAAATGACTTTGATAAAAATCTGGGATTGTTGCTGATGCAATTAAATTTATCTGCAGCATTTGATTTAGTCAATCATGACTTGCTTTGGGCTTTAATGAATAGGATGGGTATAGGAGGGAATATTTGGGAATGGTTGGAAGGTTTCCTTAAGAATAGAGGTCTTCGGGTTAGTTGGCAAGAAAATCTTTCACAACAAAGGGAGATGGCCTAAGGAATTTTCCAGAGCTCTCCCCTTTCTCAAATTCTTTTTAACTTATACATCAGAGACTTAGGTTTATTCCGCCAGGAAAAACATATTGACTATTTTTTCTATACTGATGATATTGTATTAATCTTTCCTGTATTATTTGACATGTCTTCAGTTAAGGTTTTGATGAATGATGTGTTTATGGTGGTTTATGTCCCAATTGAAGTTAAATTCAGATATGACAAATGTAGCTCCAAAATGCGGTTTGGTTGGATGTAGGCTTAACTAAGGATCAATAATATGATCATAAAATTATAGTGTAAATTTAAATTGTTGTGTAGAATGAAGTTTTATAGAGAGAAGTTTTCTGCAGGTTATAGTAAAGTCCTTAATACCTCATTGGATTATTGTAATGCTAGGCCTTCCTGCCAAACAATTATAGATTTTACAAAATGTTGCTGCTAAACTTATACTGTGGGGGAAATAGATTTGATCATGTTACTCCATTGCTACGAGAAATGCATTGGTTGCCAATTGAGGCAAGAATTGAATTTAACGGCTTGCTTTTTATTTTGATGGCTTTGATAACAGTATATCACTCAACTAGCACTTCCTGAAAATTGTGATTGGTACTACAATACCATCTTGTAAAGATTGTAGATTGCTCTCCTCTAGGACGAAAACACTGTTGGGACCTGGCGCCATCAGATGTTCTCCTAAAGTAGGTATCAATTAACCTAGACACCCTAAAGCTCAACCGAACTGGGAGACCCAGAACAAAAGTTAAATCAAAGATGAGACAAAGAGCTTGGGAAACACCATCTACTGTCTGCTGGAGATAGAGATATTCTGGCTGACCAAGGAGCATAAGAATAGCCTTACTGAGTCAGACCAATGGTCCATCAAGCCCAGTAGTCCGTTCTCACGGTGGCCAATCCAGGTCTCTAGTACCTAGCCAAAACCCAAGGAGTAGCAACATTCTATGCTACCGATTCAGTGCATGCAGTGGTTTCCCACATGTCTTTCTTAATAACAGATTATGGACTTTTCCTCCAGGAAATTGTCCAAAGATTTCTTAAAACCAGCTATGCTATCTGCTCTTACCACAACCTCTGGCAATGTGTTCCAGAGCTTAACTATTCTCTGAATGAAAAAATATTTCCTTCTTTTGGTTTTAAAAGTATTTTCCTGTAACTTTAACGCGTGACCCCTAGTCTTGTAATTTTTGACAGAGTGATAAATCGATCCACTTGTACCCGTTCTACTCCACTCAGGAGATGAGGTGTTTTATTTTGGAGGGTTGGTACAATGGGCCAACTCTGTTTGATAAAGTACAGTTACTAATGCTGATGTTCTCAACATTTTTCAGATAAATACTCATTATTGCTATTATTATGATCTCTTTTGGATTTGAAATTTGGTCATTATAGACCTCACAAGAAATTTTGTGAATGAAGCTATGCTATTGCTTGCTTTGAGGGCAGAACTTACGAAGACTGTAAGCCGGTTCACACTGCAGTGACATAAACTGCAATTTCTTCTCATCCATCTCTATGTACAGGTTGGAGAGGTACTGCTTCACCTGCCGGGCCATCTGTGTATCCTTATACAATTTCTTGGCATTGACCAATAAGCTTTTCCGGGTTTGTTTTATGCGGGCAGATCCCTGTGCAGTCAGCAGTTCTGGATAAGTGCTACTTTGGCTCAGTAATCTACAAAGAACCAGAAAAAGAAAACCAAACAACGGTCAACTTTTGTCCAGACCTTAGACTTAGTGGGGATGGGCGGACCCGCTATGCCTAAGGCCTGATTGGTCCAGGCATCTAGAGCCTGGGCCAATCAGGCCTTAGGCTTCGGCGGGATGGGCCGGGAAGGGGCGGGCCCGCTTAATTTTGACGAGGCGTGCCTGCCGGCTCAAGACGTGCAAGACCCATCTAAGAACAGGTTCGGTGGAGTGGAGGTTTGGGGGTTGTTAGCGCCGGGGGGGGTGCATCTTCGGGCAGGAGGGATTGGACACCCTCCTGCCAGCGAAAGATATTGTCGGGGGGGGGGCAGTCGGTAGTGTCGGGGGGCGGTCGGTAGTGTCGGGGGGGGGTGCGTCTTCTGGCAGAGGGTTTGGGCACCCTCCTGGTCAGGGGGCCACGGCCCGCTATACTTATAGCGGCAGAGAGATCCCTTGCCGCGATAAGTGTAGCGGGCCGTGTCTAATCTAACCTGATTCTCTAACCCGCGTCTGTAACATGGACAGAATTTAGTTTAGGCCGATTCTGAATAGAACGCCTCTCCTGGGCGTCCTATACAGAATCAGGGCCTAGGTGTCTTGCGGGCCTCGCCTTCAATATAGGCGGCCTGCCTGGGGAGCATTTTTTTATTTTTATTTTTTTTATAATTTTTTATTCATTTTAAAACTTTCATCAAGTGTACAAAAATTGCAACACAATAATATAGATTTAACCACTTGTACATCTTATCATTATAACTTATAGTTGTAAATATAACCCTCCCTCTCCCATCCTGAAATCCTTTTAGTAATTTTTATTTTTCATGTAATAGAAACCCTCCCCCACCCCACCCTTATCTTACATATTAAAAATAGAAATATTAGGAAAATGGCATCAATCATGACAAAAGGATGTTAATGGTTCCCAAATTTTAATGAAGTTTTTATAATTTCCATTTTGCACCGCTATTGATCTTTCCATTCTGTATATGTGGCAAACTGAATTCCACCAAAATTTAAAATTGAACCTACTATGGTCTTTCCAGTTATTAGTAATATGTTGGATGGACTAGAGGGAGGGTGGGAAGGGGGTTACATTTATACTTATAGATTATAATGATAAGATGTTCAAGTGTTCATGCTAATTGTGTTTATTATGAATATTTATTATGAATATTATGAATGGCTACTCTGGTCAAAATCAATAAATTAAAAAAACGTGCATCCCGATTGGCTGATTAGACAGCTGTAGGACGCCTACAGCTGCCTAAAATCGGGACGCACTTTTAGAGAATCAGGCCCCAAGTGAACAATATTACATCAGTTAAATCCTATACATCACTTGAAAATTATTCCTTATTATTATTTCAATACATATTTTAAATCCCTCCCACAAATAATCCTTTCCACAAATAATGTAAATCAAACATATCATACATGTCTTTCCAATTTCTAGTAATATGCTGATTGGCAACTCCTGTCATTATTAATAAAAGTTTATTATTATTAGATGAAATTTGACTTTTTTTGCTCATGGACGTTCCAAATAGAATTGTATCGTATGATAGAGCTACATGATTTTCTAATAAGCCATTAATTTGGGACCAAATTGATTTCCAAAAGGCCATAATACAGGGACAAAAATAATGTAGATGATCTAGAGTCCCTGCTTCCAGATTACAATGCCAGCATCTATTAGACTTAGAGCAATCCAACTTTTGTAATCTAACTGGGGTCCAAAATGCTCTATGTAACAAAAAGAACCAAGTTTGTCTCATAGATGCAGATACTGTACATCTCATTCTCCAAGACCAAATTTGTGGCCATTGAGATGCAGAAATTTGATGCTTAATCTCAATGCTCCAAATGTCTCTAAGACCAGTCTTTGTTTTTTTATTCATAAATCCAGATAGCAATTTATACCACTGTGCGGCCTGGTGTCCGAGAAAATTGGCTTGAAAGCATAAAAATTCCAGACTATACTGATTGTTAAGATTTTTCCATTCAGGGAACCCCTCCTGAATAGCCTGCTTCAGTTGCAACCATTTAAAACTTTGTGACTTATTTAGGCCATATTTATGTTGTAACTGCGAAAAATCAAGCAGTTTTCCATTTGAAATAACATCATTTAAAGTTCGTATGCCTGCAATAATCCAATACTTCCAAACAATTTTAAAACCGCCAATTTTTTTATAAAATCATATATTTAAAACCCTCCCCCCACCCAATACTACATGATGTATAAATAATAGAAAAATGGCATTTAATCATGACAAAAAGATGTTAATGGCTCCCATATTTTAATAAAATTTTTATAATTTCCATTCTGTACCGCTATTGATCTTTCCATTCTGTATATGTGACATACTGAATTCCACCAAAAATTAAAATTAAGCCTACTATGATCTTTCCAGTTATTAGTAGTATGTTGGATGGACTAGAGGGAGGGTGGGAAGGGGGTTATATTTATACTTATAGATTATAATGATAAGATGTTCAAGTGTTCATGCTAATTGTGTTTATTATGAATATTTGTACACTTGATGAAAGTTTTAAAATGAATAAAAAAAAATTTTTAAAACCACCAATTTTAATCTTGAAGTTTAGCCAAATGGGTTGATTTGTTGATTTATGTATTGGGTCAGGTGTTAAATTATTGACACAACGTAAGGTCTTTCATGTATCTATCAATATTCTATTCTCTTTATATTTCCTAGGCATTGTTACACTAATAAAATGAGAGAGATGTAAAGGAAACATGAGTCTCCATTCCAAATATAACCAGTCTGGGATGTTTTCCATGAGTTCTGGGAGGACCCAATACATACCCTGACGTAAAATATAGGTAAAACCCGACTAAACCACAATTAAGGGCATTATCTCAACAAATACATCTTTGATGTGTTTACTGCACCCAAATTACAACTGTGGTACCTACAATACATATTCATTTCCACTCACCTTTGTTTGAATATGAGGGCGGGAGCCATATTTGCAAAGGCCATTTGTGACACAGTGCGGATGTTATTTGCAATAAGTCTCCGCTTCTCAAAGTTGACCAGACCTTCCACCATCGAATCATTCCCTGTGGGATTGGCACAACACTGAATCAATTACACCAGCACTGGCTAGGCAAGCAACTCATCTTCGTTTAGGATTAGTCCCACACAGTAGATGTCGAAAATGCCTGGGATTGTGTAAAATGCACAAAAGCAAGATTTTCGGACGACCAAGCAGCCAGCATGCTTAGCAAACTGTTCACAGAGAGCTGAGCAGAGCAGAAGGGCACTCTAAGAGTTACTGAAGTCAATGTCAGATCAGATGTCCAAGGGAAACACATTGCATGGTGAGCCCTCCAAAACCCACCCAAAACTCTACACCACAACAATAGCTCTTATGCCTGCAGGTGTCATCTTAATGTCGGTACAGTAGGTTTTGGAGGGCTCACATACAATATATGCAAGTTATAGTGACATCTGACCTGGGACTTTTAATGTGACATTCACTGCAGTAACCTTTAGAGCAGTGGTTCCCAAACCTGTCCTGGGGGACCCCCAGCCAGTCAGGTTTTCAAGATATGCCTAATGAATATGCATGAGAGAGTTTTGCATACCTGTCACTTCCATTATATGCAAATCTCTCTCATGCATATTCATTAGGGATAGCTAGAAAACCAGACTGGCTGGGGGTCCCCCAGGACAGGTTTGGGAACCACTGCTTTAGAGTGTCCCTCTGCTATGCTGTGGAGATGTATTATGAGCCATGTGAATCTGTAAGACAGACTGAAAAGTACTCTTTTTTCCACATATGAGTGGTGGGAGGGGGGGTCGGTGACCACTGGAGGAATAAGGGGGCCATGAATTAATCTTTCCAGTGGTCATCTGATCAGTTTGGGCAGCTATGTTTTAATCCTTATTCATTTTTAAAACTGGACATTTTGTTAAAAGTCTGATTATCTCTGCAGAATGTCCAAGTCCTAAACCCGACCAAAACGCGCCTCTAACATACTCCCTTAAGGTTTAGATGCACTGGAGAGAACGTGACCAGAAAGATGTCTAGAAACTCTGCTTTGAGAATGCCAACATGGACGGTTGGACTAGTTAGATATCCAAATGCTGGTTTAAGCTGCCTTATGGAAGTTTATCTTTTTTGAAAATGAGTCCCAAAATCTACAGCACATACCTGGAAATTGCCAGTACACCCACTAAACTGGCAGATTGTATAGGCAAAGATTAAGAGAATAATTTCCAAAACATTTCTGCCAATAAAACAATATATTCAATAGAGAAATGGGCTTTTCTAAAATTGTATTCCACATGTACATAAAGTTAGTTTTGTATAACCTGTACATGTGTAACTTTAATCAGACTTAGAGGAGATATTCTTGGAGGCAAGGCTGAGGAGATGTTTGCGTTTATCTGCAGACTTCTAAAAATACAGTGATACCTTGGAATCTGAACGCCCCAGTACTCGAACAACTTGGAATCCAAACTAAAAATTCAAGCAAATTTTGCCCCAGAATCCGAATGTCCTGCACAATGTATGTTTGTGCCCTCTCGTTCTTGTAGTTGTCGAAAGTTTGAAGAATCTGTCCCTCTCCACTTTCTCTATGCCCTTCGTGATCTTGTAAGTCTCTATCATATCCCCTCTAAGTCTCCGCTTCTCCAGCGAGAAAAGCCCCAGTCTCTCTAATCTTTCAGCGTAATGATATGGTTATTGTTTAATTTAAGCAATGATTTACTATACAATGTTTAAATTTAGTGCTGGCAGATCATATTTGGTTAATAGATATTTTCGTGTATAACAATCCCGAGATAGTCAAAATATTTATGTGTTATAGTTATATAATTGGGATTTAGATTTTCAATATTTTTTGTTTTATGCACTGATGTTATTTTGCATTGGGGTTATTCTTTTACACTTGGCCTTTTTTAATGTTTTTGTTTTTGAAGTGCCTTCACCTAGTTATTTCTGGTCTGCAGAAACTACAAAGGATTTCAATGTCATCCTGAGTCTACGTGCGTATTTGTGGCTGTGTGAGATCCTGTACCTTCATGAAGAAAGAAGAGATCCTTCTTCACAAGTGGGAAGAGAGGAATCACTGGAGGCTGCATGCTCTGGGTTCTGAGGCTATTGCGGTAATTTCTCATGTTTCCTGATGGACTGAAGAAATCCTGGAGGTCTTCAAGATATATCTTATATTTGTTTGGCAATATTGCCCAAGTGCCTCTGAGCCGTGTGACCGAAGAATGAGTTAATCCGCTGTAAACAGTTACAATGAAAAGAAGACAAAATGTTAATGCTGCAGCAATCTTAACCTAGCTAATCACTTTATTTTCCACATATCTACATGCAACAGTAGGAGAAAGTATGAATTATAGTGCTGTATACATATTTCTCCTGCCTGGTCCTAAAAGTTATCATGTCCATTCCAGTGACAGCTGGCAACATCCTTTAGTTCAATAAAAACCAAGAAGCACATCAGTCCAAGATGAAGACATCTGATTTAATAACAAATATCCTTAGATGACACCTTGCAAATAGTACATTATTAGTGCAGTGGGTTTTCTTTCAGCTACCTGCATTCCTAGTAATTAGAACTGCAATTTTGATCTCATCTTTTTTCTCTGCGTGAGCTTTCTGCACCTGATTTATGAAGGGGAGTTCAGGGAGGAATTCAAAAGGGCCTCACAGACATTATGGCAGCAGTAGCTGTCAGAGGCTCATGTCAAGGCTTCTGGTAATTTCTGGAATTAGACCCAATTAGAAGCCAAGGTAATGGCATTGCATTGTGTCTGCGTATGCGCAAATGCCATCTGGGGGGCGTGGCAGTATGGGGACCTTTCTCGCCCCATGGAGCATTACTATCCATGTAGCCCATATTAGACTCTTATGGGAATCTACATCTCTGGCAGAGGGGAATATATAAGAACCGGGCACAGGATACTGGTACCTGGCTACTCAAGCAAAGGTATTTTGTTTTGAACGATATAATCTGTATGAACAGCACTGACATTTGATATGAACAGTGCTAATTTACCATCTGAATTTCCATCAACCTACCCTATATACTGTAGAGCAGGGGTTTCCAAAGTCCCTCCTTGAGGGCCGAATCCAGTCGGGTTTTCAGGATTTCCCCAATGAATATGCATTGAAAGCAATGCATGCACATAGATCTCATGCATATTCATTGGGAAAATCCTGAAAACCCGACTGGATTCTGCCCTCAAGGGCCCCTGCTGTAGAGGGTAACATATTTTTGTGAATGGAGAAGAGGAGAAAAGGTAAAGGATATCCTGTGTAAATAAGTTGGAACAGTTTTTCTATTGAACCACATCTTTCATCGACTGAGAAAGTAAATTCAAGTTTGGAGTTTAACATCTGGTGTGTTCTACATTATTGTGTGAGTGGAGGGTCTGATGCTAGCTTGCTCAGCCCCCAGCTCTAATGTTGGTCCTGGCCCTGGTCTGGACAAATATAATGCTTTTGTGCCCCTCTTGCTATCATCTGGGCAAGATCTAGGCAACTGCCTAGCATCCCTTATAAGAAGGGGGCTTACATACATAGAGACAAAACTAAGCCAATCCAAATGGTATTGTAAATACTTTTCTGAATGGCATATGGATAGGTCAAAATGATATGCAATCTTTGCAGTTTGCTCTTCAGATTCTATACGCATCTTCCCCAACTCCTAATAACAAGAATGAGATGTTATTCACAGATCTTTCTGAGGCACAAAGGTTATCTTTTTGGCAATGCTGAGGGAGATGTACTTAGCAATTTCCTCCTACAGCCTTCATTCCCAGTTGCCTGAAGATTTATCCTCTATTCATAACCCTTTCCCATTCTCAACACTAGTTTAGTCATTGCAGTGATGGGCCTTGGCCACAGAAAATGCATCAGGGCTTTCTTTGGACCCCAGCATTGAATATTTAGCTTTATCACCACCGGCGGGCAGTCATAGTGACGCCCATTGCTGGCAGAATATCAGGCCCTATGAGTTTTATTAAAATCTTCTTTATATTCAGTGTAATCTGTTCAAGAGTATAAAATCTTAAACTGGGTGCCCAAAATATACAGAATGTGCTGAATGATGATGCTCCCTCTAATTTTATGAATCGTTTGCCCTCCAAAATCTCTTCAATCTTTGAACAAATCACTTTTAGAAGAGTCTTCTTATCAACAGATCAGGTTAGAGCAGGGGTAGGCCATTCCGGTCCTTGAGAGCTGGAGCCAGGTCAGGTTTTTAGGATATCCTCAATGAATATGTATGAGTTGGATTTGCATGCACAGCCTCCTTGTGATGCAAATCTATCTCATGCATATTTAGTGTGGATATCCTGAAAACCTGACCTGGCTCCGGCTCTCGAGGACTGGAATTGCCTACCCCTGGGTTATATTTAATGTTCTCAGACCTGTTTTATGGAATACTTGCCCCTTCAAATTAAGGAGGGTCTTGAGTCACGTCTCCTTTTGGATGTTGTTATAAGCTCACCTATTTAGGACAGTATTTTTTCAAGTTAGACTAGTTACAAAGAGCAAATGCTAGAGCAGTGGTTCCCAACCCTGTCCTGGAGGACCACCGGGCCAATTGGGTTTTCAGGCTAGCCCTAATGAATATGCATGAGAGAGATTTGCATATAATGGAAGTGACAGGCATGCAAATCTGCCCCATGCTAGCCTGAAAACCCGATTGGCCTGGTGGTCCTGCCAGGACTGGGTTGGGAACCACTGTGCTAGAGGATGCAGTTATGCCAGTGGCTGATACTATGATTCATCTTATTGATTATGACTTTAGTTGCCTTTTTTATTGTTGTTGAAATGTTTAAGTAGGTTTCAATTTTGCTTTGTCCAAGTTTAATTAATTTATTTGTTTTTCTGTCACCTGCTTGTGGGCTATAAATTTTTTAAATAAAGATGCTAGTTCTGACTGATCCAGTAGCTCAAAACTGAAAAAGAAATACAATTGCATTACAGTATCAAAGAGGTGACAGGCTACGGGCTCCTTTTATCAAGCCACACTAGCGGGGTTAGCGTGTCGGACATGTAATCACGCGCTAACCCCTGCGGCAAGCCAAGAAACTAACGCCTGGTCAATGGAGGTGTTAGCGACTAGCGCGGCAGGTGGTTTAACGCACGGTATTCTGCGCGCTAACCCCTACCGCGCCTTGATAAAAGGACCCCCGAGTCTTCATTTCAAAACTCCAATACTATATTAAGCTGGCGGGTAAACAAAATATGTGCGTACAATCCAAAAGTAACCAAATGAAATTATGCCATTTTGGATAGTTGGAGCTTGAAGACAAAGCTCCATCAAGATTAGGAGCAGGATTTTTGCCCTATCTCTCTCCTCCCCTTCTTATCCAAACTACTTGAACATACTGTTCACTGCCATTGCCTGGACTTCCTTTCATCTCAAGCTATTTTTGACTCACTTCAGTTAAGCCATTCCACAGAAACTGCCCTAGCTAAAGTCTCCAATAACCTGTTCCTGTCCAGATCCAAAGGCCTCTAATTTATCCTTATCCTTCTGGATTTATCTGCCGCTTTCGACACTGTTGATCACCACCTACTCCTTAATATGCTGTCCTCATTGGGATTCCAGGGTTCTGTTCTCTCCAGGTTTTCTTCCCATCTCTCCCATCATACTTTCAGTATATGCAATGGTGGATCCTCCTGTGCTGCTATCCCACTATCAATTGGTGTACCCTAAGGCTCTGTCCTGGGACCTCTTATTTCCCCCATCTATACTCATTCCCTTGGTGCTCTGATTTCCTCCCATGGTTTTATGCTGATGACTCCCCGATCTACCTCTCTACACGAGAAATCTCTACAGGAATCCAGGCTCAGGTCTTGGCCTGCCTGTTCAACACTGCTGCCTGGATGTCTCACCACCATCTAAAACTGAATATGATTGAGACAGAGCTCCTTATCTTTCTCCCTAAACCCATCTCCCCACACACCCCTTTCTCTATTTCTGTGGAAATCATTCACCTCCTCCCTGTCTTGTCAGCTCACAACCTCAGGGTCATCTTCAACTCCTCTCTCTCCTTCTCCACTCAGATTCAACAAACTGCTAATGCTTGTTTTGTTTCCATTTATAATATTACCAAAATCTGACCTCTCCTTTCCGAGTACACTACCAAACCCATATCTACACTATCATGAACTCTCGCTTAGATTACTGCAACTTGTTTCTCTCATGTCTTCTACTCAACCATCTCTCTCCCTTTCAATACTCATATTCCATGAGAGCCGCCATGCTCACATTACCCCTCTCCTAAAGTCACTTCATTGGCTCGCCATCCATTTCCGAATATAGTTCAAACACCTCTTACTGACCCACAAGTGCATTCATTCTATAGCTTTTCAATATTTCTCCTTATCTACCTCTATTCTCCCCCTCCATGAACTCCATTCATCTGGTAAGTCCCTCCTATCCATACCTTTCTCCTCTAACATTACCAGATTCCATCCCTTTTAGCTTGCTATGCTATATGCTTGGAACGGACAACCCAATTCATTATGTTAGAGCAGTCTGTAGCAATCCTCAAATCCAAGTTAAAAGCCTACTTTTGTAAGGCTGCTTTCAACTCCTAACTACCACTCACTGTAAGATACCTATGTCCATTGCTAGAAATTCCCCAACCCTTATAGGACCTGTATGTCTGTCCAAATTAGATTGTAAGCTCCTCTGAGCAGGGACCGTCTATTACATGAAAAATAATAGTAGTAGATATTCACCCAAGTTCTTGAAGCAGTCATTTATGATAAAACATGCAGAGTCGGGCAAAGTAGGGGAATTGCAAATGGACTTCGAATTGAAGATAAGTGATTTCTTGATTTTGGCACCTATAAAGTGGAGCCTGATGAAAATAAAGGGCCCTCCTTCTAAAAATCATTGAATTTGTCACTTTTTTACATAATTTCATTTGGTTATTTTGGTGGCACTGGGGAGCTGGATTGTACACACATACCAAGTCCTCATTTAACATTGTACAAAATATTTCTGGTAATATTTGTCACTATTTAAGTTGCTTCTGGCATACTGTTTCAGGTTTCCTCTGTCTGACAACTTCACTACCCCATGTTTAGGCTCTGGAGACCTGAGAAGTTATGAATCAACAAAATATAAATCAAAGAATAATACTCTACCCCATAATTGCAAATGCAGCGTTGAAATTCTTGCATTTCTTGCAATGCATGGCGATTTTAATAAAATGCTTGATGGTCTTCATTCTTCTTTTCTGGTTGGCTTCGCTCAGTGTTTCTGTCACCACCCAGATTGTCATGTTGTTACTGAGCTCCTCATATTTTTTCAGGTGAACATGCCCTGCTCTTGAGCCCAGCCTGAAAAGCTCCTCGATGTACTCCGTGGGGTCGATGTTTTGGAGCATTTTTAAATCCCTCACGGAGAGCTGGGTGGCCACCTCTACAGTACAGAGTTGGAGGAGAGACAGCTTGCTCTTTTTCAGAAGCTTCTGGGCAGCCTTATTTGAGCACAGATGCTCCATTTTGTTGTTGTTCTTCAGATAATACCTTTTAATGAAATGACAAAAAAAAAGACAGATCAAAACTTTCTTGATATCTACAGTACTGTGTAAGCTGTAAATCCCTTACCATTGTTTCCAGTAACTGGTTTTCCCAACATTCTAAAAAGTGATTTTGAAGGTGCAGAATAAAGTGGACAGGGTCATCGTTGCAAGTCCAGAGAAATGGTTTTGAAATTACACACAACCAGGTTTCTTGGTGGCCATAGAAAGCTAAGGTCAGATGCACCCACTCAGCTGCACTCCATGGGGTTTCTCTTTGTGGGACACAAGCCATAAGCATTGCTCGTGTAACTTACAGGACAGTAAGACAAACCCAGAGGCCGGTGGGAGGCCACTATAAAATCTACCTCTTTTGGGATCTACCAGGTACTTATGACCTGGTTTGGCCACCACTGGAAACAGGATTCTGGATTTGATGGGCTTTTGGTCTGCCCCAGTATGGCAACACTTATGTTCTTCACTTGGTTGTGCGAGTGCTTCTTTAATGACTTTTGGAAGGCAGCTTAGGAGGCAGATTCACTTATAAGCATATCGATAGTATGTGGTTCTAAGGTTATTGCCTCCCATTTACCATATTGTATTAATGCTTTACTGTACAATATACCTTTACCCTTTCTTATAGAATGAACTTAAAAACCTTCACAAACGTAGAAACCCAAAGTTACATCTGCTCTTTTCAGAGTGTAGATTTGTGCTTGTTAATGGAAGTGCGTCCGGAAATACGGGGAGAATCAGGAAGTCGCGGCAGTATGATGTAGGAGAATTAAACTGTTTGTGGAAGGTGGTAAATGGGGAGATTAGAAAAATCTTACACTTTTCTTTGTCCTTTTTAACAGGGGAGTACTTGATAAGGCCGCTAGACTTAGGCAAAACTTGTTGGACACATTCTCCCAGTCGGACGGACAATAAATTCAAAATGAGATAAGTGGATTGTTTAAAACATGTCCCTGTTGATTAAGAAGTTGATAGAGTTATAAAACTAATGGGGTATTGAAGAAATTTAGTGTAAAAGGAAAAAAAGGCTGATGACAAGGTGGGTATGTAAAGCTCGAAGCAATGAAAATTTATTTTTATTGTGGATTCAAAAGAAAATAATACAAACAGCAAAGACAACAGCCAACAATACAGAATTTGTATACAGAAGAGTAGAAAACCTGCCACCTACCTACCCAAACCCTTCCCAGCCAATCAAATCCCAGAATGCAACCCCCCCCCCTGGAAAAAAGAATACAGAAGGCGACCAAAAGGTCTCAAACAATCCAGAGCCCCATACTCTTGTGGCCCCTGGGCAGCCATACAAATAATCCTCCAAAAGAAGAACACATCCCACCCCCACAAAACAAAAAAGGGGGGTCCCATCCTGAGAGAGAGTCAGGTGCACCCCAGTTAATCTAAGCAAGAGGGTTCAAAAGGAGACTACGATCTCTAGGCGGTAAAGAAGCCAGGTAAGCTCCCCAAACAAGCAAGAAACTGTGCCGCCTATGAGGGTGACCCACCGCCTCTTGAGCCTCCCAAGGCCAAAGTATGCATCAGAGATCTCCAACTCCAAAAGGAAGGTGGATCAGAAACAGTCCAAGATTATAAGATACATTTGCGAGCAAGAAGGCACACCTTATGACACCATTGGGGACCCCCCTGAGGGAGCCCACTAAAAGCCCCAGGCATGTCTAAAACCAATTGCTCCACCATTCTCAAGATGGGACTGGTAAATAAATCCTGTACATAATGGACGATGGACTTCTAAAAAACTTGTACAGTCCAACAGTCCCAGAAAGAGTGAGCGAACGTATTTGGATCTCGGCCTCATTTCAAACAGAGAGAAGAAGCAATACCCCCAATTTTGTGTAATTGGACTTGTGTATAATAGGCCCTATAGGTCACTCAAACATAACACTCATGAAAACCTGATCCCGTGATCAATCTAGGGACCCCACGTATGGCGCGCAAAACGTCCCAGTGGCTAAGGTGTTTATGAAGTTACTGACCCCAGCGCTCTGTAATCCGGGTGATATCTTTGGGGCTATCAAACAAAGAAAAGCCCTCTCAAATGCCGACACTGAAGTAGAGCAAACCGCCACTCTGGCAAAGAAAACCCAAAGCCGCTCCCCCATCGGCTATGCTAGCCGTTCCTTAGGCAAAGTGATAATATAATGTTTGACTTGACAGTAGGCAAAAGTATCTCCCCAACAACTACCCAATTGGGCATCAAAAGCAGCTAAGGGTTTCAATTCCCCCTCAGAGGTGAACAAGTGCTCCATGAGACTAATCCCTCGTTCAGCCCAACCAAGAATGCAGGGTTATCTCTGCCGGGCAAAAAGGCCAAATTCCCCCACAGTGAGATCTGATTAGTCACATAAGAAAATAAGAATTGCCGCTGCTGGGTCAGACAAGTGGTCCATCGTACCCAGCAGTTCACTCCTGCAGCGGCCCCAAGGTCAAGGGCTTGAGCCCTAACTCAGTCTAGCCTTACCTGCATACATTCTGATCTAGCAGGAACTTGTCTAACTTTGTCTTGAATCCCTGGAGGGTGTTTTCCCCCACGACAGCCTCAGGAAGAGCGTTCCAGTTTTCTACCACTCTCTGGGTGAAGAACTTCCTTACGTTTGTTCGGAATCTATCCCCTTTTAACTTTAGAGTGCCGTCTCGTTCTCCCTATCTTGGAGAGGGTGAGTAACCTTTATCTATCTACTAAGTCTATTCCTTTCATTATCTTGAATGTTTCGATCATGTCCCCTCTTTTCAAGGGCGAAGAGGCCCAATTTCTCTAATCTCTCACTGTACGGCGTCTCCTTTAGCCCCTTTACCATTTTAGTTGCTCTTCTCTGGACCCTTTCGAGTAGTACCGTGTCCTTCTTCATGTATGGCGTTCAGTGCTGGACGCAGTATTCCAGGTGGGGTTGCACCATGGCCTGGTACAGCGGCATGATAACCTTCTCTGATCTGTATGTGATCCCCTTCTTAATCATTCCAAGCATTCTGTTTGCCCTTTTCGCCGCCTCCACACATTGCGCAGACTGCTTCATCGACTTGTCGACCAGTACTCTCAAATCTCTTTCCTGGGGGGTTTCTCCGAGTACTGCACCAGACATCCTGTATTCGTGTACAAGATTTTTGTTACCAACATACATCACCTTACACTTATCCACGTTAAACTTCATTTGCTATGTCGCGGCCCATTTCTCGAGCGTGTTTATGTCCTGTTGCAGGTCTTCGCAATCCTTCTGTGTCTTCACTACTCTGAATAACTTTGTATCATCTGCAAATTTAATCACCTCTCTCATCGTTCCAATTTCCAAGTCGTTTATAAATATGTTGATGAGCACAGGCCCATGCACCGAACCCTGCAGCACTCCACTGGTGACGCTTTTCCAGTCGAGTATTGTCCATTTACCTCTATTCTCTGTTTTCTATCCACCAACCAGTTTTTGATCCCCTTCTAGTTTACCTATCAAACTACCCCAGACCGCACACATTGATTTCAAAAGCACCCTCGAAAGAAACAGCACTGGTATCTCCTTAGTAAGCAAATGTAAGAGACTAGACACAGGGCAGGATTAATTTTTTGGTGGGCCCTAGGCACACAACTACAATGGGCCCCCTGAACCTATCCCTTCATGGGCCTGCCCCCGGCCCCCACCCTACCCCCTCATTACCCTGGCTCCTCTCCACCTCTTCCCCCACCATGCCCCCCCCCCTCCTGTGAGAGTGGACCTCTGGATAACGTTCCAGAAGTCCAAGTAGCACCTTCTCCTGCCTTTTTCATCATTAAGTCCAGTAGAACTCACAGTTTTCAAAAGGTCACGGGCAGTGGTTCCTACATGCTAACCTGGAAGTCTTCCTTCTAATGCAAAATCCCAAAGTCAGAGGAAAGGCTTCCGGGTCAGCTGTGGGCAACTTGTAGAAACCGCTGCCCATGGCCTTTTGAAGACTGTGAGTTCAGCTGCACTGAATAATGAAGAAGGCAGTACTTGTACATCTGGAGCCGGACCAGGAGGCAGGTACACTGTTGTCATTGGAGCAGGCAGCATTCTGTGCCCCCCTGAACTCTTTGGGCCCGAAGCACGTGCCTACTTGGCCTACCCTTTAATCCTGCCCTGACTAGACAAAGAGTGAGGGGCATAAAAAGCCAATTCAAAATCCAAGGGAGACTACTGATGTTACCCCTGTAACCAGTCGTTCAGATGATGCAATAGGCAAGTTTCATTTTAGCGGCCAAAATCAGGCAACCCTTGCCCCCCCTGCACCCAACCCCCCCCCCCACACACACACACACACACTAAATAAGGGATGCAAATTTTCAGTTTATGAGAATGCCAACAGAAATGAGACAGTAAACGATTCAGACAATGAAGATCTTTCTTCAATAAACGAAGGGGCAATGTTCGCAACACATACAACCAATGGGAAAATCACTAGGCATATCAGAGCTATATGGCCCATTAAGGTCAACGGAAGATCATCCTAGGCTACAAATTGGCGCGTGGTATCATCCAAGAGTTTAAGAATATTAAATGAATAATGATGTGCCATAGAGGTTGAAAGATAGACCCCTAGGTCCTGAAAGGAGCCCAAGGTCCAATGCAATGGGAAGGAATCACCCCACTGGGGCCAGGGAGGAAGGTAAAGCCTCAGATGTGACCAGATTGAGATGAAAACCAGTGTAATAACCATATTCCCTAATAGACTCCAAAAGAGCCTTCAAAGAAGGAACAGGGTCCGTCAGGTGAGCCAAAAGATCATCAGCAAATGCTGCAAGCTTAAAACTCTGAGTCCCAAGTTGAACTCCCTTAATATCCGAATTCGAATAAACATCATGTAGAAGGTCAAGGGGGATAGGGGACAGCCCTGATGGGTTCCCCTATGAATCTCAAAGAGAGATGATCGACAGTTATTAACCCACATAGTAGCCTAGGGAGTAGCATAAAGCATGCGTATCGCTGAAACAAAGCGCCCCTGGAAACCGTACCTAGTCAGAGTAGCAAACAAAAAATCCCAGTGTATGTAGTCAAACGCCTTCTCAGCATCAAAGCTAATAAGTAATAATAATAATAATTTCATTCTTATATACTGCCAAAGCCATATAAGTTCAAAGGAAGGTAACGTGAGTCTAGAACTATATTCTAAAGACGTCAAAATTTTCTGCAGGTTTTTAGCCACCGAAAGACCCTTAACAAAACCCACCTGAGACTCATGAAGAATAAGTGGCAACAGCTGAGTCAAACGATTAGCCAAAATCTTCGCCAATAGCTTGATACTGAAGTTAAGCAATGAGATAGGGCAATATCATTCTGGGAGAGTGGGATCTCTCCCTGGCTTCGGGAGGACTATGATCTGAGCCACATTAAGATGTTTGGGCATAGCTTCCGCATTGACCATCAGATTAAACATATTAGCAAGTGGGGTCACAATTTCCGGTTTCAGAAGTTTGTAAAACTCAGCTCTATAACAATCGATTCCAGGAGCTTTCAAAGTAGAGCTTTGCATAATAGCCAGGTCTACATCCCCAGCATCAAAAGGCGCATTTAACCTCTCAAGCTACGCTTCAGTAACACATGGAAAAACGCCATCTAGATAATTACAATCATACTCAAGGGGATCATTAGACTTAATAGGGAGGGTCAATAGGGTGGGCAGACTCGATGGGCTGTAGCCCTTATCTGCCGTCATCTTTCTATGTTTCTATGTTTCTAACGTAGTTCCCTTTCTTGAAGTTCAGCGCAGTTGTTGCGGTCCTCCTAACTATGGGTGTCCCTCTTTCTAATGTGAATCTGATTGTGTTGTGATCACTGTTGCCTAGTGGTCCTCCCACTTCTACCCCTCTTGCAGGCCCCTCTAATCCGTTTAGGATGAGGTCAAGAGTAGTACCCCCCTCACGTCGGTTCTTTGACTAGTTGCTCCATGAAGCAGTCCTTCACAGCTTCTACGAATCCTGTCTCCCTAGTGCAGTTGGTGTGACCCGTACTCCAGTCTATCCCTGGGTAGTTGAAGTCCCCCATCACTGTTACACTTCCAGTCCTGCACTCCTGTCTCAATTCCGCTTCCAAGTCGTGTCCGACTCCCTCTGGCGTACCAGGTGGTCGATAGTACAGCCCCAGTTTTATGCCCGCACCCTTGCTTCCCAGTAATTTGACCCACAGCGATTCCAGCCCCTCTGCCTTCGTTGCCATATCCATCCCGACCGAGTGGATAGAGTCCTTTATATATAGTGCTATGCCTCCCCCCTTTTTGTGGGTCCTGTCCCTCCTATAGAGCTTGTACCCCGGCAGCGCTACATCCCATTGATTTTCCTCTGTCCACCAGGTTTCTACAATTCCAATTATATCCAATTATATCATAAAAATGGATGAGGAAAACATGAAAAGTGAAGAAAAAAGGTTGATCGCCAAGATGCCGTCCCAGCCTGCGGCATCCAGCAATGAAACAACTAAGCCACTAAGCAAACTTCAGGGCTGCAACCATGGAGTGAGCACTGAGGAAAAAATATCATCTCCCAGGATCAGACACTGCAGGAACAAAACAAAACAAAAAAGAAAAACAATCCTACCAAAAGAAAAACACCCCAACACCCCCCCCCCTCACACACACACACACACACACAAATCTCCCAAATCGGTCCCTAAAGTCATTGCAACCCCCAATCGCCTTTTTTTCCCCCGAAATATAGGCTTTTTCCAAATGAAAAGCAAATCCCGCACAAGGCCTCCCCCTACAGATCTCTCCCAAACCAAGCGATAAAAGCAAGTCCCCCCCCCCCCCACCCTCCAAACTCAAAAGAATGGAACATGGTCGAACCTGCATAGGGCTCAGCAAGTACAGTACCAAAAAGGGAAGGGAGAGGGCTTGGAGTCATAGAAATCCCTGACCAGGCTTTCCACTAGGATAAACCCCCATGCATCCAGTACTCCCTCACAGCACCCACCCCACAATCTCCCAGGGCACCATTAGAGCAGATACCCTTCCCCCCACCCCCATAAATTGAGAATTCATGTAAGTCCCCACACAGATGGAAGAATGGCTCAAATAATAGAGGGCTCCTCAGTAAATCTCCAGGTACGCAAAACTCACATGCAACAATCACCTCACAGTCTATTCCATCTCATACCCCTCCCCCAGGTATTATCCAGGACCCTCCATCAAACACTAATCAAACAAGCCCGATCCCCAAGTGCACACATAACTAGCAATGAAAGTTTAATTTGAGCACTGAGTGACACCGCTGAAGCCAGCACAAACTGAATATGGAAGTGTAATTATTGAAATACTGCAAATTGCTCCTGGGAGTAGAAGTGGGAAAGTGTTATATAAAGGAAGGCAGATGCATAAACCATAGGCAGCGGAACACTTTTTTGTTGGGGGGGGAGGGGGAACCAAAAGCTCTGTCCCAGACCCCGCCACCATAATAATAGCACTAATTGTAAATGCCATTTCTTCCATTAATTTTTCATATACACACAATATCATCTTAACAATACACAATGGTAACCACAAAATTAAACTGCACAAAGTGAACTCTTTTCCCCCTCCCCACCACTGCACAGCAGACTGGACATGGCCTATATTTGCAGTACTTACATTTGATGCAGGCCGCGATTCTGAAGCGGCACCATAATCTGACTGACATGCGACCGGTGCCGTGTTTTCAGAATCCGAGCCTTATTGTATAGTGAGTAGAAAACAAATTCTCCGAGGACAATCAGGACTATAAAATCCTCCTCTATGGGTGACATAACTGACAGAGCCCAGCATGGAAACCAGTACCCCAGCTACTTTTCTCTAGAAGCCTGTTCCCACCTGCCAACTTCATGCAGGACCTCCTCGGCCTAAACATTTCCGTGGAGCAGGCTGGGCCTGTTTTTTTTCCTCAATTGCCTCAGTGTCAAATTTTTTCTCATCGTGCAAGTCCTGTTGAAATCATGCAGTTCTCTTTCATGAATTTTCTGGTAGTTCCTTAGGCAGGTTTTCCATCTTGCTTCAAGTTTTATTTCTTTGTTCTTTTAGCTTGATTAAGACCATTTATAGACCACTGTCTGTCTGCTGAGGCATTTTTGGACCAGCTCTGCCTCTCCTCTCCCGCCGCGTGTCTACCTTTTTTTTTTTTTTTTTTTTTTTTAATCTTTATTCATTTTCATATCTTACAACAAGTGTATAATATTCAGAGAATTCTTACAACTCACTTGACATTCTTATCTATTATTATCAAAAGCATATAAAAGAACCCCTCCCTCCCCCAAGCACTGCGGCCCCAGCGTCTGCTTTCTACTGTGGCCTGCCCTCTCTGAAAACTTCCTAAAGATAGACACGCGGCGTGTGGAGGAGTGGATGCCGGCAAAGGGGCAGAGACTGCCGACCAGCAGGCACGCTGGTTGGTAGAAAGGTGCCGCTCCAGCCTCGCAAGAAGTGTTCCCCCACAGGATCCCCCCACAGGGCGAGCAATTTTGGGGAGGCCATGGCCCCTGTGGTCTCCCCCATTAGACGCCTACGGCATAAACAATCCACTCCATTCCCTGCTCTCTTCTGTGTGCATAAAAGTACACTCGCAATTACAAAAACAGAAACATAGAAATATGATGGCAGATAAAGGCCAAATGGCCCATCCAATCTGCCCATCCACTATCTCCTCCTCTTCCTATAAGCTAAGGCTCTTGACACTTGCATTCTGAGGTCATAGAATTTATTGTTTCCAAGTTTCCAAATTTATTAAAAATTTGTTATACCGCCATATCAAAATTTCTTAACGGTTTACAGAGCATTAAGCTCTTCACAGCTGCATTGTGAGGTCCTAGAGCTTTATGGTTATAGAAACATGATGCCAGATAAAGGCCAAATGGCCCATCCAGTCTGCCCATCTGTAGCATCCAACATCTCCTCCTCTCCCACACTTTCTTGAAAGACACAGTCTTTACTTCCACTACCTGTACTGGGAGACTATTCCACGTATTTTCTGTAAACAACTCAGAACATTTTATGCACTAGAGCAAAATCCTGAAATTAAATAGACCATCACAAGGAAGTGAGAACTTTTAGACTCAGCTGGTGGCTAATTTGGTTCCTGGAGAGCTAGGAAAACCCTCCAGTTGGTAAGGGAGGGGAAAAGACTCCCAGAGCTTGAGTGAGCACATCAGAAACAAACAAGGCATCTTAGAGAAATGAATTCTTTATAATTGCCCCATATTACAAAAATATTTGCAGGATCTATCAAGAATGTTTTATCTAAACATGTACTAAATGTGCATAATCCAGGGAACGTCTGCACAGAGAAGCTTGGTGATATTGGTTCTGTGCCTAAAAATTTTTATGTGAACAAATCCCAGGCAATTTGCTAAGATGTAATTTATTTGGATTTCAGCAAAGCCTTTGATACAGTTCCTCATAGGAGGCTGTTGAACAAACTTGAAGGGCTGAAGTTAGGACCCAAAGTGGTGAACTGGGTCAGAAACTGGCTGTCGGACAGACGCCAGAGGGTGGTAGTTAATGGAAGTCGCTCGAAGGAAGGAAAGGTGACTAGTGGAGTCCCTCAGGTATCAGTGCTGGGGCCAATCCTGTTCAATATGTTTGTGAGTGACATTGCTGAAGGGTTAGAAGGAAAAGTGTGCCTTTTTGCAGATGATACCAAGATTTGTAACAGAGTAGACACCGAAGAGGGAATGGAAAATATGAAAAAGGATCTGCAAAAGTTAGAGGAATGGTCTAATGCCTGGCAACTAAAATTCAATGCAAAGAAATGCAGAGTAATGCATTTGGGGATTAATAGGAAGGAACCGTATATGCTGGGAGGAGAGAAGCTGATATGCACGGACGGGGAGAGGGACCTTGGGGTGATAGTGTCCGAAGATCTAAAGGTGAAAAAACAGTGTGACAAGGCAGTGGCTGCTGCCAGAAGGATGCTGGGCTGTATAAAGAGAGGCGTAGTCAGTAGAAGGAAGAAGGTGTTGATGCCCACTTGGAGTATTGTGTTCAGTTTTGGAGACCGTATCTGGCAAAAGACGTAAGAAGACTTGACGCGGTTCAGAGGAGGGCGACGAAAATGATAGGAGGCTTGCGCCAGAAGACGTATGAGGAGAGACTGGAAGCCCTGAATATGTATACCCTAGAGGAAAGGAGAGACAGGGGAGATATGATTCAGACGTTCAAATTCTTGAAGGGCATTAACGTAGAACAAAATCTTTTCCAGAGAAAGGAAAATGATAAAACCAGAGGACATAATTTGAGGTTGAGGGGTGGTAGATTCAGGGGCAATGTTAGGAAATTTTACTTTACGGAGAGGGTAGTGGATGCCTGGAATGTGCTATCGAGAGAGGTGGTGGAGAGTAAAACTGTGACTGAGTTCAAAGAAGCGTGGGATGAACACAGAAGATTTAGAATCAGAAAATAATATTAAATATTGAACTAGGCCAGTATTGGGCAGACTTGCACAGTCTGTGTCTGTGTATGGCCGTTTGGTGGAGGATGGGCTGGGGAGGGCTTCAATGGCTGGGAGGGTGTAGATGGGCTGGAGTAAGTCTTAACAGAGATTTCGGCAGTTGGAACCCAAGCACAGTACCGGGTAAAGCTTGGGATTCTTGCCCAGAAATAGCTAAGAAGGAAAAAAAAAAATTTAAATTGAATCAGGTTGGGCAGACTGGATGGACCATTCGGGTCTTTATCTGCCGTCATCTAATATGTTACTATGTAAGTGATTTCTGCACATAAAACTCTTCCCAGCAAAATGCCACATGAATTCTAGGACAGTCCCTGCAAGTAATGCTTCCCTTACCAGCTGATATACACCTACCTCTCATTCAGATGGAGCCTGTCTGCCAGTCCACAGAAGTTGTCTGGCAGACTCCCTTGCTTCACTCCATCAGGACTCACGGAAACTTTGGCTAGAGAATACGTTTCTGAGTCCTTCGTTAAGGCAAAATCATGCACCGCCTGGTTAGCCACTTCCTCAGCTCTAGTAATTCTGCTGACCCGGATGTATCTATATTGGTCAGCTTTATAAACTTTGATGACATCTAGAGTATCTGCAAGAAAAATCCCACATTTGCATTTGACGCATATATATCTGTTTAAAAATCCATTAGTAGATTTGCAAGTGATGCATTGACATTAATAAAGGGGTAAATATTCAGCTGGCAGTGGTCAGTGTTTTGCTGACCACCGATGGCTTTTTGCCCAGATATTAAATACCAGGCCGCATCCAGGCTCCAGCTTTAAATATCCAGTTTTATGTGGCAGGCTAACACTTAACTAGTTAAGTGCAATATTCAGCATTTAACCGGCTAAGAAGAATCGCATAAAGATAGGGCTGTGCTTTATAGGGTCCTATATATACAACTATCTTAGCTAGTTAAAGTGCACTTAATCGGCCAACAGAAGACTCCACGACCAGAATGCGGCTTGGGTGCTAACCGGGCTCTTTCAGTGGTGCTGTTAGGTTATGTGCTGTTGAATATGCCTGGTGAGTCCCAGACAAGCAATTTAAATGGCCAGGAGCCATTTCCGCTATTTAAATTGTTCGGAATATCAACTGCAAAACATTTTGCAGAAGTTGTGTACTGCATGGGTACCTCTATTCCTGTCCAAAATAGGTAGAGAGAGCATGAAGAAAGGTTGGGGAAGGCAGAATCTATTTTTAAAGCCCCATATGGCCTTCTGTGGTACTCAGGGACACAATGTAAATGCGTACGTAGCACCCACCCAGTGGTGTACCAAGGGAGGGGGGGGGAAGTTTCGCCCCGGGTGCACACTTCAAGGGGGTGCACAGCCGACCAGGTCCGGAACCTCCCACGCTGCTCAAAATGGCACCTAAGCGCGGCTGCCATACTTATTCAAGAGCAGAGTCAGCGGCTGCGCTGAAGTGCAGGAAGGTCCCGCGATGACTACTTCTGCTGCCTCTGCTCCGGAAGAGGTAAGTGACATCGGGGGGGGAGGGGTGGACCGACAACCGCAGTCATCGTGGGACCTTGCCGCAACTCCCTGCGTCTGCTGGCCCAGCTCCCCTTCAACGTCACTTACCTTTTCCGGAGCAGAGGCAGCAGAAGTAGTCATTGCAGGACCTTGCTGATTTGGATGGAGAGAGAAAGGAGCATAGCAAGATGGTGAAGGGAGAGAAAGGGGTTCAGGGTGGTAAGGAAATGTGTGGAGGGTGAGAAAGGGGGTCAGGGTGGTAAGGAAGGGTGTGGAGGGTGAGAAAGGGGCTCAGGGTGGTATGGAAGCATGGTGAAGGGTGAGAAAGGGGGTCAGGGTGGTATGGAAGCATGGTGGAGGGAGAGAAAGGGGGCAGATGCTGATGGAATTGCAGGGAATGAGGAAAGAGACATAAGGGGGAAGGATACTGCATGGAATTGGGTTGGAGGAAGAGAAAGGGGGCAGATGCTGATGGAAGTGGGAAGGGAGAGGAGAGAGTGAAATGCCAGACCATGGGAGTGTGGGAGAGGGAAGGAGAGGAGAGGGATGCCAGACCATTGGAGGAGGGAAGGGAAGAAGATGGATGCCATACCAATGGGGGTAAAGGGAGAGAAGGAAGGGGGAGGCATAAATTTTCTGGGAGGGGAATAGAAGGAGAGAAGATGCCATTTAGAAGGGGCAAAGAGAGGGTAGACAGTGGATGAAAGGAAGAGAGTGACAAGAAGATGAGGAAAGCAGAAACCAGTGAAGACAAGATAGAAAAAAAATTCCATTAATTAATTAATTAATTTAGGGGAGATGCATCGCTATTTCTGTAGTGTTGCATTGTATGCAGAGTCCAGCTTCTTGGTGCTTCAGTTTAACCTTTGTCTACGTATTTTTATTCTATCTCCCCATTTACAAAACTGTAGAGCATTTTTTAGCGTTGGCATCTGAGCTGTTACCACCATGGCTAAAAACTACACAACAGTTTTTTTAAAGGGGAAGGGGTTAGATTGTGATTACATACTAGGCGAAGGTGTTTTCTGTGTTCTGTGTGTTCGAAAAGACATGGTTTTCTGTTAGGATTGACTGTGTAGGATTGATCTGTACTAGTCTGACTTGTTTAGTTTTACAATGGATGTACTGATGTACTGCTCACTGCAATATGTAAGATACTGCCTTTTCCTAGGTACACTCTTGTGTGACATGTGGATTGTTACTAAAAATCATGTTTTTCATACAGATGGGGGGGGGTCAAAAAAATGATGAGACCCGGCTGTCATATATGCTAGGTACGTCATTGCATCCACCCCCCCCCCACCCCATCAGGATTCACAAAGGGAGACCCCATATAAGTTTTCCCTTTCAGAATGTACCTCCAGGCCCATACATATAATAACTGCCTTCCTACTGCTCAGTATAATCCAATATTCTTGCCTCTTAAAGAAAACCAGCAAACGTGCAGTTCTAATTTTTCTTTCTGTACAAAACAATGAACCAAGGCAGAATTGATATCCTACCCCATGACAAGGAACACAGAGAACATAGACATTAACCTAACTTGTTTCAACCTCAGCAAAGCTAGAACGTTGAGGTAAACTCTATTTGAAACATTCCCTCTAAGTTGCGCATAAGTTCATCACACCACCCCCCCAAAAAAAAAAAAATCTTACTGTAGTGTATAGTGCAGTAATTTTGCAGTTTCAATTGTACTGGGCTTGCAGATCCCCCTGGGATTCCTGCGAAACCACTTTGCTCCCTGAGAATGAAACTGCAATACTGCTGCAGCATATACTTCCAACTGCCATGCAGCTCAGAAGGAATCACCCTCACGACCAAAGCATCATTGTTCCTCTTCTCTGTTATTCCTTCCCTCTCCCATCCCAGGTATAACAACAGAACTATAATGTGTAATGACATGGGTTTTGTCGCCATCTAGTGAAATTGTTTGAAACTGCAGCAAAGAGTAACATTCTGATATTTTGTGCTACTACTTAACTGAGTAGTGAAAACTCCTATCTGGTTATATAGTACCAATTGGACTTCACTTGAATTTTTAGTGGCACATAACTGGACAGTGCAGAAGTGTTGATGGATACAGCCAATATTCATTCGTACCCAGACAGCTAACTGGTTAACTTAGGACAGCCCAAAAGCTATTCTAACTTCCTCTTCTACAAAACTCTTCATCTTCCAGACCATGCTTCGAGTGGGTCTGGCCATCAGCAGTCTTTGACTCTAAGAAACAGTTCTGATGCCAGCTCTCCAGTTCCTGTCCTATGCATCGGGGGGGGGGGGGGGGGGGGGGGGGGGTTGGCCTTCCTGGTGGAATGGGAGACCATCTTGTCTGATCGCTGGGTCTTGGGCTCAAATTGGAGTTTCTCTCACAAAGTATTTTCTGGATTCTCCTGCAGGCCGCCCTGAGAAGGAGCTTTGGGTGCAGGCCATGGTCTGCAGACTCTTAAATCTTGTGGCAATCGAACCCATGCCAGAGTGTGATTTGGGTTCTGGGAGATACTCGATATACTTCATCGTTTCATAGAAAGGCTCCAAAGATTGTGTGACCGATTCCGGATCTCAAAGTGGTCAATGCAGCGCTGAAGGTGCCCTGTTTCTGCATGGAGATGATGCATTCTTTCATTGCTTCGGTAAGCCCCAGGAGGAGTTTATGGCCTCCTTGGACCTCTCGGAGGTGTATCTCCATATTCCCATCTTCTGGCGTACAGGAAGTTTCTGCAGTTTCATGTCCTGGAACAGCACTTTCAGTTTGCAGCTCTTCCCTCCGGTTTGGTGACGACACCCAGGGCTTTCATCAAGGTGATGGTGATGGTGGTGGCACGTCTCTGCTCCCTCAGTGTCTTGGTCCATCCGTATCTGGACTACTGGCTGCTCAGGGCTCCCTCTCTGGCCGAGGGGCTCCAGACGGTCCAGTAGATGGTTCACTTGCTGAAGCGTTTGGGCTAGGTGATCAACCTTCAGAAGAGTCACATGGAGCCCCACCTAGGATTTGGGGTACCAGGGGGTCTGCTTTCACCATGGGGCAGAACAAAGTATTCATCCCAATTTCTCATCAAGAGAAGCTTCGGAGAGTCATCAGAGACCTTCTGGTCACTCTCCGACCCCGACGGTTTGGCAGTATCTGCAAGTCCTGGTCTCATGATGGCAATGATCGATGTAGTTCCGTGGGCCAGAGCTAGACTACGTCCTCTGCAGGAGGCTCTGTTGTTCCAATGGAATATGCAGTGGGATCTGTTGCTTGCACTACTGCCCTGGACGGTGGCGTCTTGCAGCAGAATGGAGTGGTGGTTGCGTCCCCTCTCACTGGCCAGGGACTTTCCGCTCTGGATATTGGATTGAGTGACCCTGTCAATGGACATGAGTCTCTCCCACTGGGGGGCAGTATGTATGTCTGTTCAGGTACAGGGCCAAAGGACACCCTTGGA
The DNA here is from genome assembly GCF_902459505.1 of Geotrypetes seraphini. Classification (NCBI taxonomy): domain Eukaryota; kingdom Metazoa; phylum Chordata; class Amphibia; order Gymnophiona; family Dermophiidae; genus Geotrypetes; species Geotrypetes seraphini. The sequence goes on along the minus strand of NC_047093.1, from coordinate 118,522,469 downwards.
GCTCAAGTGGTCGATCAATCGCCTGTAACTGAGGGCGATTCGGCTGGCCCTTCTCCATTTCCAGGATTATCTCCGTCAATGAGCTGTCTGAGTGTTCTTCGACAATGCCATGGCGGTGGCTTACATCAATTATCAGGGGGTGGCATAAGGAGTCCCTCCCTGAACGTGGAGGCTCGGTTGATCTTTGGCTAGGTGGAGAGACATCTTGTAGCACTGTCCGCAGCTCACATGGCAAGTATGGACAACATTCAGGCAGACTTTCTCAGTCCTCCATATACTGGACCCCAGAGAATGGTCTCTCTCCCCGGAGAGCGCTTGAGTGCATAGTAATAATAATAATAGTAATAATTTTATTTCTTATATACCGCTATACCAGAAGTTCGAAGCGGTTCACAACAGGAATACATACACTCAATATTTGGCGTACGAAATAAAACAGTCATTCTGAAATACAATAAAACAATTGTTCTAAAATACAATAAAAAATCAATGTAAAGTACATCTGTTCAAATCTAAAAAGTTAAAACAGTGGCATAGTATATAAACAGCTGTTAGAATTCATGATAAATTAGAACGATAACATAATTTAAGATTTAAAATTTATCAAACAAATGTGTCTTCAATAATTTTCTAAAATCAACATAAGAAGTGGGCCTCAAGTATAAGTTTTTCCAAGCCATGTATTCAGTTTGGCTGCCTGGAATGTTAAAATTCTATCAACAAACTTCTTATATTGACATGATTTCAAAGATGGATAATTAAATAAATTTATGCTACGAGTGCTCTTATTGGAACAATTTAAAAGGAACTGAGAGGCAAGATAATCTGGTAACATCCCAAAAACTGCTTTGTAACTAATACAGGCAAACTTGAAGAGAACTCTAGACTCCCCAGGCAACCAGTGGAGTTTTTGAAAGTAAGAGTACTCAGGGACACAAGAGGTGATGTGTTCCCATTTTTTTAAACCAAAGATGATACGGACCGCAGTATTCTGGATCAGTCTCAATTTTTTATAGAATTTTTTTGTAGGCCCCTAGATATATAATGTTACAGTAATCCAAATACTCAAGATGGATGTTTAGTACCGTATTTTCACGCATATAACGCGCACCACGTGTACAACGCGCACACGGGTATAGCACGCAGGAACAAGGAATTATGTAAGAAAATTTTGGTATTAGCGCGCCCACGCGTATACCGCGCATGCTGCTTGCCGCCCCGACTCTCTCCTCTCGCTGCCCTGCCCTTGAAGTCCTGTCTCCCCCTTGAAGGCCCGCCCCACCCTGAAAAGCCTGATGCCCCACTACGAAGGACCGCTGCCCCCCCCACCCTGAAGGACCGCTCACCCCCCCCCCCCCCCCGATTTTTTTGTAGACCCCTAGATATATAATGTTACAGTAATCCAAATACTCAAGATGGATGTTAGTACACCTGTTGGGGGGCCCCCGTGTTCGATCTCATGGTGAATGTGGCAAGCAAGGAGGGCTGATGGGTTTTACAGTCATTGTTGGAAAGCCAGCAGCGACTGCCTGGACACTTTGATGCAGCCCTTGCCCTGGGAGGGCCTTCTTTATGCCTTCCCTCCATGGCCCATGATAAGGCATCTGTTGTGTCGAATAGCAGAAACACAGGGTCCGGTGATATTGTTGGCTCCTGATTGGACGAGGTAGCTGTGGTATGCTGACCTGGTTTGGCTTCAGTGGGGTTGAGGGCCTGCGGTTGCCTTGATACCCTCGTCTCCACACACAAGTGCCGATCACTCAGCAGGACCCGGACCGCTTTGGACTTACAGCATGGCTCATCAGAGCGTGGTCTTGATGGCTCGGGACTATTCTTCTGTGGGTGATTGCTACGTTGCTTCACAGTAAATGGAAAGTCCACGGATGGTGGCCTCTGCGAAGGCTTGGTGGTGCTACCAAGCATGGTGTGTCAGCCGACATGAGGATCCTTCTTCTCCCTCATTTGCTCGGGTACTGCAGTTTCTACAGAATGGCCTGAAAAAGGGCCTTTGCCCGGGTTCAGATTGCAGGTTTGTCCTCTCTGGGACCTCTTGCCTTAAGAGGCTCCTTTGCGGTTCATCCGGATGTGGTCCGTTTTCTTTGGGGCATGGTTCATCTGACTTTCCTCCAACGTGCAAAGCAATCATTTTAAAAAAAGCTTTCCATTCGATTGCTGATTGAATCCTGCTGGTTCAATTGTATTCAGCTCAAATATAAGGCACTGCTCTTGTCGTCTGAGGCGTCTTTTCATATTCTCCCCTCGAGAAGACACCACAGATTGCTGGGGACGCATTCTGGTTTAAGACTTTTGAGGCCTTTTATTAAACAGTTATCCGTGCTCTTTGAACTGCCGGATATGAACAGTTAAAGACGTTTCTATAGTTTATTGGTTTTCATATGTTTCCCTTTTTTTTCATTAAAGCCTCAAACAAGTGCCATGCCAACCAGTTTTCTCATTCAGAGGATAATGGACTTGTCTGCACAGTGAGATGGGTGTATTTACCTGAAGAAACTGAAGAAATCCAGCAAGCTGCTGGTAGGGCTGAAGAGGTCAGGGCTGCTGGAGGACAGGGTGTTAACATTAGGCCTGCTCTGTTGGGCTCCAATTATACTTTCATCCTGAGAGAAGCTGATGCTTGCCTTCACTGCAAAAACAATCAGGAGAGGGGTGAGCAAACTTTTAAAATGTATTTATTTATTCAATTTTCTATACCATTCTCCCAAGGGAGCTCA